>NC_136268.1:21587437-21737437 GCF_964187855.1 Myxine glutinosa | reverse complement strand
CAACTTTTCTGCACCGAAATCGTGCTGTGCCAGCGTTGGGGCAAAGTCGCACGGCGTCCAATATGGCTGCGTCACTGGCACATCATGGAACGATTTATCTTTCTGTATTACTGCTGATCCGACATTGCGAGGCACAATTCCCGGATGCAAAGCAACTTCTCTGACATCATGTGGATTACGTTCTGGCTGTGTTGGTGGTGCTCCCGCGTTGCTTGCTATCTTCTCTTGCCGCACTACCGTTCCGACATTGCAGGACGTTCCACCCGGCTGCGTTATGTCTGCTCGGGTGAAGTGCTGCACGCATCCAGACTTTAGGCCTGTGGCACCAAGTTCCCATAACGAGGTGCTTGGCTGAACCGCTGTTGCTTCAACACCAAACAATGTCTTATCCATCTGCATTACTTTAGTTTTGTCACAACGTGACATTTCCAATGGTTGTTTTATTGTTGCTTTGACATTGCATCTCGTACTTCTTGCCTGTAGTTCTGCTGCTTCAATGCTAAACTGCCTCCTTTGTTGTTGCACTGTTGCTCCAACATTACACCATGGAACTTCAGGGTGCATTTGTAATACTCCTACATCACACCACATTGGTTCTGGACTCATTGTCCCAATATAGGAAGATGTACTCATTGGCTCGTTTACTAATGTGTCCATGTCATGGGGCATCCTTCCTGACTCCAATGCTGCTATCCCATAGTCGCATGGCATCTTGTTTTGTTGCACTGCCGCCATTATGTAGCTTGGCATACTTTCCAGTTGTGTTGTGGCTGACGCTACAGTGGTCCTTATGTTGTTTCCTGACTCCATTATGCTTTCTTTGACATAGTCTGCCGGTCTTTGTGGCCGCATCAATGATGCTTCAACCGCATGTGTAATCCAATCTTCTTGTCCTGCTGCTGCATCCACTTCACAACGCATACCTTTTGGTTGCACTTTTGCTCTTTGCATGATACATGGTAAGTACACTGTCTGTTCACCTGCTGCTTTATCATCACAGCACATCCTTCCAGGATTCATCATTGGGGTTGCATAATGCCACGGTGCCCTTCCAGGCTGCATGTCAGATGGCCTGCTCTCTAGTTCCATCGTTGCTACTCCAGCATTGCAAGACATCATTTCTGCATGCAGGGCGCCTACTCCAACATTCAATGGCGTCTTCTCGAGATGCGTATCCACTACTTTCTTGCTCAATGATATCGAATCAGGATGGCTTAATGGCACTTCAACATGATGTGGGCAACTTCCTGGATGCATTGCTACTGCAGCTTCTACATCATGCAGCACACTTCCAGACTTCTCCATTGATCTGTTGCCACATGGAACATTGCTGGGTTTCACAGCCACATCTGCGGCACAACTGTTTCTCTCTACCTGTGCTGCTGCTTCTGAATCATTTGGCATCTTTCTTGGCTTCTCAGCTGCTGATTTCCAATCCTGCTGTGTCAATCTCGGCTGCATTACTGGAGGTCCAACATTCCATGGCATTCTGCAGAGTTTCACTGATGCTGCTTTGGTATTACAGTGGATTATTTCCGATGGCACTGCTGTACCTCCAACATCGCAGTGAATTCGTTCAGGCTGTGTTGATGCTGCTTCAGCATCTTCATTCAGAAAGTATTTTTGTTCCAATTCACCACTTCGGGAAACTTCCACACCCCCAGTACGTGTTGTCTGGATCATCTGTAAGACAGGCATCTATTGGTTTATGTTACAAGGCACATAGCCAGGTGAAAAATGCTAGCAAAAGGTAATAATTAAGAGGAAAATAATGAGTGAGAGAGAGAGTGAGAGTGAGAGTGAGAGTGAGAGTGAGAGTGAGAGTGAGAGTGAGAGTGAGAGTGAGAGTGAGAGTGAGAGAGAGAGAGAGAGAGAGAGAGAGAGAGAGAGAGAGAGAGAAGGTTCGTATCTTGTTGGGTGGTGTGAAAGTTTGAAGGAGCTGAGTCAGGGATGATGAGAGGTGAAGCATGAAAAGGGGACTGGACATCAATTGATTAGTGATGAAAGCGATGAAAGTTCATGAGTGATTAAAGTGAGATGACAAGCTTATCAAATTGTTGTATATTGCTTCATCATCTAGGCAAGAGTAGATAAGGGATGGGCCAGCAGGAGAGAGGTTATATGTAGGAGGTAAGGAAAGGCTGTTGGTGGAGTTTCGGATAGGACAGCAAGAAGTAAGGAGACATCCAGAAAACCTAAGACAAGGTAAAGCACCAGGGCAAGATCACATGCTTCTAAGAGTGTTACTGGACGTCAGAGAGCAGATGAATTGGATAATCGTTGATCTCTTTAATATCTCACTTTAGACAAAACAAACAGCAGAGGATTTAAGTGTAGCAAGTGTAAGGAAATTTAAAAAAAATCGAGAGAAGCATTGGAGAACTAGAATGGCACTCGGTTGAGCATATACCTCCTTCCGCCAGGCTGAACAGTTTACGTTTTGTATCCATCAATCAAAATTGAATTGGCTTGCTTTTGTCACCGACCACAATCATCCACAAAGTTTTGTCATAATCCATCCCCAACCTTTTGAAATATCATGCTTCATATCGTTTTGCCCCATCTCTCAATTGTGAAGATTCATTGAAAACAAACAAACAAGTAGAGCTACATTGAAAGTACACCACCCCCATGCCAAATAAATAAATACCATATCCTCCAGCACGCAACAGTGCCGGGCACCTACTTCGCCTTTGGCGCCCAGCAATGCCACAGTGCAGCACATTGAGATGGAATTGGGAGGAAGCGGTGTACAATAAATGGATTAATTGTGTAATTAAAATAAATAAATAATAACCGTAAAATAATAAATTTCTTAATCAATTGGCTAATTGCATACCTAAACTATCACTGTTTTATCCGAATCTGTAACTTTTTGAAAATTAAATAATAAATTCATTGATTAATTAATAAATCCAAAATACTTTTTATAGCCAAATCACTTGGTCACTGTCATGTCCAAATGTCAGCTTTCAAGCTCGAAAGGTGCCTGAGATTACCCAGCTGAGAAAGAAAATAAATAACTGAAAAACAATTAAGTAAAACAAATAAATTATAATAATAAAATAATTAATTTCTTAATCAATTGGCTAATTGCATCCCTAAACCACCACTGCTTCATCCAAATCTGTAACTTTTTGAAAATTAATTGAATAATCAATCGAAAAAATTAAATAATCGATTAATAGATTCATTAAGAATTGATTGATTAATTGTGTAATTAAAATAAATAAATAATAATCATAATATAAATAATCTCTTAATCAATTGGCAAATAGTATCCCTAAACGACCACTGCTTCATCCGAATCTGTAATTTTTTGAAAATTAATTAGATAATTAAACAAAAAAATAATATAATTTATTTATTTATCAATAAATCAAAAACACCCTTTATATCCACATCACTTGGTCACTGTCGTGTCCGAATATCAGATTCCTAGCTCAAAAGATGCTCGAAATATTGCCTAGATGAGAAAGAAAATAAATAAGTGATTAATAAATCAAGCAATTGATTAATCCAAAAAAAACTTTTTTGCCAAAGCATCAAAATGGATTTTTTTTTTTTAGAAATGTTGACAAAATAATTAAAAATGAAAAACAGAAATATGTAATATACATAAGTATTCAACCTCCTGAGTCACTACTTTGTAGAAGCATCTTTGGCAGCGATTACAGCTTCAAGTCTTCTTGGGTATGTCTATCAGCTTCACATATCTGAATTTGGGGAGTTTCTCCCATTCTTCCTTGCAGATTTGCTAAAGCTCTGTAAAGTTGGATCTTCTCAAGAAGTTCCAGCTCAAGCTCTGTAAAGTTGGAGCGTCGGTGAACAGCAATCTTCAAAGTTTTCCACAAATTCTCAATGGGATTCAAGTTTGGGCTTTGGCTGGCTTCTGTCTGGCCACTCTCCCGTGAAGCCTAGATGTGAAGTGCTGCAGAGACTGTTGTCCTTCCGGCAGGTTCTCCCATCTCACCCAAGGAACTTTGTAGTTCTGTCAGAGTGGTCTGAGTTTTTGGTCAACTCCCTGACCAAGGTCCTTCTTGCCCGGTTGCTCAGTTTGGTCGGATAGCCGGCTCTAGGAAGAGTCTGGGTTGTTCCATATTCTTTCCATTTCCCAATAATGGACCTCACTGTGCTCTTGGGAACTTTCAACACTCTATGAATTGTTTTTTATATCCTTCCCCAGATCTATGCTTCTTCACAATTCTATCTCGGGGTTCTACAAACAATTCCTTGGACTTCATGGTGGAGTTACTGCTCTGACATGCACTGTCAACTGTGGGACCATATGTAGAAAGGTGCGTTTCTGTCTAAATCATGTCCAATCAATTGAATTGGCTACAGGTGGACTCTAATCAAGTTGTGGAGACATCTCAAGGATGATCAAAGGAAATTGGATACACCTGAGTTCAATTTGGAGTGTCATAGCAAAGGGTTTGAATATTTATTCAGACAAGACATTTCAGCTTTTCATTTTTAATTATTTTGTAAAAATTATCTTTAAAAAAGATTCTACTGTGACATTATGGGGTGTTATGTGTAGATCAGTGACAAAATTCCTCAGTTTAATCCATTTTAAATTCAGTATGTAACACAACAAAATGTGAAAAAAGTCAAGGGGTTTGAATACTTTCTGAAGGCACTGTATCTCAGGAGGCAAAGAGGATAGGAATTGGGCAGTTCGCCGATGTGCATTAAGAATCTTTGAGGATAGATGCAATCCTCTGGAGAGGTATGACAATATCAAATTTGTGTGCCTTTGCCTTCATCTTCATCCTTCTCCAGAGTTCTCAGAGGTCCCTGGCAGAGGATTTTGGGCACTCTGGGAAATGGCCACCTTCCTTTTTACAACGTCTTCCCAAGCGAGCTGCTTTTTAGCTCACCTGGAACTAAGTTCAGGGGAGCTTATGCGATGGCGCGTCGTCCGTCCGTCAGTCCGTCCGTAAACACTTGAAACTTCTTCTCTGAAACCGCTGATGGGATTGCAACCAAATTTGGCACAAATGATATTTGTTGTGTTGTGATTAAAAAAAAATTCGCAGCATTAAAAATATTGGAGTTTAAGGGGTCTACTGTGGGTCAAAGTGGATCCAGGTTTGACCCCCCAAATAGGAATTTGCTTTTTCCTCTGAAACTACACACACTATTTCGATGAAACTTTACCACAACCTTCATCACCCGTGATGTACCCATGTTTGTTCAAGGCATTGGAAACATTAGGGTCGAAGGAGGTACATGGGGTGGGATTGCCTCCAAAATAGGTATTTTTTTGTTTGTTTGTATAAAGTCTTATGATTATGTTAGTATGATTCTCCATACTGCCCTGTCTTCTAGCAAGCATTGAAATTGGTTTAAAATACCTTTGGTCAGTGAAGTATACTGTTTATTCCACCAGGTGGGCACCAGGGGTATTGCCCCTATGTTTCTTGCTTGCACCCATGTCTCTTCTCCTGCATTGGATTGTTTCTTGGTGAACCATGATTACTTCGATTAAACCCATTTGTTACTCCAATGAAAAATTGTCCCCTCTTTTCTCTCCCTAGATGTCATTGTTGGAACACACAAACTAAAAATTGACGTAAGCAGGGCCAATGCAGAGTCATTACGGTGAATTGTTTAAGTAACTTCTTACATGGCGCAATGAACAAAATAAATGTTTAAAAAGCATTGAATCATAACTTAGGTGCAGGTAATTAATCGGCTGTTTCGGCTTTTACAACTAATCGGCTGTTTATCTCCCTTTGTAAATTGCTATCTCAAAGGGCGATTAGCTGCGTGCGTACAACGAGGTTTTTTGTCACCATTTAAGGGTTAGGCATGTGTCAGCAAGACACTCGCTAAGCGCCTTTCGTAAATTCGGCCTTTTAGGTTTTGAATCCCACTAATAGGCCGGGTCTGGATCCGGACCTGAACCAAAATCAAATTGGCCTGTTCTTGTCACCTAACTAACTCATCTACCTAGTTTTGTCATAATTCATCCGCAACCTTTTGAAATATCGTGCTATACAGGTATATCATTTTGGCCCCATCTCTCAATGGTGAAGAATCACTTGAAAAATAAAAAAAACTGTCGTATCCGGATCCGATTCTTCAACAGAATCGAATCTATGTGTCCTTATCACACACCCAACCAGTCCACCAAATTTCGTCCGAATCCGTCTACAACTTTTTCAGGTATCCTGCGCACAGACAAACAGACAGGGGTGAAAACATAACCACTGTCCACCTTCGTTGGCGCAGGTAATTACTCAACAATGAGTTCAACTTCGATAGTGGACGGAAGATATTTGAAACATCGATTAGGGATCAGATGGTGGTGGAGTATCATGGCTGAGGCAGGGCAGCAGCTTGGTGTCATTGGACCTCACCCATTATCTATCTATAATTCCAGTAATCTCTGTGTGTGTGTATGTATGTGTGTCTGTGACCGCTGTTTCTCGACAACCACGGGTCCGATATACTTGAAACTTGCCAGGTATATTGCTGGGGACCTGAGGATGTGCCTTTTCAAGGTTTCATATTAATCGGACAAGTAGTTACCGAGCTATGTCCAAAAAACGATTCAACCAATCAGAGAGCAGCGAGCTATCACGTGTGCCGAACGTGGCGAACAGACTCTGCCTCGGACGGCACATTTGAGAGCGTATTCATTTATTTCACGTTGGCAAACTATGTTGGCGCTATGTTGGCGTTAAACTATGTTTTAAAACTAATTAAAACTACTTTGCGATTCATCGTAACTGCGATTCGTAACTGCCGTTCGCTTTGGCTTTGCGAATGGACCAAACCATTTCATGTAAATAGAGGGGGGGGATTGTCACCGTACTCGCAAGCCGTTCGCTTTGGCTTTGCGAATGGACCAAACCATTTCATGTAAATAGAGGGGGGGGGGATATAATTTTAGATATATATATATAGTACGGGCATGCCCTAGTCTATCTATAATTCCAGTAATCTCTGTGTGTATGTGTGTCTGTGTGTTTGTCTGTGACCGCTGTTTCTCGACAACTACCGGTCCGATATACTTGAAACTTGCCAGGTATATTGCTGGGGACCCGAGGATGTGCCTTTTCAAGGTTTGAAATTAATCGGACAAGTGGTTCCCAAGGTATGGTCACCGTACTCGCAAGCCGTTCGCTTTGGCTTTGCGAATGGACCAAACCATTTCATGTAAATAGAGGGGGGGGTTCTGTGGTCGTTGCTTTGGCTTTGCGAATGGACCAAACCATTTCATGTAAATAGAGGGGGGGGGGGGGTTCTGTGGTCGTTCGCTTTGGCTTTGCGAATGGACCAAACCATTTCATGTAAATAGAGGGGGGGGGATATAATTTTAGATATATATATAGTACGGGCACGCCCTAGTAAAGGGAAGATGAGGAGAAGTTTTTTTTTTTTTTTTTGTATACTGAATCGAGGCTCGTGAAAGAGCTAGCATTTATTTCACAAACAAATCAACCAGACAAACAAAATATACAAAAAGAGGGAGCGGAAGACAAGATGGGGAGAGAAGGGGAAGCACACAACCACAACATTTGAGAGCAGGGAGAAGTGTGGGAGGGAGAGGGCTTGGGGGCAGGAGGCGTGGGAGGGGGGGGGGGGGGAAGAGAGGTATAAAACACAAAGGGACCGAAATTAGCGGGGGTAGAAAAGATCAAGGTTTTGGATGGGGGAGGATAAGAGATGGTGGTGAACAGCTGTTTTAAAGACCTGGAGGGTGGAGTGGGATTGAAGAGAGTGAGGGAGTTTGTTCCAGAGGCGGGAGAAAAGAGGAATGAAGGAGTGAAGGTGAGCAGAAAGTCTTGATTTTGGCAGTTTAACCATAAGAGGGTTGCAGGCAGATCTTGTGCGACCTGTAGGAGTATTTGGGGGACAGAGCCCAGAGAGAGCTGGGGGGGCAAGGCCAGAGAGGAGTCGGTAGAAGACGGAAAGACCACCAACCTGCCTGCGGTGAGTGAGAGAAAGGCCCTTGGAGATAGCTTCATCGCGGGAGATTCCAATGATTCTGAACGCTTTGGTTTCAACAGCGTGAAGATGAGCTAGGTGTGAGGCAGGAGCACCAGACCAGAGGGGAGAGCAGTATTCCATAGAGCTGCGGATGAAAGCCTTGTATGTGGTGAGGAGCTCAGGTGTGCCAAGGAAGGACTTCGCACGACGGAGGATGCCCAGTCGGCGACTGGCTTTGGAGGCCAGATTTGAAATGTGGTTTTACCAGGAAAGATCATGGCAAATAGTGAGACCCAAAAGCTTGAGTGACAGAACTTCTTGGAGAGGATTATTCAGAAAGTGGATGGGAGGGTTTTCCAGTCGGTCTTTTCGGAGAGACATCGTAAGAGTGTGAGATTTATCAGGATTGAAAGACATGTTCCATTTGATTGCCCAGTCTGTGATTTTGTCCAGGTCTGCAGAGAGTGAGGAGGCTGCAGACTGCCGATCTGAGGGATGAGGAATGGAGCGACAGCGAGTAGAGTCGTCAGCAAAGAGATAGAGAGGATTTTCAAGAGAGTCAGAGAGATCATTGATGAAGACCAGAAAAAGCACAGGGCCCAGAACACTACCTTGGGGAACTCCAGCCTGAACAGGAAGAGGAGATGAGAGAAACCCATTCAGGGCCACACGTTGACTACGACCAGAGAGGAAGTCCGCCAGCCATGTGTGGAGATTTCCATGGATACCAAAGGAGGAGAGTTTGGTGAGCAGAGCAGGGTGCCAGACCGTATCGAAGGCACGTGAAATGTCAAGGGAGACAGCTCTAATTTCCTGTTTGGCATTGAGGACCTCCATCCATTGTTGAGAAAGCAGAAGCAGCATGTCCAGAGTAGAGTGACCAGGTCTGAAACCAAATTGATGATCAGAGATCAAGCCATTGGAGAAGAGGAAAGATTTCATATCTGAAGCAATGATGGATTCCATGACTTTGCTGATAATTGGGAGAAGGCTGATTGGTCTGTAGTTGCTAGGATCTGTTTTTGCACCTTTTTTGTGCAAAGCGGTGATGTTGGCTGATTTCCAAGCAGATGGCAGATGACCTTGAGCAAAAGAGAGGGTGAAGAGAACAGAAAGAGGGAGTGAAAGAGCAGAATAACATGATTTTAGGACCCGTGGGCTGATGCCGTCAGGACCAGTTGCAGAATCAGAGTCGAGGGTTGACAGAAACTTTTCAACCTTGTCAGGAGGAAAGGACACAGAGTCCAGGAGCAGCTGGGTACGACTAGGGACGGTGGGTACAGAGAGGGATGGGTTTGGGACACAAGATTTAGAGGCAAACACAGAGTTGAGGCATTCAGCTTTTTCACGTGCGGAGTCAGCCGTTAAGCCGTTTGAGGTGAGGGAGGGGATGGAGGGGGAACAAACACCAGAAACAGATTTGACCAGACGCCACCAGGATTTGGAAGAGGGAGACAGATAAGAGAGTTCGGTCTTGAGAACGGTGAGATATTGTTTCCTGGCTCTCCTGAGGGAGGACACACACTTGTTTCGGGCTTTGTGAAAGGAAATGAGATTTCCTTCCGTTGGATTTGCTTTCCAGGAGACGAAAGCAAGTTGTTTCAGGGCAACAGCCTCACCACAAGATTCCGTGTACCATGGACGGGAGGAAGGGTATGACAACTGAAGACGAGATGGGATAAATCTGTGCATGAGAGAGCAATTTACTTTGAAAGAATTCCCAGGATGAGTTGATGTCAGAGGCGGTAGAGATGGGAGACCAGTCCAGATGATTGATGGCTGCTTGAAGACCGTGCCAGTTGGCCTGAGTGAAATGCCAGACTCGTCGACGCTGAGGAGGCTCTCTGAGAATGGTCAGAGAGATGTCCACTTTGACAAGCACATGATCAGATGAGCCGATTGGAGCAGAAGAAGAGCAGCAGACATTTTCAGGGAAGTTAGTCATAACCAAATCCAGAAGAGAAGATGCTCCAATGACTGAGATCCGGGTCGGGAAATTGACAGATTGTGTCAGTCCCAGTGAGTCGCAGAAGTCCTTTGCTGAAGAGCCATGGCTGGTGAGAGAGGTACCCACACCCAGCCAACTGGCATGGTGACAATTGAAATCACCACATATGAGGAAGAGAGAGTTGGGATGGGTAGATAGAAGTTGGTCCATATTATCAGACAGCGAGATGTAGATGGAGTCATCACTGTTTGGTGGACGGTACAACACACATATGAACAAAAGGTGGGAGCGAAGGGGAAGCCGTAGCCAAAGGTATTCCTGGGGGTGAGGTGGAGAGAGGGCAGTGGAGGGCGAGTGAGGAAGAGAGTTTTTATAAAGATAGCAACCCCACCTCCAGGACGAGGCTCAGGTCTATCACACCGGAGGAGGGAGTAACCTGGGAGAGATACCAAGGCATCAGAGACATCATGAAGGAGGAAAGTTTCTGTTAAGCAGATCACATCTGGTTTGTCAGAAGCAACCTGTATGGAGAGATCAGTCAAGTTTGAGCGAAGGCCCCGGATGTTTGAGGTCCATACCGTTAATGAAGAGGAAGGGGGAGCATCGGGTACAGAACAGGGGGGGGGGGGGGAGGGGTAGGGTAAGATGTGGAAGAGGAGGAAGAGGTAGGGAGAGCTGTTGAAGGTGTGTCAGAGATTTCAGAATAGCTTGGAGAAAGGGAAGAATGGGGCGGACAAAAGGTTTGATGGAGATTGGGTGAGGCACAGTGAGGTGTTATTTGAGGAGGGGGCAGAGCAAGGCAGAAGGTTGGGGGAGATGAAGGTGAAAGTTGGAAGGGGGAAGAAGCAGGGAGGATGCTTTGAGGAGGAGGGGTCGGAGGGGAGTCTCGGAGGGGAGGAGCGAGGGAGAGTCTTGGAGGGGAGGGGTGTGGGGGGAGTTTAGGAGGGAGGGGAGGGAAGGGGCAGGGGGAGAGATTTGAAAGGGATAGGTGATGGGGAAGTGTTGGAGGGAAGGGGGGATGGGGAAGATTTGGAGGGGAGGGGTGAGATTGGATTTTGAAAAGTGTACGATTCATGGGAAACGAACATTTTTTGCAAAATGAGTTTGAGACCTTCGAGTCAAAAATACGTTTGAGGACACTGAAGGAGGGGTGGAGTTCTGGATAGTTTAGGGAAAGTAGAAAGGAGGAACTGTAAGAGATGGTATTATTATTATTTTTTGGAATGAATAGATTTGGTGAGCAAGACGAAAGCATCCTTTTGTAGGAGAAGAAGAAAAAGGTGTTATAATATATGAGAGAAAATAGTTGTTCAGGGGAGAGATTATACATTTCTAACCACGTGATCGCGTACAACGTGAACGAAGAACGAACGAACAAGTAAGAACAACAAATAAACGAATAAGACCTGAGAAGGAAATATTTTTTGGGTTTTTTTTTTTTTTGAGTAGAGATATTAAACAGGGAGGTATGGGGTGAACGACTGGGACGAAACAGAGAACGAAAATAAATGCAGCGCATTCGACGAACCACTGAGAGAAAAACAAAACCACAAGGTCGGAGACGGTACGGTAGCCGAAGCCTACGAGTACTAGGCCTCAGAATACTCGATACGCATTAACCGACGATTGTGTATACATGTACGAAAAATTAGCACCGAAAATTTTCCAAAAGATACGCTACAGGTACATACACCGAAAGATAGATACAGTCTCGACAAAAACACAATTGTGAAAGATCACTTAGCTTCGAAAGCGTGAGCGCATGGAACAGCTTCGAAAAGACGTGACCTCGCCGTGATCTCGCGAGATCCTGTCAAGATGAGAAACCATTCAGATAAATGTAATCATTTAAACTAAATAGGGTTTACGGGTTTACTAAATCAATATCTTGTTTAACAAATGTGTTGTCATTCTCCAAGTCACTCTAAGTACATGAAGGAAGTGCATTTAATTGATATAATACACCGAGACTTGCAGCGTTTGACAAGGTAACCACCAAATGGCGACCAGTTAAGGTGTGGCCTTAACTCTAAACCTGAAAGAGAACTGGGGAAGGGGCTATGAATTGAAGAGTGGTCATCACTGGGAGAATGTCACATTGATCTGAGAACTTTTAAAGTGATTCTTCACCATTGAGAAATAGGGCAAAAAAACTATATACTGAATAGCATAATTATCTCAGAACTGTGTACGGATACGGACGAAACCTGGTGGACAGGTTGGGTGTGTGACCAGAAAGAATTGATTAAATTTTGGTGAAGATCCGGATGCGAGAATTTTTTTTAAATTGATTTTATTCACCATTGATCGGGCCAAAAACGATATGTAGCATATTTCAAAAGGTTGTGGATGACTTATGACAAAACTTGGTGGATGAGTTGGGTAAGTGACAAGAACATCCGATTAGATTTTGGTTCCGGTCGGATCCAGATCTGACCTATCAGTGGGATACAAAACAAACTGTTGAGCATGGTGGAGGTATGCTCTCTACCCGAGTGCCATTCTAGTTTTACCCTCTATTCAACCTTGAGCCTCGATCTTGTACTGAAAAAAAAAACATGCCAGTCATTCTCAGAATCTTGTTCAACATACCAAAGCAAGTTATACTTTTGATAATTACGACAATAAAAAAAAATCTTAGCAATGTGATACAATCTAAAGTGACATTTCATTGACCATTGTCTATTTGTAAAACTAAACTGCATCACTTGGACTTGCAAATAATCTACCTCAGCCTTCATGATTTCTGAAAACACACAAGTTTGGGATGCCAAATCTGATGAAAAATGACAACATTCTTGGTTCCTTTACATTCGCAACACAAATTGTTTCGGCCCGAGAATCATTTTGAAGCAAAATTTCTCTGCTGAGCTTTCCATATACTTCTTAAGGGGCTTCAAACCTTTGAATAACTGAAAATATGCCTCGGTCATTGCATTTCCTCAAAATGGTACAACAAACAAACAAACAAAAAAGGGATGGTGTACTGGTGCCCTTTTATGACACTTACCATGACAGGAGCACTCGGTGAAGTGTGCCCAACTTTGATCCCATCATCACCATTTTGAACTAAGCAGTCCTGTCCCCATGATGACGAAGTTTCACTTTCCTGAAAACTTTCACCACCTGCCAGGGATGCCATAACATGACCCTCAAGAGATGTGTGATCGTCATTGTGCCGTAGACATTCTTGCAATTCACTTTCTTGCTTTACAAAGATCCACAACCAGCAAGGGTTTTTGGAGATTGAATCTGAGTGTTCTTCTTTTGTAAAACTCCTATGCCAGGAAGAGCCTATACACATTAGATTGAACAGTTACCATCATGATAAAATTCATCTTCAAACAACAAAAACAAAAATTTATCTTCAGACTAGGCCTGTGCATATCCAAGTATTTTGATAAATGTGTACACGGTCCCTTTGTTGACGTGGTGCAAGTCACTATAAAAAAACATTTTAGTCCAACCTCAGTTTAAAGATTTCTCTAACAGTAATTGCGTTACATTAAACAACATCAACAACAACCGGTAAATGTAGTAATTGTTTCATTTATTTTGCAGCTTTAGCTGACGAATTAATCTGCTATGAGATTAAAGAAAAAGAAAGATGAACTGATTATATAATATATTTCTTATGTATAAAATGTATTTTATTATACATATTAAAATGGTAACATACCTTTTATTATGCATAAAATACATTATACTGTTCTGTCGGTGGGTAGGGCATATATAGATTTAGGTAGATCTGTTTAGATATTATGCTCCGGTTGTCGTGGGTAGCTAGAACCATCTCGATGTAAATAAGTAGAGGACCTGTCTAGACCGGATGTCGGATAAGTTGGGCATGTGTCCCCGCCATGAGGAGGCGGGGCTTGTTAACTACAGTAGGGATTATGCCAATTCCATTGTGTGTCGTTCCCTCTGTGAACATCCCGGTGTCCCTTATGGCAATACATCCCATAGACATTAGATAGGCCCATTACAACAACACATTAATTTATCCCTCGCCGCCACAATGATCGAAAAGATCAACAGGAAGCGGCCGCGTACAACGGCGCCATGGCAGGCAGACATCGTGCAAGGCAGGTTGAGGCCACGCCCACCGCGCGATGGATTGACACCGAGGGTTTGGTGGGCGGATCGCACGGCTGTTGGGAGGGGACTCGTGGATTGGGAAGAGGCCCGGATTACGTCAGAGCAGCCCAGACAAGATACTTGGAGCGGCGGACATTTTGTCTCTTTGGTCCAGACTTTGGTGGTGAACGGTTGTGTGCCGACATTTTCCAGCTTCCCGTCCCTGGATTGATCCTGCCCGGACCTCTGTCTCAACCTTTCTTCTTGCCCTTGTTCTCCTGCCCTTGCCTCGTCCCTGCTCGTTGAAGAGACGTGAGTGCCTGGACCTTGTTCGCTCCTACCCTTACGCGTTCCTTCACCTCGACTCTCTCCCTTGCGACCCAAACGTTGAGTGCATCGCAGCATCGTGCCGAATCCGGGAGGAGATTGCCTGGTTGTGAAGACGGGTTGCACGCTGCTCGCTTGGCGCGAGAGGGTGTATCGAGGCCTGGTGAACGGGGACGCATCGATCGAGGCCTTACTCCCCGCCAAAATCGGAGCCGCGGTCGGACGACTGCGCTCGGAGCCGGACCATCCTTGACGACTGCAGACTACTGATCGAGCTAAGACGCACCACAGAACACAACAAAACGTTTATTTTCATATCCTTTCCATTTGTCGTGTGGTCGAAGTCTGTGTGTAAGAGAGTGCCTTTCACTTCAGGCAAGGTTTGTGATTTAGTTTTTACCGGCGCGTTCCTTTGTTCTCGGAGTCCGGCAATAAAGCGGCGTATTTTTGTACAGCAACTCCGATTTTGTTCGATTTATTAATTTGCAGATGAAGACTACGCGGGGCCGTCAGGTAAGCCACGGCATTATCCCCCAAACCCCCCTTCACATGTATGATCCGCCATCAATTGGAAACGCCTCATTAAGCTCGATTCCATCCATGGACACTCTGTCTTAACTGAGAGCTGTCCACACGACAATACATTTTATACATAAAACATTTTAAAAGTAGAACGACACTCATCGACCTCACAATGTCGACCAATATGCCTCCGCCCACATTATTACATCACGATACATACTTGTACCAACTTTGATTTTAAATCCATTCTACTGTTCTCAAGTATCACATTTTTACCTGACATGACCTCTGACCTCACCAAAATCACAAAATCAACTCACTCCTCACCTTTGATGCCAACATATAATCAGTTCATCTTTGCATTATAATATATACTTATACCAAGTTTGGGCAAAATTCCATCACTGGTCCACAAGTTATCACGGTAACAGGATTTTTACTGAACATGACCTTTGACCTCTTAACCCCAAAATCGAATCAGTTCCATCTTTACCTCATTATAGATACCTGCACCAAGTTTGACTAAGATCCTTTCAGCCGTTCTCAAGTCATCACAGCAATGAAAACCTATAACGGATGGACAGTCGGAGGGACGGTCAACTAGTGAGACTTCTCTGACATACTGGAACCTGGGAACATTACAAGATGGTCTTAAGAGCTAATGTATTGTTACGTTTGTACGAGGTAGTATTTGTGATTACCTTAGAACCAGGTAGAGTGCATAGATTAGCATGCTCCGATTGTCATGAAGAAGAAGAACCACCATGTAATAAATAGGGAATTTGTTTAGCCCGGATGTCGTGTATTGTTACGTTTGTACGGGGTAGTATTTGTGATTACCTTAGAACCAGGTAGAGTGTATAGATTAGCATGCTCCGATTGTCGTGAAGAAGAAGAACCACCATGTAATAAGTAGGGAATTTGTTTAGCCCGGATGTATTGTAAGGTGTATCTTCGTCCTGATTACGAGGAGTGGGGTATGTTAATTAGCTCAGGGATTATGGGTAAATTATCCCTTGTATGTCTATACCTCTGTAATTTATTTCCTATGTCCCTTTTGGCACCACATCAAAGACGCGAGCAGAAATTGCGCATTTAAACTCTAATTAAAAACCTACCAGAAACCAGGACATTGAGCGCTGCCGCGGATGACTGACTTTGGAAGCGCACGGGACGAGCGGGCCTAGGGCCACGCCCAGAAGGGCAGTGACTGGTTAGTGGGAGTGCGAGGCGCTTGGGGATTGGTGGAAGGATGACGTCAGCAAGAACGTTCTGGAGCGGGTGAGTTGGCACGGACTGGTTGGATTAGGATCAGGATGATGTCAGAGCCTGGGTGATAAAAGAACGTGGCAACGTAAAAGAACGTCTCTCTTCGTTCTTCTTCTTGGCTTGACGCGCTAGTGGACATTCTGTTTTCTTCTCCTTGGTCCCTCGCTCTGACCGATTCCCTCTTGCACCTGCTCGTTTTGAACTTTGTTGGTAAACGATCACATTTTTATCTCTCTCTACATCAATGCCTTTCTGGTTCTTCTCTGATTTAGGATCTCATCACGGGCAGCCGTGCGCCAATATCTTGCTGGTGGTTGTGAGGAGGAAGAGCCACGACTTTCCAAGCAAGAGTGATAGGTGGACGAGCACTGCTGGCTCGCTGCAGTGCGACACACATCGAGGCCTGGGTTCCCGCCAACAAACGAGCGGTTCCCGCCAACGAACGGGCGGTTCCCGCCAAAGAGCGAGCGCATTTTACCGCGAAGGCCTCGACGAGTTCTGACGAGACGCTGGTCGAGTCGAGCTAAGTGCAATTAAATAACCCGTTTTTCTTTTACCATTCTATTTCCCATTGTTTAGCAGAACAATTAGCAAGTTTAGCAAGTTCTGGTGTGCGATAGAGAAGCTGATGGAAAACGTGAAAGATGAGGAAGTTGTTGTGGTGGGAGGCGACCTGAATGGACATGTGGGAAGGAGTATGGATGGTTTTGAGGGAGTTCATGGGGGTTACGGATATGGTGTGAGAAATGGAGAAGGTGAAAGGATTTTGGAGTTTGCTGATGGAGCTGATTTGTTGATTTGTAATACTCAGTTCCAGAAAGAGGACAATAAGCTTGTTACATACAGGTCAGGTGGGTCGACGACAACCGTTGACTACCTGATGGTGCGTCGGCGAGATAGGGGGCACCTCCGGGACACAAAGGTGATCCCGGGGGAGGAGGCTGTTTCACAGCACCACTTGGTTGTCTGCGACATAAGGGTGAAAGGTGCGAGGAGAGCTCGGCGGGTGAAGTACCAACCGAGAATGAAGGTGTGGAGGTTGAAAGAGGTGACAGTAAGGGAGGCATTAAAAGAGAGGCTGAGTAGGGTAGAGGATGATGTGGTTGAGCTTGAAAGTGGTTGGATGTCAATGAAAGCTAGTCTGTTGGGAGCCGTTGGTGAGGTATGTGGATGGACAAAAGGACCACCGAGGCACTCGGAAACATGGTGGTGGGATGTTGAGGTTGGAAAGAGGATGGACGAGAAGAGGAAGAAGTTCAAAGAGTGGCAGAAGGCGAAGGGTACGGGAGCAGAAACAGCAGAGCATGAAAGTTATAAGGCAGCCAGGAAGGCTGCAAAGAAAGAGGTAGCAAAGGCGCAGGAGGCATGTAGGAAAATGTTCGGAGAACGCTTGGATTCGGAAGAGGGTCAGAAAGCAGTATTCAGGATTGCAAAGCAGATAGCGAAAGAGAGGTGTGATGTGATGGGGGTGAGTTGCTTGAAGGATGAAGTGGGACAAATCGTTGTCGACCCAGATGGAATTAAAGGAAGATGGAAAAGATATATGGAAATGCTGTTGAATACAGAGAATGAATGGGATGGCAACATAGAGAGTAACCCAGTTTTAGGACCGGCAGAGAAGATAACTGAGAAGGAAGTTGAGGAAGCGATAAAAGCAATGAAGAGTGGAAAAGCGGGAGGGCCGACGGGAGTTGTGGGAGATATGTTGAAGGCAGCAGGAAGTTGGGGTGTGAAGAGAATGACAGAGATCTGTAATTTGGTGGTGAAAGAAGGCCGCATTCCAGTGGATTGGGAACTGGGGAAAAGTGACCCTCTGGAGTGTGGCTCGTACCGAGCGATAAAGTTATTGGAGCATGGAATGAAGGTATTGGAAAGGGTGTTGGAGAGGAGGATAAGGAAGAAAGTGAAGATCGACGAAATGCAGTTTGGATTTATGCCAGGAAGAGGAACGACAGATGCGCTTTTCATTGTGAGGCAGTTGCAGGAGAAGTACATGGATAAGAGGAAGAAGTTGTTTTTTGGGTTTGTTGATCTGGAGAAAGCATTCGATAGGGTTCCACGCAAAGTATTGACATGGGCATTGAGGAAGTTAGGAGTGGAGGAATGGTTGATCAGAGTAGTGATGGCAATGTACAAAAGAGCACGCACAGCTGTAAGGACGAAGGACGGGAACAGTGGTGAGTTTGAGGTGAAGGTGGGAGTGCATCAGGGGTCGGTACTAAGTCCACTACTATTTGTAGCTGTGATGGAGGTGCTGGCTCAGACCGTAAAGGAGGGTTTACCGTGGGAGTTGTTGTATGCAGATGATCTGGTGTTGATTGCGGAAAGTATGGATGGACTGAAGGAAAAGATGAACAAGTGGAAGGAATGTATGGAGACAAAAGGTCTGAAGGTGAATATCGGAAAGACAAAGGTGATGGCAAGTGGTAAAGCATGTGGTGAGGTGGAAAGAACTGGGAAGTGGCCCTGTGCTGTGTGTAGGAAGGGTGTCGGAGTGAACTCCATTCAGTGTACAATGTGCGCTGAGTGGGTTCATCAAAAATGTAGTGGTCTGAGAGGGTCATTAACCAGTGTGGCAGCTATATTCAAATGTAAGGTGTGCACAGAGGGAGCTGCAGATGGAGGAAATGTTGAGTTGGATCTTGGAGACGGCGTGAAGCTGGAAGGTGTGAAAACATTTTGCTACCTCGGAGACATGCTGAATGGAGAAGGTGGATCAGACTCGGCAACGGTTGCTCGAGTGAGATGTGCATGGAAGAAGTTTCGGGAACTGAGTGGCGTGCTGATGAGGAGGAGAGTGTCGCTGAAGCTGAAGGGAAAGGTGTATGCTGCATGTGTGAGAAGTGTTATGATTTATGGGAGCGAGACATGGGTAATGAACGTAGAGCAGCAACGAAGGCTGGAAAGGGTGGAAATGCGAATGGTTCGATGGATGTGCGGAGTATCGTTGAGAGAGAGGAAGACAAATGATGAATTGCGAAAGATGATGGGAATATTGCCTGTGATTGATGCTGTGAAGAGGAACAGGTTGAGATGGTTTGGTCATGTATTGAGGAAGGATGAAAGTGACTGGTTGAGAAGAGTGATGGAAGTTAATGTAGAAGGAAGTAGAGGACGGGGAAGACCGAGAAAGACTTGGCTAAAGATGGTGGAAGAAGAAATGCGGGCAAGGGGGTTAACAAGGAGAGATGCAGAAAATAGGGCAAAATGGAGAAGATTGTCATGGGGACCGCAAGGCTAACCCCTGCTCTAGCAGGGAACATGGCCTTAAAATGCATGTTGTTGTGTTGTGTTGTATTCTATTTCCCATTGTCCGTATTTGATTCTGTGTGTGGGAGCACTCCATATCGAAATTTTAGTGTTACCGTGTTTTATTTTGTTACCGGCATTCTTCAATAAAGCCGGTATTTTTGGACATTTTAATTTTGTGTTGGTTTAAGTTATTTATTACAGGTGGAGATGTCGAGTGGGATCCGTGAAGGTTAGTGCTCTGGTTTCTCCCCTTCCCTCTTGCTTCCCCACGCGTATTATCTGCCATTTGATTGAACGCCTCGGAGTAACAGCTCGTTTGGTCATCCGTGCTACCCTAAGGTGTTCACCAAGGGTAGTCACGCGACAGTATTGTCATAGTTACTAAGTCTCATTGTATTTCATGTTCAGTGGACTCAACGTTGTGGAGATGGACAGACTGAAGTTGGAACCCATGTGTAGATTGGTTACTTGAGGTTTTGCAATTCATTGTTATACAGTTGATTAAAGGCAAAAGGAAGTCAAAAGCCTCATACAAAATGTCCTCACGAGGATAGGTGGACAATTTAGGCTTTCTACACCATAACATACGCCAAGTTGGAATACTGCTTCATACTGGATGTCCTAATGGTTGTTGTTAAGTCGTCACTTGAACTTGCTATGACTTTTGTACTCCCGAGATTTATGGAATATACAGCAAATTGGCATATCACTTTGTTAATGATGTATTTAAAGAAGTTTTGAGGAATAATAAATATATTTATTTTTTCAAACTCCTTGCTTTGAAGATCTGCGCAAAATGTGGGATTCTTGTGACATTGCGTTCGTGACATTAAACATACGACTCGATATAGGGATTATGGGTAATTCCTTGATGATGTCATTTGTTATGTTACGTGTGAACAACACCAAGTTGCATCCTTCAGCCTCTTATGAATGTTAATGCTCAATTTTAGGTTCATTTGATTGATCATTGTGGAAATGAACTGGAAAAGCCAAACGGCTCGTCAGTCTTTCTTTGTCAAATCAATCACATGAGACTGACCCTCTCAGATTCCAAGGAGGCATCCATATTTGAAGTGTTCATGATCGGCCAAAATGGGTGACTGGGTGCAGTTATGCAAGAGTGGTGTTCACACAATGTAACTGAGGTATCTGACGTGATAATTACGCTGCCACTGTCAGACGCCTGATTACCCTGTCAGGTGCCCAGTAGTCAGGGTCCTTAGGGATATTTTGGTTCAAATTCTTCCAAAAGCATCAAATTTGGTGCAGATGTTGCCCATGCCATACTCTTTCTATTTTTGACGGGCCCCAAGGGCGGTATGATCCGGGGACCATACCGGTCCATCCCGCCATGTCACCTGACCTATGACGTCATAATTAGGATATGCATCCAATCACATGGCGTACTACAAGTGGTCAAAGTTCAAAATGAATCGATCGAAAAATGAAGGCAGGGATCTATTTTTAAGGTTTTCATAAAACCAATATGGCCGCCAGGTCACGTGACCTATGACGTCATATTTATGACATGTATACAATCATGTATACATGAACCCGGATCATGATCGCACAAAAATTAAACACAAGGATATAGCATACAGTTCATAAAACATCAAAATCCGTACCTTTGTAATTCGACTGATGAACTGCATATGCCTGAAAATTAGGAAATAGACATGTAAATATTTCCTCTAATTGTCAAAAATAAGGTCAGAGTTCGATTACCCAACCCAGAAACATAAAATGGTGAACCTCGCGTAAATCTCGACAAAAAACTCAAAAACCGACATGTTTGACTCAAAAATGACATTTAAGATGACCTTGAGGGTTGACCTTGACCTCAAATCATCAAAATATCATAATTGGATTCCTCGACCTTGAAAACCCCTGAAAAGTGGTATCATACATGATTCCAACCCTTTTGGTTATTTCACTGATTTTCCTCCAATCCGGGTGGTGGCCATTTAGTATTTCGCCAATATGGGGCCCCTGGGGGGGGGGGGGGGGCGCCCGTCTTGGCACCCGTCAAAAATCGAAAGAGTATGGCATGGGCAACATCTGGGCCAAATTTTGTGCTTTTGGAAGAATTTGAACCAAACGGCCCCAAAATATCCCTAAGGGCCCTCACTACCAGACTCAATCAGCCTGTTCACCTGAACAACCTGCTAACCACCACCAAGGTGTACAAGGTAGCAGGGAACCAAAGGATGAAGACGTTCCCACCTAACAGTTATGAGTACAATGAATAAGACCGACTCGTGTGAAGCACGAGACAAAAACTCCGGTTCAACCATGTAATGTACGTATAGTATATAAACAAAGGGTGGGAAAAGGCAGCACAAACCGGAGTATTTCAGGATGAAACTGCAAATTGCCAGGCCCTCCTTTCGCATCATGGTAGCGATGCATGACGACTGCACTCTGTAAGAGAAACCGAAGAATATCTGGATCAGGTTAAAACAATCTTCGCTCAACTAAGGCACAGATTTATCCACAAAAACTGTTTTGCAAAAGAGGAAAGATTGATGGCAAATAATTACCCCCAAGGCCAAATGATTCACATGGCCGACGTGCTTATGGATAAAACCAAACCCATAAAATGCGACTTCAATAACTCAGATGTTCATTAGCTTCAAATGCAGCGGGGTGCCAGAGAGGATGTCAAAGCGCCCGGTCGCAAAAAGATTTCCCCTCACTCTATCCCACCAGGCCAGCAGATATGCCTACCCCTTTATATTATTTTTATTCATTTTGAACAACATTCAATATCTCCTGGACGATTTTTTCCAGAATACATTACAAGAACAAGCCGGACAACTTTGTATCACCATGCGCTGCTCGAGACGTTAGGCATTGCAGCCCACCTCGGACTAAGAGCTCAATTCGCCAGCAAGAAAAATGACCAAGACTGCCTGGGCATACTAGTCGAGCCAAAGGCCTGAGGTGTGCTGCAAGGCCTGAGACAAATGTTACAAATAGCATCTTGAAACATGATTTGTTGTGGCTGTAGATGCCGCACAGAATCTGTGCATTCTTAACTAATCACGGTTAAATTAGACAACTTTCATGATTGAGGGGAAAAAAACAAAGATTTTTGAAATTAATGAACAAACTGAGAAACTGAGAATGAACGAACGATATTAAAGTAGATGTGCATGCAGACTAACACACTCAGGAAGGAAATACGAGCTTTCTGGAAAGGCAGGTATGTACACTACATGACCAAAAGTATGCAGACACCCCTTCAAATTAGTGGATTCGGCTATTTCAGCCGCACCCATTGTAGACTGCCAGGTGTTCCAATTTTTCATTTCATTTCGTGACCTGAAAATCGGGTGGGCATCAAATTGGCATGATAATATAGAAATAATTAAGAAATAATGTTCATGACCTTTCACAAGTCAGATTCTGGTACGTTAGTCTGTAATATAATGTTGAAATTTATAATTTTATTTCCAAAATCTCCGTTTAGCCTCGAACGCATTTCGATGTATTGACCAATGAGGATCGCGCTTATTCGCGCTACGAACGCTGTCTGGGCGTCCGGCTGCGAGTAAACAAAATGGCGGCCTCCAGTAGCAGCGACGGTGACGAGTGTGGGAGCGAGAAACGCTGTTATATGTGCATTTCTCCGGCCAAAAGATCAAGTTTAATACCTTTTAGTGATATAACATGGCCGCGATATTTGCAATTTGTTCTTACGTGGCAGAATTTAGAAGGTGATCAAGCTGAAATTGCGAGAAATTTCGTGAAGAACCACGCTGACGAATTCGGCGAACGTGGCAACAGTATGGTAACAATACCTGCTATAGCTATACCGCATGATGCAGCGTTTCATCAAGTGTGTTATTCACGATTTACCGATAAACAACGAGTGAGCAGGGTGCAAAGCAGCATGAAAAAGAGAGAAGAAAATGCAGCCAATACTGGTAGGTTGAATAACTTGAATAATAAATCATGACAATGCTTCAAAACTTAGTTTGATTTTTTTTTTTGTGAGGTATATGAAAAATGATTTTGTGTGTAGTCGAACAATTTTGAATTGAAGGAACTGTCCAATATTTATGCAAGGAGGTAGGGCCGAGGTGAAACAAATAAATTTTTAAAAGGAAGTCTGAGGAAAGGGGGGGTGGGGGGGGGGGGGTGGGAATCTAGTCGGGCTAACCATGTCTTGAGGTCTAGACATTTTTAACTCACATAATTTTAATTGTTTTCTTTTATGTGTATTTATTGCAGCTTCAACATGCAATGACATCAACGTCAACATTGACAAGGTGCATAAAGGCCCACAACCAGTCAAGAAACGTGCTCTACGCTCCAGCTTAGGCAAGCCCAAATGTTCAGCCAGATCCCAATATGTGTTGCCTAATATATGCATCCTTTGTCAGAAAGAGAGAACAATCAATACAGGCAAAAGGGGACGAATAAAAGAGCCTCTAACAAGGTGCTCAACAATTGAGGCACCAAGACTGCAGCAAGCCGCTAAAGACAACAACAATACAAACCTGCTGCTTCAAATTCAAGACCGCGATTGTGTTGCGATAGAGGTAAAATACCATGGTCGCTGCTACAAGGAGTATACCCGGTATTTAGGCAAGCTAGCAACAACACCTAATGCAGAGCAACAAGGAGACTCCAACTACTCAGAAGCATACACATTATTTTGTGCAACAGTCAAGGATCTTATAATAGACAACAAGGAAATCTACAGACTGAAACGACTTAATGACATGTTCATGAAACAAATCAAAGCAACACACGGAATAGAATCAAACTACAAAAGTGGCTTTCTCAAGACAAGACTGATGAAAACATTTCCACAACTATGCTTTCTAACCCCGTATATGCGCTGCCAAGGACACCTTGTGTATGTTAATGACATCTCCACTGAAGTGCTGGTTGAAGAAAAGAAAGTGTTGCAAGAAACCATGCATGGTTCAGGTGATGACACAACAGAGACAGAACAAACATCCGACTCTGAACCAACCCCACCAAAGCAACCTGGGTATACTGAGAATAACCTTAGAGAACACTACTTCACTGCGCTACAATTGAGAAATGCAATCGATGAGATCAAGCCAAATATGCCATGGCCCCCAACCTCTGAGCACCTGACAACAAATGCCGCAGAAGCAATTGTACCTGCCTGTCTCTATAACTTTATTGCATGGATGGTGGGAGTGTCAGACGAACCTGATTCTGATGAGTTTGTAAAGATAGAATCTACAATACATAGAAGAATTCTCACAATTGCACAGGACATCATATACCTCCAATAAAAGGGAAGGAAACAGATGCCCAAACATTTGTCACTTGCAATGACAGTACGTCATCTCTCAGGTTCAGCCCAATTAATCAGCCTACTGAACGGGTTTGGTTACTGCGTCTCAAACTCTGTCGTCTTAAATCATGACACTGCACTGGCTAACCAAGAACTACATCGTGGAGAGGATGCTCTTCCATCAATCATTCAGGCAGGCAAGCATGTCACACTCGTATGGGACAATAATGACCTCGGGGAGGAGACATTGTCTGGGCGTGGAACAACGCACAATACCAATGGGATTATAATACAGCGACCAAGTCAATCCCATGAAGTAGAACAACCAGCACCAGTCACTACAGTTAAGAGGACGCGGGAGAGATCGATGCAGCCACCTGCAGTGAACCTTGCCACATATTATGGAGGGAAAAAAGAAGGACCCGCTCCATTCGCAACCAGCGTTCCATTGGATCGAGCAACGTACTTCCCATTACTCCAGCACCCTAAGACGATAGACCTAGCATACCACATCACCAAGTACAGCATTGACGGGACTCTGCCATCTTGGACAGGATTCAACCAACTACTGTCTTGTGTTGAAGTTCCACCAAAGAGCGTGATAGGGTATCTCCCTGTCATTGATGCCACTCCGACTGAAATGAATACGGTACTAACAATACTGCAGAGAAGTGTTCAGATCGCCGACAAGTTACAGTTGGAAGCAGTCGTCATTGTCGTTGACCAAGCCATCTATTGCAAGGCACAGCTCATTAGATGGAAGAATGCACAGTTCATGAAGAGACTGGTAATTCGACTTGGGGCATTCCACACTGCAATGTCCTTTCTTGGCTGTATTGGAAAGAGATTTCGAGATGGTGGTCTCCAAGACATCCTGGTTGAGTCAGAGATTGTTGCAGTGGGGTCTGTGAATGGAGTGTTCAGCGGCAAGCATTACAACAGGGCAGTTCGAGCCCATAAGCTGATGTCAGACGCGATGCAGCAGATGCTTCTGGATGCATATTTTGAATCTATTCCAGAACATGAGGCGGGTAGAGTGAAGGAACTTTTATCAAACTTAGCTGAAGCTTTCCCACATCCAAACTACCATGTCATTCTCAACAGTGACAAGTTCAAAGACTTCAAAACCTCCTTTGACAAATTCTTAGAAGCAAGTGACACCAAACCAACATTTCGCTTCTGGAGTTCATACATTGAGACGGTGGAGCTTCTCTTGCTATTCATTAGAGGGACACGAGAAGCCAACTGGGATGTTCACCTCGCCAGCATACGATGTATGCTTCCATGGATATTTGCCTATGATCACATTAATTATAGCAGATACCTTCCAGTATACTGGCTGGAAATGTCAGATGTTCAGCAGACCCATCCCGCCATTCATCAGAAATTTATGGAGGGTGAATTCGCTACCCAGAGAAGCGACAAAGCTTTTGCCCAAATCGCCTGCGACCAGACCATTGAGCAGACAGCAAACAGGGATTCCAAGACCAAGGGGGGCATGACCGGTTTCACTACCAGCAAGGGGACAGTTAACCGATGGATTTGGTCACACCACGCGAGGGGGTCAATTGCACGGGAATGCGAGGTTATGGCAGGGAAGTCCAGATATGAAGAGCACAGCTCAACACGCTCCGATCTACTACAAAGTCGCATGCTACATGACAAAGCTGATGTTGACAAAATAATCGCGATGACAAACAGCATGATTAATCCATTTGAATATGATGGAGAGGACTTGGTTCATGTTACATCTGGTGTGGTGGTTATGAGAGAAGTTCAGGAAGATCTAAACACAGCATATGAAAGAGGAGAAACAGAGTTCACCACCCTATGTAAAGAACGACTTCAGACGGAGACAGTCGACCTGTTTGGCTCAATGAAGAAACTGAAACTTAAGACATTCACCAACATGTCTAAGGCTGTGAAAAAGAAAATTCGTGGAAAGGATGTGTCTTTGAAGGCTGACAGAAATCTCTTAGCAAGGCTTGTTGTCATCGGGCAGTTCCGGAAAATTGATCTTCAAGAGTTAATGTCCTATTCTCTTGGCCCACTACCTCTTCCTTTGGCAAGTGTGCAAGGCTGCCTCGTCAAGACCAACAAAGCCAACCTACTTCATGCACTTGAAAGTCAGGCAGAGAAACCTGTGGTTGATATTCCAGTAGGAGGCATGTATGTAATGGATGGTATGGCAATGATACAGAAATTGAATATCAACAAACTCACCGGGGAAAGGACATTTCTCAATCTGGCCCACGAAATACTGAAGCGCCTTGTCAAGGGAGCAGAGGACAACAAGTCCAGTGAGATCCATTTCGTAACCGATACTTATCGAAAGGTATCGATTAAGAACGCCGAGCGAGAGAAGAGAGCAGCCAGAGGGTCTCAAGTGATGCGAATATATGGCCAGTCCCTTCCTCAACAATGGAAGAAGTTCCTCTCCAAAGGTGACAACAAGGAGTCGCTAATCGAATACTTGTTTGAGACGTGGAGTAAGGTCAAGACAGCATACCTCAGAGGAATTACAGTGTTCTTGGCACATGGAACCAAATGCCATATCTTCACAGGAAGCAGCACTCCAGATCAGGTAGTTGAAGTGAAAGAAGAGCCATCACTAAATTCGACGCATGAAGAGGCGGACACACGGATGTTCCTCCATGCCGCGCATGCAGCACACACAAGCAATGACGTCATCATCGTTAGTCCGGATACAGATGTGTTCATAATCGGCATAGCCTTAGTACCCCAAATCTCTGCACATCTATATTTCCACACAGGAAAGGGAGTCAACCTTAGGACAATTGACTTGAAAGCAATCTACGATAGCATTGGGGATGATGTCAGCCAAGCTTTGATAGGCCTACACTGTTTTACTGGCTGTGATAGTGTAAGCGCCTTCTATGGCAAAGGCAAAAAGAAGGCCTTAAACATCATACTAAAGAATCCAGAGCTGTGCGGTGCCTTGAAGGACCTTGGAGAACGGTTTGACATACATCCAGACATGATGGAAGCACTGGAGACATTTGTCTGCAAGTTATATGGACAGCACAATATCACTACTGTGAATGAGGCCAGGTACAACATGTTTCGTCTTGCTAGAACGTCTGAGATCACAATGCCTCCCAACCAAGATGCCCTGAGACAGCACATCAAGAGAGCCAATTACCAAGCTGGTAAGTTAATTGGTTGTTTCTTTGAATATTGAACATCACCTGTAATTTATGTTTGGACAGGAGTACTAGTATATGGTGCAGCATGTGTTAATGAAGATGCTTATTTGGAAAGTTTATTGAATTCAAAACAAAATATTGAATGTCACAACAATGCTTTGTAAATGTTCAAAATTAACAGGTCTATTTGAAAGAGTAATTGAAGTAACTATCTGTACAGTTGAGTGGTTAAGATAACATGACATGTAGATGATCCAGAGATTTTTTTGCTCCACACTTAGTCAGAGCAGGATGTTTTGGATTTCGCATGTTTCTCTACACAGAATTTCCCAATAATATGATTGTACTGTTATTAGTGTTAATGATATACCTCTGATGTTGTTTTGGAAATATGTATATCTCCATTCTTAATGTTATTGATCACTTCAATATTTCAGGAATTTACAAGAGGAGCCTGCAGCCCATCCCTGACATTCCCGACCCTGATGGCTATGGATGGATGATGGAAGAGGAACTTGCCATAGACTGGATGACACTTCCACCTGCACCAGACAGCGTGATGGAGCTTGCTAACTGCACTGGAAGCTGCAAGAAGACACGATGCAGCAACGAAACTACATGCACTTGCCTACAGAATAACATTCCGTGCACAGATTTGTGCAAGTGCGGCAGGAACGACTGCTCAAACATAACTGGCCATGTTGACTTTGATGAGAAGAATGATGATAAAGACTCCAGATCTGAAGATGAGGAAGACTCTGATGCTGAAGAGGATGAAATAACTGCACTATTTGTATGATGTTTTGGACAAGTTTCAACATGACCAAGCCGAAGAGACAAATTGTGGCTATAGTTCAGCCCATCTCGAGTTTATCATGACGTCAATGCGCACTGGTTCGCTTGTACGCCGCGTAATTGTCTTTGATGGGTTAAAATTTTACCCCTTACACACTTATTGGACCTATTAACAGTTTCAAAATAGCATTGGTAAACCACCATGGATCGTAGTAGCAACACCAATCACAAATATTGTACAAAAATTTAAAATTATGCAGGTTTTAAGGTCCAAAAACATGACTTTCTGATAAATGCATCAACAGCATGTTATTTTACCAAGTCGTTAAAACAACATTTTTACTACTTTTGGGGGTCTGAATTAATAAATATTGCTGCCAAGACCAATGTGAACATGACATCATATAGTTTGTGTTGTTTTTTTACTGTGTAAATGGGTATTTCAAATGTAACATACAATTGGTGTATACTGGTGTTTTGGGGCAGCGGTTCTCGGTAACGTACCACGATATCGCTTGTGAAAAAAAACAAGATGTTTTGGAGGTCATAAGGCTTCATCCCACACCCTTCTTGCCAAATCCCAAGGTTCAGGTCATGAAATCAAAAAAAATAATAGATATCCACCCTATGGCCCTGTGTCTACTAGGGAAGGGACTTGCATGAGACATATCGTTGAGGGGAAAGGGGTCGGCGAGTTCCTCATGTAAACACCGCTCAAAATAATTTACTAGATGATGACGTCATTGGCATCCAGATTGGGAAAAATAAAGTCAAACAAGTCAGAAAAACGTTTCATAAAAATAAACTGGAACGGCAATGTTTAACGCCAAGACGTCGCCGATATGCCTCCACCAACATTATTACATAATTATATATACTTGAACCTAATTTGTTCGATTCAAATCCCATAAGCTGTTCTCAAATATCACATTTTTACCTGGCATGACCTCTGACCTTTGATGCCAAAATCTAATCAGTGCATCTTTTCATCATAATAATATACTTGTACCAAGGTGGCTCAAAATCCCATCACTGGTTCACAAATGATCTTGGTAACATAATTTGTACCTAACGGGACCTTTGCCTTCTTGACCCCATAATCTAATCAGTTCATCTCTCCATCATAGTACATACTTGATCTAAGTGTTATTGAAATCCCTTCAGCCATTCTCAAATTATCGCGGTAGTGTAAACCTATCACGGATGCACGGTCAAACAGACAACCCAAAAACAATGCCTCTGGCGACTTCGTCAACAGAGGCACAAAAAAACAAGTAGACATGTAATCACCAAAAACCAACCAAATAATATAGGAAGGAATGACGAGATACGAATGACAAGGTAGGAATGACAAGGTAGGAATGCCACCACAATCCTTTTACGGATTTCCACCATGACTTATTTTGACATTTTTCCATCTCAATTCCACAAAAAAATACAACACACAAATCAATTACACCAACCCACAAGACAAATCTACAACTACCTCAAACATAGAAATCTTCAAATAATTGTTCCTATTGCCATCTATAACAAAAATATCAAAATATGTTGTGATGGCAATCCAAAAAAGGATTGTGGTGTAGTATTGTGGTCATTCCTACCTTGTCATTCCTTCCGACCTTGTTTGGTTGTTTTTTTAGGGATTCCATCCCGACAAGAGGCATAAGTGTTCGGAACCATTGATGTTTCTGCAGTAGAGATGGTCTAGCCTTGCATAGATGTTACCATAGCAAAGTAGTAAATAGGCTAAATGTGCATGTCAACATACCACAGCTCTTCCATGAACTTTAGATTTTTTTTTAAAAGCCTTCACGCCCGTTTGGAATTGGGCATGCAAACTGTGGTCTATGCTGACACAACAGGTATCAGACTATCACACCATCACTGTCGATTATTTGTGTCTGGCACGTAACCTGTGTTGAGTGGTGCAGTAAAAATAGCCATTCTGGGTTGTGAGCTGCTGCTCCAACAAACAAGCCACACGTCTCACAGAGCCTCGTATATTTTCACTTGGCCAGACGATGTCAGTACGAAATGTATGATTATGACAGGAAACGAGTTGGGTTCTTGTTTTTACTGTAATTTACTATAATCCTTCTGCATATAATTTTCTTGACTATTGAGAACATTTGGCAAACAAAAAGCAAAGTTTGAGTGGTGCTTGGCATGTCGGTCTCGGTCGCAGTGTCTTCATAACCGTGATTTAATCCAAAGGCGAGTGATCAAAGCTCGTGGAGTGATCCAGAGTGCAGGTAAAACTTTCAAAAGTAAAACCTGAACACTGCTTGCCAATTTGTACGCTCTAAGAACAAAGTGAAAGGAGTGAACACATGAGTATTCAGAAGGTCCTAAAATAATCATCACACACGAGTTTGACAAACCTGTACGAGCCGTCCACCTTGGGCTCGTTATATAGGGTGGCGAAACGTGCATCTTGTAAGCAGTGGAAAACAGCGTAAATGGTATGGTTCAGCACTTTATTTCTGAACCACTCCACCTGCTGCCTCGTCCAAGACACTTCCTGTGGTGGAGACACCTGCAACGCACACGGCTCGCAAGTCTCAGAATGGTCTGTTTGAAAACGATTTTCAAATAAATTGTCCACAGTTCAATTCTGTGATTGTCAATGTAATGCATCAGGAACATTCACTGGTACTGCATAATGTGATGATTCTATTTTGTGGTCATTCGTTCATGCACATTAAAAAAGGCCACCATTACTAGTCTGGTTTGTGCAATAAGCAATCAAGCTGTGGACAAGCACCTCTTGTAAAAGGGCTTTCAGATATTCTCCAGAACCTTAGACAGTATGTCACTCTTAATCACATCTTTCTAGCTCTCATCAAAAACAGCATATTATCCAGAGCTACACGACAGTCATTCCTTGAAAAATCAGAGAGACACAAGGGCTTTGTCTGTAGATCAATGGAGTACAGCTCCTCCCTATGGACTGGTGCCCAAGTCATTCATGTCTATCTGGAATTTGCAGAATCTAAAGCTCTCAACATCAATGAAATAATCCACGATGAGGCTGAAGTACAAGGCTTGTTGCTCTCACATCACAGGCAGGTTGGTATCGGCCACTTTTATTTACGGCTCTCCTCCGGTCTAGCTCCCACTGCTCTCTTAACCCTTCGACCATAGCTCCTCAAGGATGTACACAGGCTACCACTCACCTCCTGGTTAAACTCCAAAAATTGAAGCTTACCATAGAACTACAGCAACAAGCTATATTAAAGTAGATCCGAGTGCAGACTCACAATCAAACATTCAATCTCTCACCGACTGATTATAATAGCCTATCTCATCCCTTCGGAAACGGGTGAGGCTATCACAATAATTCAATTGGTAACCTACACACAATGTGGGGTAACCCCACACATAATGGATTTTAAACAAGGAAAAAAACCAACAACATAATTTACAGAGTAAATGAAACTAAAGTTCTTCTGCACGCACAAGGAATGATACAGAATTTACGAGACTGGAAACGCCTGCTCCCTATGGGAGGGGGAAATCATTCTAGAATGCCCTCATTTAAAATTAATTTGTATAATTTCCAAGAGTTTGACTTATTTTTTTCAAGATAGCATCTAGTTTTCAAGTGACTGCCCATTGGTGCAGGAATGGACGAGCAGGTATGATAGTTCACCTATTTCTATGATATATTTGGTTTTCTTATGACGAGTCCATACTTTCACTTAAAAGGTAAAAATACAAGGTGGAAATGGCCATCCAAGCTTATCAGAATATTCCCATGCACAGCCCTAGTCCAACCACCATGCTTCAACACATTTTGTCCAACAAACAAACAAGCAAACACGTACATTTCAATGCATGCTCTCCACATCTCTGATGACAATAGTTTTCATCATACCAGATATGATGGCCACCATTGCGTATATTGTCCGTATACATTATATGTATTTTAGAACGAGCTGGGACTTGTAATAACTCCAATACCAGGAGCAGAGCTACACGTCCACATTTACATTGAGAAGTCGCAGTTTAGCAGTGCATGCAAGTCAAACACAAATACACACACATAAATAAACAAGCTAAATTATATATAGTGCTAGCAGGTAACCCGGTTCTACCAGGCTGTTGTAAGGGAATTAGTTTCCAATAGTGTGGAATATTTAAGGGAGGTGACATGAATGTGTTTTGACAGCGTAATGTCCTCAACACCTTTCTTCTTCAGGTCCGCATCTCTCCCCCTCCCCTTCTCCGCCCTCCCCCCCCCCCCCCACCTATCCCAATTCCAAATCCCTCGCCTTCATAACTCAGCATCCTTTCCCCTGCCCCTCCCAACTCCAAGTCCAAGTCTGCATCTCTGCCCCTCCCTCGCAAGGAGTGACACACATTAGAGCTGTAGTGATCTGGAGCCAATATGGATGGTATCACTATGGTTTCCACTTTTCATTCGTTTCATCTACTTTAGTTTTCAGTTTTTCATTATTTCGTTCATTTGTTCTCCTAAAACCCCAATTATTTGCGGTATTAGGACAATTTACAAGGCTGTAAGACGTCAGGAGCTTTCCTTCACCTTGGTGCCGTTCACAACCCTCTCGGATTCCATGCGCATCATCACTTCACTTCCGATCATGTCGAAAAAATAAAATAAAAACTCGCTTTCGATCAGTACCAACTAAATTTTCATCATATACAACTTGCCACGGACTAATTATTAAGGGGTGCAAGATTCTGTTTGTAGGAGAATTAGTTAGTGTCCAAAAGAATGAAGTTTTCTCAGTGAAGTAAAATGGACAAAAAGGAAATTATTCGTTGTTTTTTTCACCATGACTTTCCTTTAACAGCATAAGAGTCACTAACTGTTAAGACTGATAAGGTTTCTCGGGAAAGTAAATTTATCGAAAGGTAATTATTGTACGTTGACAGAATTGACCAAATAGTTGGTGTTGTATCTTATTTTTCTTTTCTTTTTTACTTCTGGTGGGTGTGCAAACAAACAATTGAGCAAAAACACCATGTGCACAACAAAAATGTGTACAACTCGAAATTGCATGAATATCGATATTTGTAAACCTCCGTATGCACTGCCTGGACCCAAGAGCTATTAAACGAGGTATCATTCAGCATTATACGTGTTGTGATTACAACGTTTGTGCCAATCAGATGAAATCAGGCAACTTGCATGTATATATATATATATATATATATATATATATATATATATATATATATGATCTCGGGGAGGCCTCAGTGCCCTCACATAAAATGTTTAAGAATTTACAATGATCATCTGATTCCGATAGATTGTCACCATGAAGAGAAGATAAAAAATCCACATAATATCATTACATCTTCAGTACCATGTATGATAGCTATCATGACGACACATTTGATGGTTTCCCAGTATCCACCTCCCCTCACATCCGGAATCTTGGCATCATCTTTGATCAAACCCTCTCCTTCGACAAATACACTAAACAAATCACAAAGACAGCCTTCTTTCACCTGAAAAACATCGCCCGTCTCCGTCCATCCCTCTCCTCCACGGCTGCAGAAACCCTCATCCACGCCTTTATCACCTCCCGTCTGGACTACTGCAACAGCCTCCTCTATGGTTCATCCTCAATAATCATCAATAAACTCCAACATTCAGAACTCCGCTGCCCGTCTACTCACCCATTCCCGGACCCGTGACCACATCACCCCCGTCCTTTATAAGCTTCACTGGCTCCCTATCCCCCAGAGAATCCAGTACAAAATCCTCCTCTTGACCTACAAAGCCCTCCATAACCTGGCCCCATCCTACCTGACTGACCTCCTCTCCAGACACACTCCCACCCGAAACCTCGGCTCTGCTGGCGCCAACCTCCTGTCCACCCCCCCCCCCCCCATCCAGACCAAATTCAGATCCTGGGGGGACAGGGCCTTCTCCATCGCTGCTCCCACCCTCTGGAACTCACTACCTCACACCATCAGAGACTCCTCCTCACTCACCACATTCAAAACATCACTCAAGACCCACCTGTTCAACACTGCATTTAACATTTAACCCACAGCATTTAACCCCTGACTATCTCTTCTCCTTCTCCTTCCTTTTGCTTTGATTATTTACCTATTTATTTTTGTCTTTTTGCACTTGTTTTTGCACTCTGTCAAAGCGTCTTTGGGCTTCTTGAAAAGCGCTATATAAAATAAATGTATTATTATTATTATTATTATTATTATTATTTGCTGCAGATAAACAGGGACAGGCCTTCCAAGTGGTGCTCACGTAGGCCAGAGATGTGGCGATAGCTTGCTGAGGCAATTTGGCGTACTTGGCCTCCAAGACGCAGAGTCGGCTCAGTGGCAACCACTCCAGGTTTCCATAATCTATGTACTTTACGTGCACCTTGAGTGTCTGCAGGCTCTGCTCATCTGCATCCTCACAGACAAGCACATGAGCTGAGAACTTGTGAATGATCTCAGCATGGACAACGATCAAGGGAGTGGGGATTATACCAACCAACAGTGAAGTGATTTGCACATATTCGGTCATTCAAGTCTTCAATATACATTCAACCTTCAGCCTTGAAGATCACTGGCAAAGAAGAGTTTTGCATTTTGTATACGTAGACGTGGCAAATAAAAGGCAAGGCCTTAACTACAGGCTGGTACAAATCATCCAGTCCGATGTGGACTATTAATTATCAGGCCCCACCTGTTAGCCGCACAGGCCAAGTCGGGTGAGAGATGCATGACCTTTCACAGAAATGTCATCAATTCAAATTCAATTGTGTGATTTTGTTTCCAACAGCACATACACCCCTTAATAAGGTTATACAAAGCAAAGAGATTAACAATGGGCATCACAATCTTCACCAGTTAACACATTGACCTCTCACCTCCCCCTCCTCTCCCCCCCACCACCTCCCCTCCAAATAAACTACAGCACCATTTATAATGAAAGAAAAAAAACACAATTGATCAATTTCATAAACTGAATGGAATTTTATATGAATGGTTTATTATATGAATGGTTTTATATGAATTTGAATGGTTTTTTATATTCAGCATCAGGAATCAAACAGGTAATGGAGACGATTAAGAAGCAAGCCTGCTACACCGAGCTGTCAAAAGTCAATGAAACGTCATCTAACGGCATCACTTTCATCGTATCATCAGAAGTTATTCAATGGAACATGATGGGTGAGTTCACTTTTACAAAATAAAAGTACTGAAAACAGTCAAACCGATTGTGATCATCCAATGAAGATAAGGCTCACCAAAAGACAAATCGTTATCATCATCAAAGTCCAGCACCTTAGCTCTGTACCAGTACTCATCCTCCGTGAAGCAGGCCCAAACAAATGATCCCAGTGAAGGCAGGAAAAAATCCACTTTCCTTTTGCTGATCTCCCAACTGAAGAACAACCGTCAAAGCACCGATCTTTCTTAGACACGATATGCAGTTTAAAGGGCTATTAACACCATCTAGGGTGTAGTTATTTTTACAATAGCTCATAAACAAGAAAATGCAAGTGAATATATTATACAAAAACAAAGGTTTTCCCATCATAAGATGTGTGAGCGAAGCCAGGTCGAATCATGACGAAGACATCCTTCTACAAGCTGCCTCGTGTGAACAGACCAAGATGAACAAAAGCTAACTTGGTCTGAGGGATGGGGAGGGGACAGCTAGACCCGAAGTAGAAAGGGCTTCACAAACAAGCAGGAAGAGAACAGCTGTACCATATATACTTGGTGTTAAACATAATAAACATTCCAAAACCAATGATATGTTCAAACAAAAATGATACGTGGAACAGCATTAAGCAAAAACAAAAAAGAAACGGCATTGAAGATGTTATTTAAATGGCAGAGCTATAAAATATATGCTATTAATAAATATATGCACACAGGTGTTCGCACATCATGTGTGAATTGTAGAAATGATAAAGACATATACGTCAGCGAACGTAAAGCTCCAGACGAACCAACTTCAAAAGCTGTACGCAGGTCTACACTTGTCCCCCGCACACGTCTCTCCGAATCTTCCAGCGGCCACTGGTCTCTTCACACATTGCACACCTTTAAGTCCCTCTTTGAACCAGCTTACCAATCAGATGGGTTCATTCAAACTACAACAGCGAGTATGAACCAGACATGGAAATGCATATTCAAATGTCAGGCCCTCATCAGGCTGGCATTTGGGTGGGTTGTGGGGTAAATAGTCCATTCAAAAAATGATTTGGAAGAGAAAAAAATTGCACAGAATTAATTTTGTCACAACGCATTTCTATAATTGGTTGGTTCTGAATTGCTGAAAACTTTGGCTTGTTCAACAAAGTTTGTATCAGTCTTGATTCTCTTCAAGACCAGACCCCTGCTCAAGCCGAACAGATGAGAAGTAGTTTCACAACCCAAGATTGCATGGACAAAGAGGATATTTTCACAAACAGAGGGGCCGAGGCAAGCTTTAAATGGTTTGATGCACCACACCCTTTTCCTAGAGGATTGTTTGCGCTCTGATATGAACAGGTCGTGAGATCCAATTTTGGCACCATAAAAGTAGGAAAACGAGTGCATTTGTGTCGTCCCCTCTTGGAATAGTGGTTTTGACCTTTGCTGAAGCTATAGCTGTTTCCACAATAAGATCAGCATCATGTTTGGCATGGTCAGTGCGGCACCCAGCATGCTCCAGCTTGTCACTGAGAAGATGAATACATCGTTCTTTGTTTTGCTGATTCTTCAGGATATCATCTTTCTTGGACTGAATAACCATGTCACCAGAAAAATGAACTGCAACACCTGGCGTCATTGTGCATCTCATGTGTGCAACATTCTCTTGTTGTTGGTCCATCAGAGTATTGAGGGTGGAATTGATACAGGATAGGTCATTTGGGTCCAGGTCAATCATGAGGAGGTATCTGATAGAAGACCAATTGTCTGGATACTGACCAGTCTAACATCTGCAACAAGTGCACAAACTTATTATACAGTGTCTGTTATGTAGGTAGATCTCTGCTATGAAAATGCTGAATATCGGAACTTTCACCAGTGAACGACAGTGTACAAAATGCAATTGCTCAGTAAATATAAGAGATATGAACCAAATTTAAAAACTGCTGTATTTAGAACACCTGTCGCCTTACTAAATGTCTAACTGAGTGTTATATGCTGATACCAGTTTGAGGTCGCACTTGTGCTCAACCCTACCCCTTAATTGCCTATTTTCACAGTATCGCCACTTGCATATGTGACTGAAAAAGCACAACAAATGTAGGTATATTAATTATTTCCACTTCATATTGTCTCCTGATGTTTTTATTTCAGAAAACTACTTTTAGAAAAAAATTAATTATCATTGACTTACTATATGAGGGTAGATGCAAAGGTATATGAAAATTTGGGATTTTGGCCACCATATTGGATTTCTGCAAATTTAGCATATGTCCCTTGCAAGGATTCCTTGGGACTTTTAGTGAATTTGTTGTTCTAGGGACCTTATAGAAAAGCATTGTGGTAAAATAAATTCTGTTGCAATTTTTTCCGAGAACATGAAAAAATGAGCTACTTTGATTGGACTATAAAGTGGAGACTCAATAGACAATGGACTGAACTAACCAACTGAGGCAGAGTGACAATCCCACTGGTATGGCTCAACAATTTTCTCAGCTCATTAACACCGAGTACAAATAGCATTTTGATTTAATATCATTCAATTGTTGGATACATGATAAACCATGGATGAACAATGGTTTACGCAGGTTCATAATACAGTGTGATGCTGCCTTTCAATTGGGAGATGATGCACACTGCAATCTGTGTAACAAATGTCATAGAGCAATAAAGTTTATGAAAAATAGTTGTCCCTACACTGTTTTGAAATAAAGCCGGGAGATATTATACTCAGTTCCGTCTGTCTGTCCATCCGTCCGTCCGTCTGTCACGCCATCTCCTCCTCAAAAGTTGGGCTGAAATTCACCAAACTTTGCAGTTATGATCATCACATGCAAGAAGGTGCAAGAGCTGTGCCATTTTTGCCCCAGCCTCTTGGCGAAATTTCTTCAATATTTTAAGAAAATAACACCAGCTGGCTATCTAACACGGTACGATGTTATATGGCCAGGCCAGCAGGTGTTAGTTTATTTAAACAACACTACTTGAATCTGTAGGTGATATTATTGCAATCTGCCATGAAGCAGCACTCCAGAGGGTTGTAAAGCACTGGCTCGGCCTTTAGGGCTGTACACACAACATGTCACTCTTTTATGGCAGTTTTTTGACACCTTACCCCCTCCTCAGCCTCCATCCGAAAAAGAAGTGTCACTGTGACCGAGAGAAATGTTGCATTTAAAAACTTTCGATCAGCTTTCTTTCTGCAAATAGTTTTTTAATGACTAATCGGTGACATCCGACAGCTCAGTCAATGAGACAGTGTTGCTCCTCAGCTCCATCCAAATTTTACAAACTTCTAGTTGAGCTTCCTATGTTCTCCTTTTCGGAAATGCCCTCTCATCGCTTCAAATTAATGATTTAAACATCACATCTGCCATTTTTGGACGAATTCAACCGAAAGCAAAGTCGTTATAAATTGACCCGTCCTGTCGTGGTGAAGGGAAATCCAAGATGGCTGCTAGGGTGCATCAAACGCCCTTAGGTTCTTGGATTTTAATGTCTATTCTCTCAAATGTTACACTTGTTGGTAGAAGTATGTATGCAAAAAATAAATGAAATCAGAGGTGGTCCTGGGTGGCCACCGGCCACTTTTATATATTTAGGGCCATTTTCGGGGCCGCACTATGTAAAAATGTTTGATTTTGTTATTTTACACCCAAACCTAGTCATGTTTGGTATCAAATTGAAGGTCTTGATGAGAGGAATACAAATATAACAATTTTATGCAAAAAACGATGGTTTGATAATTAGTTTGTATTTTTACATGAATGAAATCGGAGGTCTAATCGTGGGTCCCATACTAGTAGTCTAATAATATCCTTTATTTTCTTTCAGATGGCAGATAAGAAGACCAGATTAGCAAGTGCCATTTTTGGTCTTGGCAATGCTTTTACAGAAGCAGATGGTACATTGACAGGAGTCCGCCTCCCAACTTGCCGGCAGGTTCTTCGATGCGTGATGTGGTACATCCAGAAAGAAATATGTGAAGGCAAACAAACTCAGCCACTGAAATGGAAATCTGCCAGCATCGTCCTTATCCAGCTGAAAAAATTCTACACTAAAGCAAATATTCCTATGCTTTCAGACCATCAATGCTGCAAACTAATACTTGACCTTCTTAATGACAATAACAAATTGCGTCAAATACCTGTTTCTCGCCGAGAATCTCCAAGCACTTTGGCTAAGTTGCAAACCATGAATGAACGTCTTGATAAGACCTTTGGTGTATGGACAAAAGATGCAATGACAAACATTAAGAATGAGGAAGATAGAGTATTTTTAGAGTCAATGAAATCTGACAGAGTAGCCTCATTTGGTGGTGTTGACAAGAAGAAAGTTGATAAAGATCATAGAAAAGAAAAACGCCTCTTAGCGGAAGCTTCAAGACGAGAACGTCATGAATCATCCAGTGTACAAGAGATGACAATTAGTTCTGTATGCTCTGATGATAGTGACTCTGCAGATAGCTTGGAAGAAACTGAAGAAGAGGCGATTCCAGAGTTTCAAAGGAAGCGTAGTCACCACAGATCAACATATGCAGGTACATCTGCCTTTATTCCTCATGATATTCTGAAAAGACATTCAGTTGTGTCTGTTGCTACTCGACTAAACATAACTCCTGTTCAACAGGTTGCGCTCACCAAAGCTGTAATTCAAGAGGCAGGAGGTGATCCACGTCGTGTGGCCAAGTCGTACTCAACTGCTGATAAGGCTCGACGATCAATAACAAGTGCTATCGCCAAAGATATTCAAGAAAATTGGATCGCCCCAACAGCTGCAACACTTCACTGGGATGGCAAGCAGATACCAACGCTCACAAACAAGAATGTCAAGGAAGAAAGATTGCCAGTGTTGGTTGGGAATGCCACTGATGTAAAGCTACTGGGGGTGGCTAGATATCCTCCTGGAAGTGATAGGTCATCAGGTGACATCATTGCCGAGCACACTTACACGTATCTACATTCATGGAAGTGCAAACAATCAGTTGTCAACTTATGTTTTGACACAACAGCATCAAACACTGGACACGTTACAGCTGCCTGTGTTACCATTCAATCAAAACTGGACCGTGCTCTTCTGTGGTGTGCATGTCGCCATCATGTTGGAGAGGTAATCCTGGATCATGTGTTTGACGTTCTCAAAATTGAGGCATCAAAGTCTCCAGAAGTATCTTTGTTCCAAAAATTCCAGAAGAATTGGGAACGCATATCGCATGCAAAGAATGAAAGTTTAACCAAAATTGACATTTCCATGTACAATGACTATGCACAACAGCTGCTTTTATCCTGCAAAAACAAGGTTTTAAGCACAATCCGCACAAGCGCTTCATACTGTAGGCGTAGGGAAGACTACAAGGAAATGGCACAACTCTGCCAGGTAGTCCTCGATGATGATGTCACAAAACAAGGAACACTCCACAGACCAGGGGCCATGCATAAAGCAAGGTGGATGTCAAAGATTCTTTATTCCATCAAAATATGCCTACTTGAAGAGCAAATTTCTCTACTACCTCGAGGAACTGTAACAACACAACATCAACAGAAAAAACTGAAGGAGTTTGTTGTTTTTGTTGTTTATATTTATTGTGATTGGTGGCTCATATGTCAGTCTGCTTCAAATGCCCCATGGTTTGATTTGTGCTTTTACAAGACTCTGCTCAACTATAAAGCTGTCAACTCAACCATTTCAGTCAGCGCTGTGAAAGCCTTTGATAGACATTTGTGGTATTTAACCCCAGAACTGGTTGTTTTGGCACTGTTCAGCAATGCAATTCCTCAAAAGGATCGTCGTGCCCTTGCAGATGTGTTACTGGCCATACAACCAGATGAAATGCCAAGCACTCCAAAACACCGCTACGGTTCTGGATATGGCAAACCGTCATTTCCAAAAATTACAGAAGCGACAACCCTGGCTGATCTTGTGAACGAGGACTCGTGGTTTACAGTAAACCTTCTTCACCTAGATATGACCTTCCTAACAGAGGATGTTGACACTTGGCAGAACAATGAGCACTTCAAGGCAGCCAAGTCCATTGTGGATGGGCTTAATGTTGTGAATGACCCTGCGGAGAGAGCAGTAAAGCTCGCAACTGATTTTGTCTCAACTGCAAGAAGAGAAGACCACTTCCAAAATCTTCTTCAAGTGGTTGAATGTGACCGCAAAGCGAGGCCAAATTTGCGGAAACGAGCAAAGTTGGAGTAGTGACATTGGCGTTGTGCTTAATACATTTTCAAACTTTTAATCAATGAAAGTACAATACTACAACACTGTACTACAACTTTGTAATATGAAGAACGATTTTGGTTAATTTTACATTGACATGTAAGGTTGTTTTAACTGTTTGATATTAGGCATTTAGTAAAAGTAGGACTTTACTTTTGTATATAGGTATAATGGTTAATTTTACATTATCTTGTAGTTAATTTTACATTATCTTGTAAAGTAGTTTAGCTGTGGCCCTAAATGGCCCTAAATATATAAAAGTGGCCGGTGGCCACCCAGGACCACCTCTGATTTCATCTATTTTTTGCATACATACTTCTACCAACAAGTGTAACATTTGAGGGAATAGACATTAAAATACAACAACTTTTTGAAAATCATGGGGCGTTTGATGCACCCTAATGGCTGCCCCATGTATTTGAAGTCACGGGATTGCGGCACTGACACCCTCCCTCCCCACCCCTCTGATGCATTGACACACTGATGCTCTGGGAAACAATACCCACCCCCCCTCCCCAACCGCCAAAAGCATCACATATTTTGTAGCAACCCACAAGACCATGCAGTGCAGCACTGTCATTAACAGGATAAGCAATTGTTTGATGCACAGGACTCTCGATTTCAATAACTCTGCAGGTTACAAATGATAGTTATACAATGTCATCCACAATCACTCACACGACCTGGCATTACTACAGCAACATATGGCTTGAAGAAGATGAGGGCCTACATGCACTACTTGTCCATGGCATGAAGTTGCACACGAAAAAGGCAAAAAGAAAAGAAAAAAGTCAAAGTGCACTCACTTGAAGGCTGACATCATTTCGTAAAGTTCAATGCACGAGAGCGGCTGAAGGTAAAAACACGTTGGACTAACAACGTGCGTCACAGTCGTCTCCATCTCCATGTGGTCCTTCACAGGCAGTTCAGGGATAATCAGACTCGAGGGATTGCAAGCAAAAAGCTTGCTTTCCTCAGTCTCAGTCAGGGACGGACTCCACAGAACTTTGGTGTCCTCTTCAACTGGAGGCAAGTCCAGGCTTGTTTTCCTGCGCTCAGGTGACTTGATCTGACTAATGTTTTCAATATCCATCAATGAATGGACATCATTTTGGTCCTTCACAGAATTTTCATGCAAACCATGCATCGTGCTTTCAAGCTTGCTGGTGGAGTCGAGGCATTGAGCAAGATTAGCTTGGGGAGAAAAAGTAAATTTATTTTTCTTCTTTGAATCGTCTTCAGCAGAATACAAAGCAGCATTGCAAGAAACTATTGGTCCTGGATTGGCTTGCAAATCCCTCAAACCAGAGATTTCTACAGCGCGCTCTTCTTCTTCTTCTTCTTCTACTTCTTCATTCGGCATCACTGAACAACCTAGCATCAAATAACGGCAATTATGCAAAAAAAAAATATTCATACAAATGTAAATTATTAACTTCATGGCAATTACATGCAATACTATCAAAATGTGAACGAGAAAAATCAATTACACACAAGAATACACAAGGAACTTGGACACAGGAAGAGGCTATTTGGCCCATCAATGTACATTCATTAAATCTATCAGTTCATCAAATTAATATCACTGGAACGGACCAGGGGGTGAGGAAGGGCACAACAGTGGGGTGGGGAGACTTCCCCAGGGTTTCTATTATTTATTTTGGGTGGAGAGGGAGTGAAGCGAGTTGTAGAGTTTAGGCATGAACACAGGTAGCAGGACATTCACCTTTTAACAAGACCCTCTCACAGACGTCACAATCACTACACATGCACACAATCACAGATCCATAACCAAGACACATACCATTCCTGCAAATGTGCATGTATTCCTCAGTCTCCAATGCTTCTGGTTATCTATCTAATTCCAGTTTAAACCAAATCTACTGTTTATGCTGATACTAACTTGCCAGTGAGAACATTCCATGCATCATCCACTCTGAGTGAAAGACCGTTGCCCCATTACAGTCTTAACTCTCCTTTTCTTCACTTTCAAGCAGTGGCCCATGATCCTATCACTGTCCATTCTGCTGAAAAGACTCCTCACTTATTCCTTCCATACCATTAATTAACTTAAACACCAATCAAACCCCCTCATAATTATCTCCTTTTTAATGTGCTAGCATTAAACAAGTTGTTTCACTGACAGTAGTTCAACATAACTTCTATATGTTACACTAAAGTGATACAATCTATTGACAGTCAATATTTGCTTTTTTTTTTTTATTCCAGGAATATTTTGTTTAATGCTAATAACCCAGCGTTAATTTCAGTAATACACACACCTATTCAACAAAAAACAATTCCGAATTCGTTTTATGTTACAAGGGATCAGATGCTATGTCTTTTTGTTTTTTTTGCAAAATATATCAAGTTTGTTCTCATTTATAATGGTGAACAAAAGTGACAACTAGAACGTCACTCGGTAGAGTGCATACCTCCGCCAGGCTGACCAGTTTATGTTTTGTATCCCACTGATAGGCCGGATCTGGATGCGGACCTGAACCAAAATCTAATCTGCATGTTCTCGTCACCTAACCAACCTGTCCACCTAGTTTTGTCATAACTCGTACACAAAGTTTGGAAATAATGTGCTATAGTCTGGTGTTGGCTTAGCGGTTAGGGTGCCGGCTTGGGATCCTAGGATCCTGGGTTTGAATCCCGGTCGATCGCTAAATTAACACCAGGGGGGTTGACTCAGCCTGTCATCCTTCTGAGGTCGGCAAATTTGAGTACCAGCTTGCTGGGATGAATGATCCCGGTGTGTACCCCGATTTAGAATAGGTACACCGTATCCCTGCGCATCGTAAGAGGCGACTAACGGTTGGCGTCAGGATGGGCATCAGGCCATAAAAACATTGCCTCAAACAGGGAACCATGATTGTCATTGGGCCGCAAGGCTAACCCCCACTCTAACGGGGAAAATGGCCTCAAAATTATCATTCATTCATTCATTCAGTGTATAGGTTTTTGGCCCCATTTACTCAACTAGGGCATGCCCGTACTATATATAAGCTAGGACGTGCCCGTACGTGGGTGCCCGTTCCTTGCCAAAAAAAAAAAAAAAAAAATTTTGTGTAGGGGTGTGTGTGTGTAAACATCCTAGGGCGTGCCCGTACGTGAGTGCAAAAAAACATGCGTGCAAACAACAACAACAAAAAAAAACTTTGAAACCACGTGGCAGTAACGACCACAGAACCCCCCCCCTCTATTTACATGAATGGTTTGGTCCATTCGCAACGACCACAGAACCCCCCCCCCTCTATTTACATGCAATGGTTTGGTCCATTCGCAACGCCAAAGCGAACGGCGAACGGCTAAATCGCCATAGCTCGGTAAGTACTTGTCCGATTAATTTCAAACCTTGAAAAGGCACATCCTCGGGTCCCCAGCAATATACCTGGCAAGTTTCAAGTATATCGGACCGGTAGTTGTCGAGAAACAGCGGTCACAGACAAACATACACACATACACACATACACACATACAAACACACATACACACATACACACAGAGATTAATGGAATTATAGATAGATGATGAAGAATCACTTCAAACAAATAAATAAATAAATTAAAAACTCGAATCCGGATTCAAAACTTCACCAAAATCGAATTGATTGGTCTTGTCACACACCCAACCTGTCCAACAAGTTTCGTCCAAGTCCGTCCACAACTTCTTGAAATATCCAGTTCACAGACAGACAAACAGACATACAGACAGGGGTGAAAGCATAACCTGAGCCCACCTTCAGACAGGGGTGAAAACATAACCTGAGAACACCTTCAGGCAGGGGTGAAAACATAACCTCCACCCACCTTCAGACAGGGGTGAAAACATAACCTCTGCCCACCTTCAGACAGGAGTGAAAACATAACCTCCGCCCACCTTCAGACAGGAGTGAAAACATAACCCGAGCCCACCTTCAGATAGGGGTGAAAACATAACCCGAGCCCACCTTAAGATCGGGGTGAAAACATAACCTCTGCCCACCTTCAGACAGGGGTGAAAACAAAACCTCTGCCCACCTTCAGACAGGAATGAAAACAACCTCCGCCCACCTTCAGACAGGGGTGAAAACATAACCTGAGCCCACCTTCAGATAGGGGTGAAAACATAACCTCTGACAACCTTCAGACAGGGGTGAAAACATAACCTCTGCCCACCTTCAGACAGGAGTGAAAACATAACCTCTGCCAACCTTCAGACAGGGGTGAAAACATAACCTCTGCCCACCTTCAGACATGAGTGAAAACATAACCTCTGCCAACCTTCAGACAGGGGTAAAAACAAAACCTCTGCCCACCTTCAGACAGGAGTGAAAACATAACCTCCGCCCACCTTCAGACAGGAGTGAAAACATAACCACCACCCAACTTCAGACAGGAGTGAAAACATAACCTCCGCCCACCTTCATACAGGGGTGAAAACATAACCTCCGCCCAACTTCAGACAGGAGTGAAAACATAACCTCTGCCCACCTTCAGCCAGGAGCGAAAACATAACCTAAGCCCACTTTCAGTCAGGGGTGAAAACATAACCTCTGCCCACCTTCAGCCAGGAGCGAAAACATAACCTAAGCCCACTTTCAGTCAGGGGTGAAAACATAACCTCCGCCCACCTTCATACTTAGGTGAAAACATAACCTCTGCCCACCTTCAGCCAGGAGCGAAAACATAACCTAAGCCCACTTTCAGTCAGGGGTGAAAACATAACCAACTCATCCATAACCAACACCAGGTCCATCAGAAAAAACGTGCTGTTTATACGTCTCACGTTAGTTTATACGTTTATACGCCCACATAACAAATGTTACGAATTGATGATTATTATTAACGTTACACTATTATTATTACGATAACATTAAAATTAAGAAATGTTTCTGAAATAATACAACGCTTCTCATCGATTCGTGAAGAATACACCACCATAAAAGCCTAGCTTAGCGCTCTCTTTTTACTGTTCCTCTTATTCTGATGTGTCCTGATCCATTCAGTGCTCTAGCTCTTCCAGGAGCATGGACTTTGTATGCAAAAAAAATTCCTTTGGCTCCTAGTGGCTGGGTTTGCAGATTTTCAGGTTGTACACAAGCATCTGCATGATATTAGAAGTATGGCGGACTCTCGAGTTTGTGTGTGTGTGAAGGTATTTCTTTGCACTTGCAAACCAGGATCGTCATCTGCAGAGTAATGGTTGCCTCGAAGCTCCTTTGTTATCCCTCTATAACCTGCAATTATAACCTCTATAATCACCACCATCTCTTATCTTCCCCCATCCAAAACCTTGATCTTTTCTACGCCCGCTAATTTTTTTTTTTTTTTTTTTGTATACCGACTGAATCGAGGCTCGTGAAAGAGCTAACATTTATTTCACAAACAAATCAACCAGACAAACAAAATATATAAAAAGAGGGAGCGGAAGACAAGATGGGGAGAGAAGGGAAAGCACACAAACATAACATTTGAGAGCAGGGAGATGTGTGGGAGGGAGAGGGCTTGGGGGGAGGAGGCGTGGGAAGGGGGTAGGGGGGGGGGGGAGGGGGAGAAGTATAAAACACAAGGACACCAAGGATTTCCAGGACAGAAGTTGGTATTTCAAAAAAGTGGATTTGGGGTGAATTTTGGTCTGAATTCAGTGGTCTGAATTTCACCTCAAATCCACTTTTTTGAAATACCAACTTCTTTACTGCAAGCCCTCCCACACATCTCCCGATAACCCTGTTCTCAAATGTTGTGTTTGTGTGCTTCCCCTTCTCTCCCCATCTCGTCTATCGCTCCCTCTTTTTATATATTTTGTTTGTATTTTTGATTTGTTTGTGTGATAAATGTTAGCTCTTTCACGAGCCTCGATTCAGTATCCCAAAAAAAAAAACAAAAAAAAAAAAACAAATTGTCGAAAAGGATGGATGCAGCGAGATACTGTCCTTTATGATACCTTCTCTTCCCAAGCCCTCGATACTCCACGAGCCAAGGCTAACCATGGAGATAAGTGAAGCCATGTGGGCTTTTCCATATGCAAGCATTGAAACGGTCGTAAAATGATGATATTGTCGTGTGACTACCCTTGGTGAACGCCGTAGGGTAGCACGGAGGACCAAACGAGCTTTAACACTCCGAAGCGTTGAGTTCAAAAATATAGCAGAGAATACTCATGGGAGCAAGTGCTGGGGGGGGGGGGGGGGGGGGAGATGAAGAGCTTACCTTTACGGATCCCACGGGCAGTTTTCAAACCTGCAATAAATAAACTCAAACGAAAACGAGTTTATGATGTACAAAAATAAATACCGGCTTTTTAGAAAATGTAGGTTACAAAATAAAACGTGGCAAAATAAAACTATAATTCCTAAATTGGGACGTCCCCACAATCGACCTAAACACAGACAAAGGTAAAAATAACTGGAAAATAATTATGTGTCATTTATGTAGGGGACTCAACTCAAATCGGCTGGGGTATCTCGTCAAGAATCGTCCAGGCCCGTCTGATGGCTTGGCGGGGAAATGCGCTCGCGCGCTGCTAGGCCTCACCACGTGTCCGTTCACTCCTGGCCTCGTCATGCTGCAGCGAGCAAGCAACGCTTGTTTGCGCACTGCGAGGTCTCACCGCGCGTCCACTCACTCCTGCCTCGTTACGCTGCAGCGAGCAAGCAGCGCTCGTTGTTCTTGCTTGGAAAACCGACGGCTCTTCCTCCTCACAACCACCAGCAAGATTTCCCAACACGACCGCTCGTGACAGCGTCCAAATCAGAAGGGGCAAGAGCGGCAACAACGACCCTTCGCTATTGGTGTCCAGAACGAGAAGGAAAAATGTCCGCCGCTCCAACTATCTTGTACACGCCGCTCTGACGTCATCCGTGCTGGCTTCACCAATCAGCATGTGCCACCTCTTTGTAGTCCATCTCTGCTCCTATCAGCAAGTCCCATGTTACCCGGGCATGTGCCAATCAATTTCCCCCACCCAATCACCGCTCTTCTGGGCGTGGCTCTCGGCCTGCCTGTCCTTGTGGTGATGCGGCTGCGGCGCCAGCTGTATTGTTCGATCTGAGTTTCCAGTTAGTTTTATGATTAATTAGTATCGTTTAATGGGCGATTTTGGCTAATGTCTAGTGCGGTATCATAAGGAACAAAAGTATAAATTACAGAGGCATCGACACACAGGGAATTAATTAACATAATCCCTAAACTAATTAACATGACTCCACCCCTCGTGATGCGAACGAAGATACACCTTACCCGACATCCCGGCTAAACAAGTACTTATTACATGGTGGTTCTTCTTCTTTATCGCAACATAGTGCATGCTAATTAATGCAAATCTACCTGGTTTTAAGTTATCACTACCCCCTACAAACATAGCAATATTGATGATGATGATGATGATGTGGGCTTGTCCCCGTCTTTGACCATTACCAGTCATGGAAGGTGTCGCCGGTGAGGTCGCCAAATGATAAATAAATAAAAAAACTATGATGATGGATCTCTGGAGACAGGTATGTGACGAATGGCTGTGCAGTTGGAATTGCTCTTTAAAAAGTGCATTGTAGATCGAATGCCTCATGAGCAGCACCTCCGTTTGCTCTTTCAACCCTTTCCACCCCTAATAACGCCCACACCCTCCCTTCCTCCAACTTAAATCCCTCCAATTTTATTTTTCAGCTCCTTGTATCCAGACACAAAAGGGCTATGTATACAAATTCAATTACACAAAAGGGCCAATTATTATTATTATTATTATGATTTTTTAAATTATTACACGCCACTACAATTTTTATTATTACCAAATTTGTACCGGTAATTTAAATTTTGGGAAAGTAAGCAGCTGAGCACTTCATGTGTTTTATTGTGCATCTCATACACTACACCTCTGAGATAAGTTTTACCTTTAACTATGTTCTACAACTAATCAACCAATTCCTTTTAAAAAAAAATTAAAAAAAATAAATATATATATAAAAAAACAATCTAGAATCGACTCACTTTTCCTGAGGTTCAAAAAGAAGCTCAGAGTGCGAGAATGCTGCTCCAGTCTTGCTGTGACGCCTTCCAGATGTTTATGGGATTTTGGTTGGTGTTTATCAAGCACCACAAGCACATCCCGTTTTAGCTAAAAGGCGAAAAGACAAATGAACATGATTAAAAGTTCTTTGTTTATATTTAAGGAAATAATATAAACAACAAATCTAGATAGAGCACAGTTCTGAAAAACGAGGAAATGAACAAAACCATTCATTGTGGTCATCTGGGTGTTCTAATGGGTTTGAGCTATGAGTGGGAAGCATGGGCAGGGAGGAATGTAGATCTTCACTTTGAGTGCAGCACCACCACTGGAATGTGGGGGAAAGGCCTGTCAAATTGTTAAACTAAAATTCACCCCTCACACATCCCAACCTCCCACACACACCGAGGAGTCTTGTGCCCACACCTCGCACCATCCTGGCCCATACCTGCATCCCACCACAACCCGCCCCAGGCCACCACCCTGTCCAACAGCTGCAACTCTTCTCCCATCCTAGTTTGGGCAACCAATATTTAAGGTCTGTTCATTTCACCGATCTCTCCGTTCATTTCTTTTCTCTGTTGCCCAACACAAATCACCTCCGTCTTTTTCATGCTCAATTTCAGCCAATGTTTCTCAAATGCGACCTTCCACTCCCCCAGTACTTCCTGCATGTTCTGCCCACTCTCCACCGCAACAACAACCAGATCGCCAGGATACCATATCCTCCCCAGAATATCTTTCATGTTCACCTTCCTGCTTACCAGCTCCACATACGTGGGCTGAGAATGCTTCCTTACCTCAAACTGATGTTCACATTGACCTCGCCCGACATCGCAGGACCAACCAAAATTCTTTCCTTCGTTCCCTTGTACATCCCTTCCACTAACCTAACTTTTGCCTCTGGGACTCTCATCCATCTCAGTGTCGCCATCACCTCTCTTGGGATAGTGTTGTAGGCCTTCTCCAGATCCACAAATCCCAATGCCAATTTCACCTTGCACCTCCAACCACTTCTCCACCAGCTGTCTCAGTGGAAACATCCCATCTGTCGTTCCCCTACCTTTTTCTAAACCCATGCTGCTCTTCTCCGATCTCCTTCTCCACACTCTTCTTTATCCTCCCATCCAGAACCCTCTCCAGCACCTTCATGACATGACTAGGGAGTGTGATGCCCCTGTACTTTCCTGGATGTTGAACATGCCCCATCCCCTTCCACATCGGCACAATTAACCCTGTCCTCCACTCCTCTGAAAATGACCCATCTCATACATACATTCAACAACCTCTTTGTCCACCTGCAGGGTTCGAAATAAGCGGTGTTCCCGGTGCCGAATGCCAACAAAAACTCCGCCGGGCCACCAAAACCTAGTCCTGGGTGGCCCGTGAGGACACTTGTGTCAAATTATTTGATACATCTTCATCGATGTATTCGGTCGATACTTATCATGATGCAATCTCAATCAACTAAACTTGCCAAGGGGGCTTACAGGTCAGGCAAAGGTTGTAGCGACTTCAAATGCTCCCCTCATGTGGAGTTCCGAAGGTAGAGCCACGCATATTGTCTTTGTAAACGTGTATCGTGTATCGTCTGGCGCTGCTTCCGGTGGTGGTGGGAGAGGGTATTATGAGTGATGCTTCAGAACCTTCAATTGTATCACAACTAAGAGGACTCCCTCCATGCTATTATCACTCGTTTTAGACTCGATTGCAAAAAATCCAGAGGAATTTCCATGTTTTAATGCCGTTTTCCACCTTGGGAAGGTGTATAAATATGTAGCAGCTTGAGCGTCGTTGCACGTTATCATGGAATTTTTCGCAGGTCACTTCAAATAGCGAAAGTAATAACAAGAGTAATGATAATAGCATAATAATATTAACATTGCAGTACCATATTGTAAAATAATAATCTAAATAATAATAATAGTAAAACGATGATTAGTATTACAAAACGTTAATAGAAACGTTAATATAGACGACAACAGACACATTAAGGGCATTTCCATAAAACAATTAAAAGAACCAGAAAGCTTTTTGTTAAGCCACTTGGCCAAAGAACCAAAAGGTGCTTAAGCCACTTGGCGAGCGCTCTACAACAAGCAGCTTGGTAATGGAACACCCCACTGTTCACCCTTCTCTTACCTTTCAGTTGCTTTACCTTTTATCTCTTACCTTTTATTTGTCTTTTGACTTTGATGTTCAACATTGAGTGCTATTCTTACGTCCGTGAAGTTAAGGGCGCATTTCATTTTACCTGCTTCCCGATTCAAAGTGTGGATTGTACCATTACAAAAAAGAGGGAGTTGTTGATTGTACAATTACAAAAAAGGGGGTGCTTATAAAACCTCATTACTGTGCTGTACTACAGTATTAATCACAAAATAATAATTGTATGTGCCCCTTGGGCCCTAACAACTCCACACGCTGCCTTCGCTTCCCCTCCCCTTTCCTCACGCTGCCTTCACTTCCCCTCCCCTCTCCTCACGCTGCCTTCACTTCCCCTCCCCTCCCCTCTCCTCATGCTGCCTTCGCTTCCCCTCCCCTCTCCTCACACTGAATTGGCTTCCCCTCCCCTCTCCTCATGTTGCCGTCACTTCCCCTCCCCTCTCCTCTCCTCACACTGCCTTGGCTTCTCCTCCCCTCCTCATGCCGCCTTTGCTTCCCTTGCCCTCCACTCCAGCTGCCTTCCTCCCCTTTCTCCCCCTACTGAATTCCCATCTCCTCACACTGCCTTCCCTTCTCCTCTCCTCACACTACCTTCCATTCCCCTACACTCACGCTGCCTTCCATTCCCCTCCTCTCCTCACTCACCCCTCATCCCCTTCCTCTCTCTCCCCCACCCATTTCTCCTCCCTTCTCCCCTTCACTCAATCTTCCTTCTCTCCCCCTTCTCTCCCCACTACCCTCCTCCCCGCTCCCCTCTCTGCTACCCTCCTCCCCTCTCTCTTTCTCCCCTCTTTTAATATTCCCGTCACAAAGCAAGCCTGCGTCATCCTGCAATGACGGGTACCTTTGCTCCTACTAAATAAATAGCTGACTAATATTTGCGAGTCTGTACTTTGACCTGCACAGTGAGGAGGGCGCATGATGTCCAACCCCAACATTCACAATACATAATCACACAATACCAAAATTATGACATAACTTTGCAAACATCCGAAGCCTGAGTTCTCCCACAATATTACTCACAAATTGGAAGAACTTCAACAGGTTCACAGAAAGTTGCTCCTTCATCAATTCTATTTCATCCAACTCCTCCATAAGTTTATTTTTCCACTTACTGTCAAGGAATTCGGCATAATGTCTACAAGGGGCGAATGAGCACAAAGGAGAACAAATCAGTCACAGAGTAAATTAAATCGTTCGGAAACACGATACTCGCACAGTTTAAGTATATATACAGTACTTCAATTTTAACACATGCTTTTAAGATCGTTAAATACATCCGGAAGTTTAGCGCTGTTGAAGCAGTCTTATTCATTTCCCTTAGACACCACGCTATAGGTATAGAACATGTCCACGTATTGATAAACTGGAGGTTCTCGGAAGTACGTATTATGAATGTGATTTATGTTCCACAATGTTCAAGGATATAGTTCAATCGACTATGAATGGATGAGGTGTGTGTGTGTGTGTGTGTGTGTGTGTGGGGGGGGGGGGGGGGGGGGGGGGGGGGGGTGGGGGGGGGCAAGTTTTTTTGTGGAGTTCTACTAGAGCTTTCTGATGTGGATTGTGATACACCAAAATGATCGTCATGATAGCCTGAGTTCATAATTAACTACAAATAATCCGGAAAATTCCAATGTTTCTAAACGCGCACCATGTTGAGGTGGATAGAGCAGATTAATAGGGCCTCCATGGCATGGTATTCTAATTACAAGATAAACAAGAAAAGGAGCAATCAGAGATTGCAAACCCTCGCCAGGATGTATTTTCAGTGGTTTTTAAGGCTTTTGTATTAAAACAAAAATACGGCGGCCGAACCACGTGCCCAATGACGTCATCATTTTTTTCCCCAAAACTAATTTATTCCTAGATTATGCTCAAGAAATTTCATCTTGATCGGATTAGTTTTGTACTTGTCAAATTATGACATCATAATGGAGGCCCCCATGACATCATCATTAACATATTTTATTCCCCAAGGAGAGTTCTTTACAATGAGCCATGTCTCAATTTTTTCTATTCAGCGCTTTTGGAGATATGGAGGTGCAAAGTTTTTCGATTTATCCAAGATGTCGGCCGAACCACGTGACCGATGACGTCATCATTATTATTTTTCTCCACCAGTTTATGCTGACATGGCGCTCAATAAATTTCATCTTGATTGGATGAAGTTTTGTACTTGTCGAATTTTGACGTCATAATGGAGGCACCCATGACATCATCATTAACATATTTTATTCCCCATGGAGAGTTCTTTACAATGAGCCATGTCTCATTTTTTTCTATTCAGCGCTTTCCGAGATATAGAGGTGCAAAGTTTTTTGATTTTTCCAAGATGGCGGCCAAACCACGTAACCTATGACATAATTATCATTAGAAAATTCAACAGGTGGAGTTGCAATTCTATGGTGAAAATTTCCTGTCAATCGAACCAACGGTTGCAGAGAAAATCATATTTATTCTGAGCGGACAAACAGACAAACAAACAGACAGACAGACAAACGGACTCGAATGCAATACCCTCTCCTCTGGCGAGGGTAATAAAAACAATGACAATATTAACAAAGCATAATTCATTAATATGAATAACATTAACAACAATAACAACATTCGTATAATTTGATAATAGTAATTATTGGGTAAAATGCAAGGGGCAGAGAAAAGGCCCCTTTATATAAGGATATGTGCCATGTGGCAAAGTATAGAAAACAAGGGACATTCCATAAAAAATCACCTTTAGAGGCCATTTTTTCCCCGCAAGCGGGGGTTGGCCTTTTTCGGGGACCGTGGTTGTTGTTGTTTTTCGGTCCCCTTTTTGAAGCAATGTTTTACGGCCGGATGCCCTTCCTGACGCCAACCCTTTTTGCCGCCTTTAACGACAAACAGGGAATTACCAGTGAACTGGTACTCAATTAGCCGACCTCGGAAGGATGACAGGCTGAGTCAACCCCCCTGGCGTTAAATTCAGCGATCGACCGGGATTCGAACCCAGGATCCTCGGATCCTAAGCCGGCACCCTAGCCGCTAGCCCAACACCAGGGCTCCATAGCTTGTAGAAAATGCCAAACAATACAAAACAAGCATTCTGAGTATTGCGCTGCAATACACGTCCCCTACCGGCAGTCTGTCGTCCGGAAAACTGTTGGGGAAATTACCAAAGTTCAAAGTGCCATAACTTTGTCAAAAACGATAGGAATGTCGTGAAGTTCGAACTTGATCTGGAGCTTAACATGAGGAAACCATGTACCAAGTTTGAAATCATGAGCATTAAGAGTTTCGAAAAAAAAGTCCGGAAAACTGTTCTTTGCATGACGGACTGACAGACGGACAGACAGACTGACAGACGGAGTGCAAACCTATAGTCCCCTCCGGTGTACACCGGTAGGGGACTAATAAGGGGCATTCAAAAAAATATCGTGTGCACACTGGACTACCCTTGTGTTCTGAGGAGGAACCAAGTAATGCTCTGGAAAAGTTCATTCCTTTAGGCTTTATCCATTAGGCCATTGAGCCAGCACGTTAGAATAAATAAATAAAAATTTGTAAGGTGTATAAAGTGTATATACCAGTAGAAACCGAGAAACAAATTTTCAGTCTCCATATTAAATTTGCATTCAGAGAAACCGTCCCAAAAAAAGGAAGGGGCGCCTCCCTTGATTTCCATACAATTTAAGCAATTTGATGTGGTACAATACTCATAATGACGCTGAAATTCAGGTTTAAGAATAATTACGTTTTAAATACGAACACAATGCATTTGCTCATTGTACAAGATGTTAATTTGTTCATTATTCAAGACGATATAAAAGACTTGAAAGGGTAAGGGGAAAAATATATTCAACCCAGATGGGATTTGAACCCACAACCCCCAGCTTGGGAGTCTGGTGCTTTATCCATTAGGCCATCGGACCAGCACATTAAATGTGCTGCCAGCACACCAGCACAGCCAGCACACACCGTCCGTCCGTCCGCCAGCAGTGTGTATATATATTTTATATATTTATTTGTTTATATATTTATATACATTTAATAATAAAGCAAAAACGATAGCACTTAGGTGGAATTTGTTTCGAAAGCCATTAACCAGACCTATTGCCCGATGTATATTCAGCTAGTCTCAATGTATAGTCCTTGAGATATGAGCACCAACACATTTTGGGCGGACGGACAGACGGACGGACAGATGGATGGATGGATGGACGGACACCAACGTAAGTTCAAGGGTTTTCTAAATACAACTCAAGAATGCATAAACGGACGTTGTTGAAATTTGGAACATATTACCTCAACGTACAAAGCATTTACTTCTGAAATGTGCAGCCGATTTCGTCCAGTAGAAGCCGAGAAATTTATTTTCAATCCCCATGTTAAAGCTGAATACATAGAAATGATGCCTTATATAAAGGGATCCTTATATAAAGGGGCACTTTGCACCTCCCTTTGATAATGAACATATAATCCCCCTACCACCCACTCCCCTCCCCCCACCCTGGCCCAAGCACATCTGTGCCTGGTGAAAGGCAAGCTATTGCCCAAGCATTACAGCAGGAAGTTTATGCTACAAGGCTGTAAAGACAAATGAAAATTTGTTCCAATGGACCAACAGGCCCCACTAGTTTAAATAAAGGTTTAAAAGCATATAAATACATTAATTACGTGTAGTACTGATATTTTACCCAGTGTCTATTACATCACCCTATCAAACACGTTACATTAGTCGTTCATGTCTGTTTGTGTCATTTATAACGTCCCTAAAAAACAGTAAGATTCCTCTTTGGAATGATTTTCAATTTTTATTTGACTGCCAGACAGGCAGGGTAAAAATATGATCTCACTCCTCTGTGTGCATGCACGATTGGGACGATTTCAAAGCCAATGTTTGGTAAAACGGCAAATTTGTCTTCCTATTCATGATCCGATTCGTGTACAAAATATAACAATGAATTTAAATAAACGTTCATCGATCATAAACTGATAAGACAGATGGACATGAACCAATTGCGTTTCACTTAAAGTGAGTCGGGTAACAACAGCTTTTCACCAAATAAATCACCGACTGCAATGGAGGTCAAAAAACAACATTGCAGGGAATAGGACATCACCTTGATAGACACAAAGGTTTTAGACAAAATTTTATTTCTTATCCTCACTCGTCTTTCCCCACATCCATACTTGTGAACGTATTACCTTCCACAAGTGAATCTGCAGACGACAAACCTGTGTCAGGTAATAAACTCAAACCCATCAGAATCGGTTTGCACTGTCGTTCGAAAATTCGTGATAAAATACCAAATGTAAACATTTCATATGCACTTGAAGGCAAGACCCGTCGCTTCACTGATGGGAATACTAATCTTACAGATAGAGATAGATTTACATATGCACGAGAGAGGAATTTTTGAGGTCACATGCGTCTTCCCCTCCGTGTAGAACAGTCTTATCAGTCCACCACCTTTCACGTATGGAGAATACATTGCAGGGGAAGAGGGAAATTCTGCTATTTTTGCTTACGTAATAAATAGATGGCATGGTATTTTCACCGACAGGTTGGAGATGAACACATACGATGAGGAGATCTGTAGTCAACAGACCTTTTGCAGAAACTAGCAGAACTGACTGACGATGACTAGTCCGAGGGTATGTTTGTCTGGCATAGATCATGTTATGGGAATTTCACCACGGAAACAACATTTCAACGATTGCGTCAGAAATCAAATACGGATTAATCACAAACTTGAGATTCAGCCTTTGAACAGGACCAAACAGCAGTGAGACAATCAAGATAATCTTCCATGTCACTGATGAACTGGGAACTATTTATGTTTTGCCAGAACCCTGAAAAAAAAGATGGTATGTAAAATGTGTCTACATTCAGCATGTTCTAGAAAGTACTCGATCTGGCAGTAAATTATATCACTATGCAGGTCAGATTGGCACAAGTTGTTGGGGACCTTTGCACAGCAGAAGGTAAATATCACTTGGAGTGTTGGGTTAGGTTTCAGCGAGGCATCGAAAAACTCCAAGGAACCAACACTGAAACCATTGGTGGCATTTACTTGGATGAGATGTGTTATGATATGGTGCAAGGACTACCCCAGAGATATGTGAATGATATGTGTGATGAAATCGTCATCCAAGTTACGACACTGATGTTATTCGCCTCATGGCCGCTACGCGACCCTTTCTCGGTTCCTATATATATATCAGCGCGGACAGGCGATGTAGATCCATCACCGCGATGTAACTCTAGAGCTTCTCTGGGCTTCCATAGAAAGGTAACGATTCTGCTATATGTATCAAAGCTTTTATAGTCACACCACCTGTCCGCACCTGTATTCACCTGTATGTAATATTAATACAATGTTTATTGGTTTCTCTCTAGATGCTGTTGAGAACGAATTACGATTAAACCTACCTTATGGGTTGCTGTTGTATCTTGATTTTCACAACACTTAATCGTAATTCCTCTCCTGACATCGCTCCTGCACTGCTCGCCTCGGAGAAGAATGCCCAGCGGAGGACCCGTCGAGCTAGCTCCAGCAACGGAGCTCCGACTACTCTCACTGCCGGCCTGCCTCGAAAGATGGGACGTCGCAAGCCTTTTCGCAGGACCGCGTCGTCAAAGCGCGACCTGCTCTCCTGAGACCCGAACGCCAGAGCAGGCGTGACGGACTCCGGCAAGATGCCTGGAGAACGATGCTACTGGGCAACGTCCTGCGGCCGAAACCCCGTCGGAACGACGGACCCGCTTGGAGCCGCCGGCCTACCCGTCCGATCGCAGCTCGGAAGCGCTAACGGCTCCGTCCGAGGGATTCATCCTAGATATGCGTGCCTCGGCCCGAGATGAGATTCCCACGCGAGTGATCACGTCTCCCATGTCGGCCATGCCTCCACACGGCCGGCACACTCCGACCACTCGCTACTCGGTGGAACCATCACCTCCGCGCGAATCGCGCACTGCTCGTCGGAATCACGCCATCACGACCGGCTCACTCCGACCACTCGCTACTCGGTGGCCCATCTCCTCCGCGCGGATCGCGCACTGCTCGTCGGAATCACGCCGTCACGACCGGCTCACTCCGACCACTCGCTACTCGGTGGCCCATCTCCTCCGCGCGAATCGCGCACTGCTCGTCGGACTCACGCCGTCACGACCGGCTCACTCCGACCACTCGCTACTCGGTGGCCCTTCTCCTCCGCGCGAATCGCGCACTGCTCGTCGGAATCACGCCGTCACGATCGGCTCACTCCGACCACTCGATACTCGGTGGAACCACCTCCTCCACGCGAATCGTCGTGCACTGCACCCATCGCGTGCTAATACTCTGGGAGGCCCGCGATCCCATCCTGCTTCCGAGCACCTCCTCGCCGCGAAGCCGAACGTTGCTCGGAATCACCTCCTACGCGAAGCCACACGTGGGCCCTCTCTGCGGCCCAACGCCGGCGATTCCTATCGCTGCTCGTCGGAACCCCTCTTACGCGCGAGTCACGGCATCTTCGCTGGATGAACCCCTTTGCATGCGGTTCCTCTCGCGGGCCCTACTCTGTGAGGCCGGCGATTCTGATCGCGGCCGTCGCAATCCCACCTGCACGCGGCTACTTCCCGAGGCCGGCGAACTCCGCTGCCCGGAATCGCCTCAATGGAGGCTCGCTTGGCACCATGCGAGGACTCGTCGCAGCACGGATGAATTTCTAAGGACGTCGAGCGGGACCTTCATAGCCTTTCACGGCACTCGGGTTCTGCTTATGATGGTTGTTCGTATACCTGGCTACCATGTGTATTCTATAAGATGATCGTTCTTCTTCGTCCTTTGTTTTACTTGATTTGGTGTTACCGCTCTCAAACGGCGTTTTCGTTAAACACCTGCGACCATTGTAAACATGCTGTGCATGGAATGTATGTGGACCGAATGCTTTCATTCCTTTTTCACACCCCGCGTTTCACCCAATTAATTTAATTTGATAAACTGTTGGATTGAGTTAATGTGGTGTTGGTGTAGAGCAGGCTTGACGGACCGAAAGGCCCCTCTTCATCCTTCATGCTCAATGCACCTCAAATGAGATGCTACTTCAGGGCGTTATATGTATTCGCTCCTTAGTCGTGCAGTCTATCGCTGCCAAGCATGCTCGCCATCTCGACTCGGCGTGCTCGCCCCTCGACTCGGCGGGCTCACCCGCACTGGATCAACAGGCCGAGCTCAACTTTCGGTTTCCCTCGTACGCGGTGCGCCCTAGATGTTACTTTCACCGTCGGCCGGGTTCGTATGCCGTATGCCGATCTCGAGCTCGCTCGAATGCTGCTGCACGCGAGATGTTAGATTTCGGTGTGCTACTGTACTCCGTCTGGGGATACCGCTCAGCTAGAACTCGCCGTCAAACCCGCCCGACCTAATTGATGACGTCATTGACTATATCACGCGTTCGCTTTACAGCGTCATTGATGCGTTCGCTTCACGGCGTCATTAACGTAATGGCGTGCTTCCCGCGATCTCATCGGGGATTCGTTTACCTTTCAATGTACCTTGATAACTACGTACCAATTGACCTTTACGTAACGACGTGAACAACGTAACGCGGCGCTCCCTCAGGGTCGCGCGCCAGCACCGTTTAGGGAGTACACGGTGACCTCGTGAAATGGTGACATTGAGCGTCGCGCCCGACTCCCTTGTCACCTGCGCATGTAACGGGGACACCGTACTGCCTGCTAGCCCTTGACTCTGGGCTCGTTGTTATCGGACAGAGCTCTTGCCTTGTACATTTCGAGACTGCGAGACGCCTCGTCTGATTCCATTTCCCTCTGCCCCAGTCTGACTGTGACTCAGCCTGACCCAGACTGTGAAGGTCATCTGTCTTCGGTATGCAGCGCGCTGCAGCCACCTCCTTAACAGATGTTTCGTCTACCTCGATATTCTTGCGGTTTGTGGATAGTATGTCCAAGGGATATGACCATGTTGCTAATCTGCCGCGCTTCCTTGAGGTCGCGCTGGTCTCACTTCACTATGTTGCTAATCTGCCGCGCTTCCTTGAGGTCGCGCTGGTCTCACTTAACTATGCACGAGGATACGTGCACATACTCCCTACGCACAATGGATAGTTTTCTGGGGTACACCGTGACCCATGGCTCTGTCGCTCCGGGTAAGGAGCGTCTGCGACCTTTGTTCGACATGGCCCCTGCGACCTTTTCTCGACATGGCCCCTCCCTGTGATCGGGCCACCTCGACTCTTGTGGGGGCCCGGGAGGTTCTTGTTGCTCGCCCGGGTGCCGTCCGGTATGGCGACTCCCTCCTCGCCCCTTGTGGTTTAGTTATGCGATGAGCCAATTGCTTATGAAATTATTTTGTGATAATCTTTTATTGATTTTAATTATACAATTAATCAATCAATTAGTGTACACCTCTCCCTCCCAATGCAGCCTCAATGAGCTGCACTGCGGTATTGCCGGGCGCCGGAGGCGGCCCAGAGGCGGCCCAGAGGATGGCGACCATGGATGCCTTGGTGTCTTTGAGCGTGACTTTGAGTCCATGGATGGTCGATCCGAGCCATTCCATGTGTTGAATGGATGGATTGGTCGGACATCCGTGGATGGATGCCCTTCCGGGGCGATGGCTGTCGTTGGGTCTCTGGGCCATTGCGTCCGTGGATGGACGATCCATCCGCGGTCCGGCTGGATCCGAGCCATGCCACGTTGGCGTTAACTGGATGGATCGGTCGGACATCCGGGATGGCCAATCCATCCGGGCCACCTCTGTGCCATTGCGTCCGTGGATGGTCGATCCATCCGCGGTCCGGCTGGATCCGTGCCATGCAACGATGGCGTTAACTGGATGGATCGGTCGGACATCCGGGATGGCCAATCCATCCGGGACATCTAGCGTGACAATCATGACAATCAATCATAACGATCCGGGACGACACTGGGACAAACATGGTTTGTCCAGCCGGGACTCTCTCGGTCTGCCGATCTTCTCCGATCCTCCGCGCGCGCGGTGCAGCTGGACAAGCTTGCCATATGCATCCCGGCGGTCCTGCGCGCTTCGCTGGAGAGGCGCGTTTCGGCCGTTTGTGCGTCGTCGTAATCGGCCATGCCGGTCGTCCAGGCAGCCTTCAGAGGCCGCTCGTGTCTCGTGCGATCGCTGCCAACGGTAGATTCGCGTGCCGCAACATGCGCTTGTACTGCGTATGTACCCTTGGGAGCCAGGGCAGGTACAGACCTACTGTAATGGTCTTCCTGTAGTGGCCTCCTGTCATGTAATCTTACTTACTGTTATGATTTACTGAATTACACATCTGCCACACCGACACATCTGCCTGTAATGCGTTGCATTGCGTCGTATGGACAGTCGCTCTTCGTCATGGCGCACCTTATGTAATGAGTTGCGAATCGCAAAGGTACACCTTATCCATCTAGCTACTGTGCCGTTCCTCACTGTTCAACGAGGTACACTTATCTACTCAGACTACCCCACAGGAAGACTACTGCTACCCACGGGCTCAACGTCTTCTCCCTGGGATGACCACTGCTTGCTCGGTCCGATATCTTCTTGACTGGGACTTCCTCCTCGATATATCTATAGCTGGGGATTGATTGCTAACCAGGCTAACAGGCTGAAATGCAGTAACCCTGCCATCGGGATTGATGGCCCCTTGGACGTTCGACCGGCAGTGACATCTTTCCAATGTATTTCGTTCTTTGCATTCCTATGTATTCCTCTGTATGTGTCTGCTGTTCTTCACCGCCGAGTTAGGATCTAAGCGCGGGGAGAATGTGATGAAATCGTCATCCAAGTTACGACACTGATGTTATTCGCCTCATGGCCGCTACGCGACCCTATATATATATCAGCGCGGACAGGCGATGTAGATCCATCACCGCGATGTAACTCTAGAGCTTCTCTGGGCTTCCATAGAAAGGTAACGATTCTGCTATATGTATCAAAGCTTTTATAGTCACACCACCTGTCCGCACCTGTATTCACCTGTATGTAATATTAATACAATGTTTATTGGTTTCTCTCTAGATGCTGTTGAGAACGAATTACGATTAAACCTACCTTATGGGTTGCTGTTGTATCTTGATTTTCACAACAATATGTCCTACGTGTGGCACCAGTATCAGGATATCTGTCACAGTAGTGGGCAAGCTATCCATCCAAAGTATTTATCGAGAAGACAGAGCTTCTATAATGACATGAAGAAGATCATTGGCCTCAGGTGCAGCACTGTTCATCTACTGAACCCAACAAAGCCATTGCTGCTGTACCCAAGTGACCTGAAGACCATGGCTGTAGCACATACACTAGAGAGGGTCGCTACGGCAGACTGCTATCTCATCCATCACATCAGATGAAACATGTCCCAATCTCGCTTTGCAGGACATGTCGCTTGCTGCAAAAGATTGTGAATATACTGCTCTGCAATTGCGTGCAGATTTACAAGTTGCACGGGGGAATGATGCAGGATGACATGGAATCGGCAATGACCATGTCACAGAGATAATACCAAACAGCTTCCATCTCTTTTTGTGTGTTCTATTCGGAGGGAATGCTGTACTAGAGGCATGAGATAAGCAAGAAACGACTGACGACTTACAAACGAAAATCTGCAGCGTTGCCCAAGATGTTATTTTCATTGCATCCAAGGGCAGAAAACTGACACCGAAGCACATTGGTCTTGGTTTGTAATGTTCAGTAAGGGGAAAAAGGAGATGGAAAATCGTCCAACAATGAAGGATGCTCTCCAGTTACATTATGGAAGGGCGAATTACCAGGCCAAGATGTGGTTGAATGAAGGCTGATTGAGAGAATGTTGGATTGCCATCGTCAACAGGGGAATGGAGAGAAACAGAAGATGAACTGGAAGTTGCCTGGATGATTCTGCTTGCTGTGCCCACTGTGTCGAGCTTGTATCTTGCAGCTGCAAGAAGTGAAAAACTGCTGCCTGCAAATGTACAAAATCGCAGCAAATATTTATTCCTGCCTGGATGTGATGGTGTGATGTGGATGTGATGTGGATGTGGATGTGATGCAGAAGAATGCTGCAATTCTGCAGCAAATTGTTGATACACCTTCAAGTGGAACTCAAAAACTCGAATAGGGGCGATATGATGGATGAGAACATTCATACGAAGACATTTTTGCAAATGTGTGATTATAGGCCTACTGCATAGTTATTTTGGCATCACATATCATTTTTTGCAATTAAAACATGGTTCGATTGTAATGTTGTTGTTGGATACTGACTCCTTTACCATCTGACTGACTCCATACTGACTCCATGTTGGATACCTTAACACATGTATGATTCACACCAAGATCAGCAAAATTGACGATTCAATGACCCTTTATTCGTCACAATGAGTAGATATAGCGGCCATTTTAACGACGTCATTTATACCATACATGGTGATGATCTGGCAAAGTGTCAACCACCCATGTGTTTATTCTGACCACATAAGCGTTACATCTGGGCAGTTAGTTTGTTTGTAACAAAGAGATGCCATCTAATTAAAATTTCATTATCTTTCCAGGGCCTGGGTAGCTGGCTTCCAAAAACTAGTGCTCGTTCTTTCTTCTATGTTTTCAAGCCAGCGATCCCTTGGGGAGTGGGGATATTGTTTCCTAATATCACAAAAGTTATGTTATCATCATATGTGTTGTTTTTACCCTTGCCAGAGGAAAGGTATTGTATTTGAGTCCGTTTGTTTGCCTGTCTATTTGTTTGTTTGTGTCATGTATGAAGCTGCAAATATTCACCGTTGTGTCCCTACACCGTGACCGCATGGTATCCCTACGGCCCAGCTCGGATGGCGCTGCAGTTAATCGGGCCTGTATAATCGAGATGTAGGCGATGCCACGGTTCGCTGGGCCATTTGGATCATCTGGAAGATTGTGCTGTCGATTCCGGCCAGATCCGCACTCACACTCGACGAGACGCCGTTCTGTCCAGAACTGTCCAGGCTGTACAGCTTGGATGGCATTTGCTACCTGAGGGTGAGCCAGCTTTTGCGGCTTTTAAAGCACGTCACAATGAATCCGCGGCTTTTAAAGCACGTCACAATGAATCCGCGGCTTTTAAAGCACGCAAAAGCTGGGTCACCTTCAGGTAGCAAATGCCATCCAAGCTGTACAGCCTGGACAGTTCTGGACAGAACGGCGTCTCGTCGAGTATGAGTGCGGATCTGGCCGGAATCGACAGCACAATCTTCCAGATGATCCATCAGTGCGATAATGTATCCTGGTGTAGGCGAATCACCAACGGATTCTGGAAGGGGTAACCGACTCATGGCATCTGCATTTGTGATAGACGAACCGGGCTTATAACATATGGTGAATATTTGCAGCTTCATACATGAGTTTGTTTGCCGCACAAAAGAAATATGATTTTCTCTGCAACCGTTGGTCCGATTGACAGGACATTTCACCATAGGTGCACTTCCTATTGTACATTTTTAAAATGATAATTATGACACCACAAGTCACGTGGTACGGGCACAATCTTGGAAAAATTGAAAAATGTTGCACCTCTATCTCCGAAAGCGCTGCATAGAAAAACTAGAACGCCACTCAGTAGAGCGCAAACTACCACCGTGGGTCAAGTTGGAGCCCTATCTTCCAATGGTAACAAATCCTTCAAAAAATTCCTGGATCCGGAATAATATCCTGAGCTTCACCAAAAACGAATCAATTCTTCCTTATCCCAAGGGCGATCATCCCACCAACTTTCATCCAAATCCGTTCAGAACTTTTCCAGATATCTTGTTCACAAACACACGAACACACACACGGACGGACACGATCGAATCCATTACTCCCTGGCGGGAGTAAAAATTGAGACATGCCTCATTGTAAAGAACTCTCCATGGGAATCACATATGTTAATGATGATGTCATAGGTTCCTCCTTCATGATGTCATAATTCGACAAGTACAAAACTTCATCCAATCAAGATGAAATTTCTTGAGCGTCAACTATGGATAAATTGGAGGAAAAAAAATGATGACGTCATATATCACGTGGTTCGGTCGCCATATTTGTTTTAACCCAAAAGCCTTAACAACCACTGAAAGCACGCTGCTCTTTCTTGTTACTTTTGTAATGAGAAGCGGCTATGGAAAACGCCACAAAAAACGCCTTGTAAGAACTCCATGGAAGCTGTAGCAAGGGTCCTGCTATTATCCCTTGTGAGGTATATAGACTATAGTAGATCTACGATCAGGTGCGTTCGTCGACGTAGCTCGAAGTGTTGGCCCAGATGGACCACGAGTTCTAATAAATCATTCTTCCTCTTCGAAAGTCCCCAAAAACATAATATGTTTTCACATCAAATGCCTTGTGGGCAGACCAGGGTCACAACTCGGGCCTACCCAAAAACTAGGACTAGGAGCCCGACGTTCACATTTCTGATTTAGGATTACTGGATTTAAGAAGTGCTGCTCACGGGAATATCGATGTTCAGAAACATATTACAAATTTAACTCTGAACCTTCAAACAAATAAATTATATCCCAACCTCAAAGAATCGTATTATTTAAATAAATTATCTACTCAAGTGGAACTCGATATCAACTCTATGACGTAAAACATCAATAATATTAATATCCCTTCAATGTAAAAATAGGTGAGGAGACTCCATTTTAAAAATTAACATTTTACATTAAAACAACTGGTGATGTTTTATAATCGTTATAAAATCGTTCCACATCTTTTGCTGATCTCAATCGTTTTTTTGTCCCGTTCCCGCGTCTCGTTCTGACGTACCTTGTCCTTTCCCACTAATTTGTGGAGTTCGCCGCCTCAGCCCCCAATCTCCTCAAAGAAACAGCGATTTCCGCTTTTCACTCATTCTTCAACCCTTCTCTGCCTGAACGCCACAATATGTTTTCTTTTTAATAGTCCATATTTTCACACTTTTCTGGCTCCTTTGACAAGAAAAAAAAAATGAATAAAATTGGTAATCGCTTTTGAATAAAACTTTTTTATTGTTACGAATTTACAACCTTCCTCTTACTGTTTTTCCTTCTTTCGCTCATTTATTTAACTTGCACGTCTAACCGTAAGTATTTGTTGGTAAAAGTATTTGTTTCGAATTTTAAAAGTTTACTTTTAATCACATTTTAAAATGGTCAATATTCTTTTTAATTCACCGACATTGCAGAATCTTCTTTTTCACTGCAACCTCTTTGCTGACACGGTGTTATAAATAGAACCTCCGTGTTGCCTGACACTTCTTCTTCTTCTTTCGTCTTCTTCATATTCGGCCCCCTATTTTTCTTCTTCTTCTTCTTCTTAGAGACGGCAAGCATGGCTGGTGTTTTCCCAACCAAAACAAAGAGCGCGGTCACGTGATCGGGTACGTGACGTCACGGTAAACATCGCCGTAAGTGGTTGTGTAAAATGATCACGTGGATTTCCACTCGTTCCCAAGGTGTTTAGAAAGTAACTTACCATTCCTTATTTCGAGTCCAACATTGGCCCCCTTGTATTTGCAGGTGTGCATTTAAATATTTCCAGGTTGTTGTTTTTTGAACGACGGTTTTTCACCGAGACTGCTTGACCGTTAGGGAAATTTTTTGCTCAGTTACGCCCAACCGTTTCCATAGGAGCGAAAGCGGTTCTCGTCGAAAAACGTTATCACTTTCGCTTGCTGTGAAACCTCTCGAAATACACGTTTCGGAATTCCCAATGTACGTTTGGGACAACGCGAAACACGTTCTGGACTACAAGATGGACGTGTCGGACATCCAGATGTACGTGTCGGACTACAAGATGGACGTGTCGGACATCCAGATGGACGTGTCGGACTACAAGATGGACGTGTCGGACATCCAGATGGACGTGTCGGACTACAAGATGGACGTGTCGGACATCCAGATGGACGTGTCGGACTACAAGATGGACGTGTCGGACATCCAGATGGACGTGTCGGACTACAAGATGGACGTGTCGGACATCCAGATGGACGTGTCGGACATCCAGATCGACGTGTCCGACTTCCAGATGGACTTCAACATGGACGTTTCGGACTTCAAGATGGACGTGTCGGACCTCCAGATCGACGTGTCGAACTTCGAGATGGACGTGTCCGACTTCGAGATGGACGTGTCGAACTTCGAGATGGACGTGGCAGACTTCGAGATGGACGTGGCAGACTTCGAGATGGACGTGGCAGACTTCGAGATGGACGTGGCAGACTTCGAGATGGACGTGTCAGACTTCTAGATGGACCTTTCCAATTGCCACCAAACGGAATCGAACATATTTCGTTGGACATCGTGATTCTCATTTATCGCACACCTGGTGTAATCATAGCCAATCAAACATGGTTTGCAATAAACATCCTCTGGATACCAAAGCACGTGCCAGTTATGATTGATAGTCTGGACGAGACCTTAGAAACTGCACAGTATAGGTATTGTCGACAAACAAAGCACAGGTGAGTACAAGGAGTGCACAAAGCTCCCGCCATAACGGGGACTTCGATGGTCATGCGTATACATATAAAATATATATATGCCATGCATAAGAGAGTCCCATGAAAGTTTCCGTTTTCGAACGAAATGATTTCACAAAGGCCTGTTAAATAAAGCCCATTCATTGAGTCACCCTCACGTCACCCTTATCGTGACCCTCACGTCAGAAATAATTGAGAATATTCACGCATACACGGGAAATTGCCGAGATATATTTATAAAAATCGCGCCATGATGCTACACGAAAATACACCGCCTAAAATAACAGTCGGGGAAAATGTCGACATATATTAAAAATTCGCTTTTTCTTTTCCGTTAACATTTATTACTTTTACGTTTTATGACAGTCGGCACAAAAACGACATATATCTCCGTTCTTTCTTATTCCATTCAACATTATTATCCGGAAGTAAAATATGTTTCAGGAAATTACTGAGAGATATTTCTTCGTTTTTTTTTATTAGTTATGTGCGCATACACTTTAAATAGGTTTATTTGAAATCTTTAATTTTCACAATGTAATTTACTTGTCATTTGATGATTACGAGACACTTCTTCTTGAGGATCGTGACAATTCATGCGTAGCGTGGAAACTTCCATTTACAAAATGAATGCGACGGTCGATGAAGAACGCAGACTTGAACAGGATGTAGCGAGAACCGCACAGAGACCGCACGAGACGGGAGAACCGCACAGGATGCTGCTGCAACAGCGGTGAGGCGGGTTGGAGAGGAGCGAGGGGTTGGAGAGCGAGGTGCTAGGGGTTGGAGAGGAGTGTGAGGGGTTGTAGAGGAGTGTGAGGGGTTGTAGAGGAGTGTGAGGGGTTGTAGAGGAGTGTGAGGGGTTGTAGAGGAGTGTGAGGGGTTGTAGAGGAGTGTGAGGGGTTGTAGAGGAGTGTGAGGGGTTGTACTCGTACTCGTTAAACAGTCTAATCAGTCTAATATACATGAGACAGATCAGTTCAAATGTTCAAACTGCTTTCCTTCGTTGTCTATGCACAGCTGTAGCTGTGACGAAACACTCTGACACACAGTTCTGCATGTTTCAGTCGTATAGGCAGCAATCTCATTACGGATGAATTGCTTCAAGTCTCGAAGGGTCGTAGGATTCCTTGCATACACTTTGTGTTTGAGGAAATCCCAAAGGAAGGAATAACAGGGTGTTAAATAACAATACGTTCAAGTGGACCACGACGGCCAATACATTTGTCTGTAAAGTTCAAATCGAGGGCCTGGCGTACACTGGCAGCATAATGAGCAGGCGCACCATCATACATGAACCACATTTGGCCATCATTGAGTGGAAACACATGCTCCACCAACATTGGAAGGTAATTTGCAGCATTCACATTTTCTTCAAAAAATATTGGCCCAACAATGCCTCCAGAAGAAATGCCTGCCCAGACTGACACACGAGCTTGATACTGGACGTTGTGCTCAACAGTAAATTGTGGGTTGTTTACTGCCGGATTGCCGGTATCACGTTATGACGATTCTCAGAACCAGATAAAGTAAACTTGGATTCATCTGACCACAAGATACTGTTCTGCAAATCATTGTCCATATCCATTAACCCAAGCAATGTCTCACATGCCTCAACGCGCCTGTCAAAATCATCCTCAGATAGTTGGTGAATTAATCTGGGTACGTATGGTTTCGCATTAAGGTCTTTTAGTATTCTTCGAATCGATGATCAGCTTATGTTGGTGACATTTGATAAACGACGAGTTGATAATGGTGTGTTACTGTCGAGTTGTTGTTGAATGACCGCTCTGCTTTCCTCAGTTTGAACAGTACGGGGCCTATCTGGTGACTCTTTTGGAAGAATGCTGCCTGTTTCATCAAATTGCTCGTTTATTCTGCCGATGGCTCTTCTCGCAATTCCGTCAGCGCCACATTCTTTGACAAGTTGTCTGTGAACCTCAGCCGAATTTCCAGATACAGAATACAAGCACACAGCGCAAATTTTCTGTCTCGCAATATCCTCCGTCATATTAGGGCGTCTAATTCACAATGAACTGAACTAATGCAAAGACAAACGCATGCAGCACAGTGAGCGAAGCTCACCCCGATCCATATCACGTGATGCACCTCACCCTGTTGCGCATCACGTGATGCCTGCGCTTGTTGAAGAGGTCACATCCATTTACGAGTAATCATGTTTTGTTTTGCACCAAAGAACAACAATAAACTTAGTTGTTTAATGCAGGTATCGTTCTTCAAAATGTGCCCAGGGTTTCTGGACCACTCTGTGTATATACGGTGTATATATATATATATATATATATATATATAGATACAGTCACGTGAAAAAGTAAGTACACCCCATGGAAAGTTTTGACTTTTTCAACATATTTCAACATACAGCTATTTGATCTTCATTTCAACAATATTGAAAGATAAAGGTGATATAATATAACAAATATCATGAAACATTTACATTTTGTAGTCCATTGTATAATTTAAATAAACATAAATGCAAATTTCGCATGTGGAAAAAGTAAGTACACCCTTGGCTCTAATAGGTGGTATTGCCCCCTTTGGCAGAAACAACCTCAAGTAGGCGTTTCTTATAACTGTCTACCAGTCTCTGACATCGACTGGGAGAATTTTTTGCCCACTCCTCCATGCAGAATTCTTTCAGCTGTGCGATGTTTGAGGGGTTTCTTGCATGCACAGCTCGTTTCAAATCCCCCCACAACATCTCGATGGGATTTAGATCCGGGCTTTGACTTGGCCATTCCAGAACCCTCCATTTCTTTCTTTTCAGCCATTCCTTGATGGATTTACTGGTCCACCTTCAGTTGAGCTTCAACTTTCCGACAGATGGCCTCACAGTATCCTCAAGCACCCTCTGGTACAATGAAGAATTCATAGTGGATTCTATGATGGTGAGCTGCCCAGGCCCTGATGCAGCAAAGCTGCCCCAAACCATAATATTTCCACCACCATGCTTTACAGTTGGTATCAGGTTCTTGTGGTCAAATGCTGTCTTTGGTTTTCGCCAAACATGTCTTCTGGTACTGTGGCCAAATAGCTCTACCTTTGACTCATCTGTCCAGAGCACATTGTTCCAGAAGTGCTGGTCTTTGCCGAGATGTTCATTGGCAAACTTTAGTCTTGCCCTGATGTTCTTTCTGGACAGCAAAGGTTTTCTCCTGGCACACCTCCCATGTAGATCCAATTTGTGCAGCCTCTTTCTCATGGTGGACTCGTGCACTTTGACATCAACAGTGGCAAAAGCAACCTGTAGGTCCCGTGATGACATTCTGGGGTTCTTAGAGACTTCTTTCAGCATCTTGCAGTCTGCTCTCGGGCTGAACTTGCTGGGGTGGCCTGGCCTGAACAAGTTGGCAGTTGTTTGGAATCTTCTCCACTTGTAGATGCTCTTCCGGACAGTCGAATGATTGATTTCAAATTGTTTGGAGATCTTTTTAAATCCCACCCAGACGCGTAGGCATCTATAACCTTCTTTCTAAAGGCCTCAGAGAGCTCTTTTGATCTAGGCATGGTGACGCCACACACTTCAACAACAAAGAGCAAACCAAACGAAATATCTGAGGTTTAAATAAGACAGGTTCCTCCAAGATCCTCTCTAACGATGTTCTAATCATTTGCACCTGAGCTGGTGCACCTGATTCTAATTTTCGGTATTAAAGTAGTGATAAATGTCGGGGTGTACTTACTTTTTCCACATGCGAAATTTGCATTTATGTTTATTTAAATTATACAATGGACTACAAAATGTAAATGTTTCATGATATTTGTTATATTATATCACCTTTATCTGTCAATATTGTTGAAATGAAGATCAAATAGCTGTATGTTGAAATATGTTGAAAAGGTCAGAACTTTACATGGGGTGTACTTACTTTTCCACATGACTGTGTGTGTGTGTGTGTGTGTGTGTGTGTGTGTGTGTGCGTGTGTGTGTATATATATGTATATATATATGTTAAATCTTGTTATCTCTTGAACTCAAGGTGTGGAACATGGTTCTATTCTCCTCAGTTTGGTGTCAGAAGTGGGATCCGACTCTGAGCGATATTTGGGAGGCAGACCCTGTGGAGACAGCGGAGAGGCTGGCCAGCACTGATTCGATTAACGTGAGCTTTCATACTGAGGGGTCTTTCCAAATTGAGCTCCGTTTACTCACCCAGGCTCTGTTTCCCATTTCGTCGTTCCGTGCTTGGATCACGAACAAAATTGGAATCTGGTGTGTAAGTACAGGCCTATTTGGCTCGGGTAACAAGTTGTCTATTGATGAACCAAGAAATGGGGGTCAGTTAGCAAAAAGGGGGGACTTCTTGGTAAAGCCAAGAACTTCCCAGGCAGGGCAGTCTAGAGACAAGATGGAGTTGATGGGGTTGATAGTAACCAGAGAAAGTATTGGCTGCGGACTAACGGAGGGGACCCAAGGAGGATGGCCAGGATAAGTTAGACAAGTTAGAAGCGCTATACAAACATTGACCGCGAGTTAGCGCCGCGGGAGGACCGGATTAGGGAAATATCGGCGCGGTAAACTAAAAGGCAGGATTTTTCGGTGGATGGCCTCGGGGCGCTTCCTTGCGCCTTGTACGCATCACGAGCTGCTTCTTGCAAATGAGGGTCGTGCTGCCGTGCGCTGGGAGCGACCGCCTGGGCGCATGGACGGGAAAATGTTCCGTGCACGTTAATTAAATATCTTAAGGGAGATTAAGGTATGTCGGAGTAATACTCAATCTGAAGTAAACTAGAATGATTTGAGTTCTGGAGACGGAGTGCGTGTATTCGACGCATTCGGGTGGCCGAGTCAGGCGAATAAAGGATTAAAATGAGCCAGGTAAGAAAATGATGCAACCAGCCGCATCGGGTGGTTGCACCTTTATGAAAAACTGAAGATGAGGGAAAGAATAACGTGCGAAGTTGCCGCATGGGGATGCAGCCCGGCTAGCATGGAGGCCGGCGAGATAAGCAGAAGATTGGGAGAGACCCAAAAATCCTGTGAACAGGTGCAGTTGGGATTGAGACGGACGAGTGTGGGAGAGCCGTCTGGAGAGAAAGGCGCATTATGGAACAGGAAGATGCGTGAGTACGGGGGAGAACCCTGCTATGAGGTTGCTTGGAGGATGTGTGCCCAAATGCATTGTGGGCCACTTCAACTTTCCTACACGTGAGTCGTTCATGCCTTGCCAGCAAGGTGCTTCATGCGGTGTGCTATGCGCCATGTCGGTATAGTGGTCGCCTGTGAATCCTGCCATGCAATATCATGAGGAATACATTGTTTGATAATGGAATTATAAGAGGAATGCTGAATTAACGTTGATAGTAACGCGAAGTATATTAAATGAGGCGATTGACGTGGTTGAATGTAGGATTTCAAGACAATAATGAATTTCCGGTGCCAACAGGAAGTCTTGTTCTTGTCCATTGTCCATACAATGAATGATGTATAGTGTGGATGAGGTCTCTCTGAATGAGGTGAATGAGGTTGTCTACAGCGGATGAAATAGAGAATGGCAGTTACAAGACCGAGGTACGGATGTGATGCGGAATGGTAGCTGGACGATGCATCGGCACATTTGTGTTGATCAATGCGCCGGACAACGGCTTTCCAGGCAAGCGATGGTGGTATGATTTAGTTATGAAAATGCATATGGGTCTCAGGGCAGATAATGCGAGACAAGCTGCCCCACAGGCGGATGGGGGAAAGTATTGGAGAAGATAATGTGGGTCGAACGCTCATCCGAGGGATGAAAACGGTCGAGGTTTCAACTGTCGGTATATGATGTGGCTCACACCGTGCGAATGATGTGTGGATGGGTTGCGTAATGCATCCTGGAGATGCATTGGTGCAAAGACACAGGGAAGGTGCTGAGAGTGGCACGGAGTACGAGTTGGTTGTGGCAGGTGAGAAGGAATGCACACCTGGAATGGAGTGTGCGAACGACGAGTGTGTGCGGAAGGTGTGCACCAGGTAAAGGGTGCTGCATGATAGAGCACGCCTCCCTAGGAAGGCTGTGGGGAAGTTATTGGTTATTTTGAGGTCCATTTCGCTCCATTTCGGATTTTAGTGAGACCCCTCTTGCAGAGGCAAGTTGTATTTTTTAAGATGACGTCTGTTTTCATTTGTTTTGGGATTTGACTTGGGATTGCGGAATGCGTTGAATAAAGGTAAGAATGACGTGATGCTGGCGTGTGCCATTTATGGGTGCTGAGTGTACATGACTGTTGAGCGGGCGGCATGTGTGCTGAGTCCAATCGGAAGGATGGATGGTTATGGTTTCACCCGGTCTGTTTATCTGTCTGTCTGTCCGGACACGGAGCTCTTGGGAGAGCCAGGATGGGTTGGGGTGACCAAGATGAATGTGGACAATATATTAATTGTTTGCCATTGTGAAAATTTTGCCCTCGATTTGAGACGAAGACATATGGCATTTGCTGTCCGGCTCAAGTTGGCTGGTTTCCTCAGCTCTGGAGGATCAGAGCGGGTGGATATTTTAAGCTGATACTCCTATGACAAATGTTGATACTCCTATGTGATGCGGGGTATGTGTGTGGTGATGGTGTCTGGGGCCTCGGGGTTTGCCCCTGCCTATTTGCCGGTCTGTCTGTCTGTTACATTTGACCCTCAGAAAAGGTTTCGTGAGATTTCAGAATTGGACAGCCCATGTGTTATGACATGCTTGGGTGTCTCAAAAATTTGCTGAACAGACGTGGTGCGTCAGACAAATCGATTACATTTTCGTGGGAAAGATGACTGAGAAGGACTTCAAGGGCAGGTGGGTGGTCACCTGCTGTGAATTGTGGTGGAACATTCGAGATGTCCCCTAATACAACGAGGGGACGAATTGGTTTGTAAATGTGTTGTGCAAGTACTTTCTCTGTAGGTAGCCAAATTCTACCTGGGGTAAGTCCAGGTGGAGAGGGGAGTTGTCTCTGGTGCCTTGCTCCACGGAGCAGTCCTGGTGTTGAGTCTCATATAATCGTGGTCAAAGTACATGTGCAAACAAAAGTGTACTTTGGTTTGTATGACTGGAAAAAAAGACAACATGGGTTTGTTTTTGGGAATGCTAGCTTGGTGGGGGTGTGAAGGTCACGGCGTGCTGGGATATCTTTGTGTACAGTTGCTGGCTTGGACTGACTTGTGTGCGGGGGAAAAAGAAAAAATTGGAGCTGTTTCGGAGAAACAGTGGCTTGGTTGGAGGTTGGGATCCAGTATTCTGTTGGGAGCACGCAATCTGAACAAAATGGATTGCCATTGGCTATTTTTCAAATGATTTTATCAAAATGATGGCTCCTGAGTAAGGGGAGGGGGCAGGGGAAATATATTCACTGTAACAGGTGCATGTGATGCTGTAGGGAGGAATTGGAGGAAATCGGGTTGAATTTAAATTGAAATAAAGATTGAAAAATCCAGATGGGGCCATAACAGTGTATGGGGAAGCGTCGTTAAATGGTAGTAGGTTTAGACAGGTATTGAAAGGGTTCGTGCAATGTCATTTTGGGGGGTAACCATGCTCCAGGTGGTGGGGCAGCCGGGATACAAATGGGGGTCGGCCAATTTAAGGATGTGGATGCGCACACACCTGGAACAAGGCATGTTCCTAAAGCTTAGGTGTAAATGTTGGTTGGAAAGGGGAATGAGTTCTGGGAAAATGAATTCACTTATTGGATGTTGTTGAATCTGTCTGTTTAAGAACATTGGGGCTTGTGGCTCGCCATTGTCTGTCTGCCAGTTATGGTGGGCAGAGGGAAGAGGGAGTAATGATGCTCCTGCCTCTTGCTTGGCAGAAGGTAGAGGTGGTGGTGGGCCAAGATGGGTCAGAATAGGCCATGGAACAAAATTGAGCTCTCAAGAGCTGAGGTGATTTTAACCTGAGGATGCATCTCTCAAGGGACCCCTGGCTGGTCCGAGGTGTGAAATATGGTGACGTTGTCTTGTGGACACTTTGTGAGTGGCTAGACACGCGCCTGAAAGGGGAAATTGTATTCATAACTCATGTGGGTTGTGTCTGAAGGAAAGGTTTGGGAGGAAGTGTGAAGAAGGTCGTGGAAAGTGCAAAGATGATTGGATTGGAAAGTCGACTCAGATGGATTATTTGTCAATGACAGGTGACTGCAGGAATTGTTGAGGAAGTAGAGGAAAAGGTTGTAAAAAGTTAATGGAAAAGACAGGAAATAAAGGAAAGTGGTTAGTTATGGACTGTTGTTTTTGAGATAAGAAGGTGATACAAGGGGTTGGCTTGCACTGGGGGGACCAATGAATGTAAAGTTGTGAATTTCGTTTAATAACGTTGCGTTAGATTGCTACATGCAGAATGACCCCAATCGAGGAGGTGATTGGGGGCTGGTGAAGATTGGATCACGGCTCTGCAGACCAGGTGAACAGAACTCCACCAGGTATGTGGGAATCGCATCAATTGAATTATTGCTCAAAGGGAGGTGATAGAGCAAAATGAAGAAGATTGTCATGGGGACCGCAAGGCTAACCCCCGCTCTTGCAGGGAAATGGCTTTGGGAGGCTAGTTGTTGTTGTTTTGGTAGACTCTAGGTTCTAAAACCTAAGGCAAAATGCACAGGAGGGTAGAGTTGGTGATTGCGGACGGAGATTAGCTAGAGAACTTGGAGACGATTTCGTTATTTTTCAGATAATTTTTCCAGTGGGTATATACTGGTGTGAAATTCGCGCATCTAGGAAAGAAGGGAAAAAAATGTCCAGGTATTGATAGGATAACAGTGAAATTTTGAAGGGGAGAATACCGATTATTTCCATTGACCGATTATGGTTGGGGGGGAAATGGTTGGTAAATCATGTATTATTAGATGTAGGGAAGATGATTAAAAGGAAGGTATTTTCGGAAATTGGTGAAAGTAAATATGGCATTTGAATTTCCAGACACGACACAGGAAATGCGGCTGTGAATAAGCCAACCATCTGAGAGATAAGGTAACTAAATGCCAATTGGTGGGACGGGGGGCTAGGAATTTGATCATGGTGTGTGTAAGAAAGTATTTTTCAGGATGGACGATGAAGAAACCGCCGTCGGAAGACCATGATCTTGACCGCCGAGGCCGTCGACCTGAACGAGCCCCTGGGCGATGCCGATGTGACCGGCGCATCAGAAGACTGTTGATTTATTTGATTTATTGTGATGATTTTGTTGTAAATCCCCTGCGGGAATTGGCTAATGCTTCTTATGTATTATAAGCACACAGCTGCACATCTCCGCTTGATCCGACTATGGATCTGACTGCAATGCTGGGTCTGGCTGCCAAAGGACCTGACACTGATACTCTGGTTCCACAAGCTGATTATGCGTCCATGAACGTCTTTGACACAAAAGGAAGTCTCTCTCTTTACTTTGAATTGTAATGCTCTGTACTCTGACCAGGAACACGTGACACAAGATATTAATTACATTATGTATTCCTCAGAACAACAGCATGGACGTCGATTAACTTCGAAGATCGGCAAGGACCGGGTCTGTGCGAGGACGGGGAGCCCTTCGATTGGGGGGGATTTCAGCCGCACCTACGCTGCTCCAAGGGTGGGCTGTTAGACCCCCCCGGGCAACATCCTTGGCCGGACCAGGCGCCTTCGTTGCGGATCTGAAAAGTTAATAGACCTTCATGTTCCAAACACGCACAACATGACACACCTTTCAAGCGTGCATGCGGGGTACTTTATGTGCGTGGCATGCCCTTGGGAGGACACACATACAACACTCAATAAAGCCCGATGTGGCCACATATAACACTATTCTCTTTTGCTTTGCAAATAAAGCCGATGTGGCCTGGTCTCTGTGATACGTAGTCTCGTAGAGACCAAATGGGGGAATGTCGAGATCATGCCATTGGTTGTGCCTCATGTAATTGTGGTTTGTATTTAATAGTGGTTGCTTTGTGAAAAGGATTAAGCTTACTATGTTCCCTCTTGTTTTGAACTATGTTTTATTGTCCAACTGTGCCAAAAAATGTAGAAAGATAGTGAAACCGCTTGCTCTGTTAGACCCCCTCGTGAAAACGCGTCTGTCTGTCCTTGACCAAAAGCCAGCATGGAAGATAAGTTTTGAGAATGTCACGGTGCTCTTGTGCTCATGCCAAAGAAGATAGGGTCGCGGTGGGAGATGTCGAGCCAGTTTTCCTTTGTCCGTGCTCATTTTTCAGCGGAGATTTTTTGTATAATTTTGTGTATATAAAGAAACTCTTGGTTGCCAATTTTCTAGGAGTGTATGTGGCCATGCTGTTCAATTGTGAATGGTATGACTCTTACACCCTCCACAGCGCTGTGATATTGGTTCATCATTAAATCTTGTTATCTCTTGAACTCAAGGTGTGGAACATGGTTCTATTCTCCTCATATATACATATATATATACATATATACATATAGACATATAGACATATATATAGATAGATATATATGTATATATATATATATATATATATATATATATATATATATATATATATATATATATATATATATATATATATATATATATATACAGTATACAGTAATACCCCGGCCTACGTCATTAATTCGTTCCATAAGCCGTGACGTAACTCGGTTTTTGACGTAAACCGGGCTGTTACGGGGTCCTCTGCAATCTCCTGGTCTTGGTAACCCCCGAACCCCGAGAGGAACCCCGGCAGAAAGATATAGATGTTATTCCGTGTCGAAATCAATCACTATTGAAACCCTCCATGAAATCCTCAAAGGAAGCAATCCAAATCAATAAGGAAACCACACCAATGGTTAGCCACAAAAGAATATATTCAAAATCACACGGGAATAACACAATACAATACAATACAATAAATATCTTGAGATGGTAACATAACCCCAAACTCACGGCCCTCCCAGGAAATGGAACCGAGCCCTCCGCAATGTCTCTATACCCCTCCAAGGCGAAGTTGATGCGCTCCGGCGATCGTTGAACCAATGTCCGCTCCAGAGCAACCGAGGCGTAGACGGCCGAAGCGACACAGAAGTCACGTGGTCCAACACCCAGCATTCGCGGTAGAAAGGGAAATCTCCAGAGCAAATTTTTTTGTGGAGTTCTACTAGAGCTTTCTGATGTGGATTGTGATACACCAAAATGATCGTCATGATAGCCTGAGTTCATAATTAACTACAAATAATCCGGAAAATTCCAATGTTTCTAAACGCGCACCATGTTAAGGTGGATAGCGCAGATTAATGGGGCCTCCATGGCATGGTATTCTAATTACAAGATAAACAAGAAAAAGAGCAATCAGAGATTGCAAACCCTCGCCAGGATGTATTTTCAGTGGTTTTTAAGGCTTTTGTATTAAAACAAAAATACGGCGGCCGAACCACGTGACCAATGACGTCATCATTTTTTTTTCCAAAACTAATTTATTCCTAGATTATGCTCAAGAAATTATCTTGATCGGATTAGTTTTGTACTTGTCAAATTATGACATCATAATGGAGGCACCCATGACATCATCATTAACATATTTTATTCCCCAAGGAGAGTTCTTTACAATGAGCCATGTCTCAATTTTTTTCTATTCAGCGCTTTTGGAGATATGGAGGTGCAAAGTTTTTCGGTTTATCCAAGATGTCGGCCGAACCACGTGACCGATGACGTCATCATTATTATTTTTCTCCACCAGTTTATGCTGACATGGCGCTCAATAAATTTCATCTTGATTGGATGAAGTTTTGTACTTGTCGAATTTTGACGTCATAATGGAGGCACCTATGACATCATCATTAACATATTTTATTCCCCGTGGAGAGTTCTTTACAATGAGCCATGTCTCATTTTTTTCTATTCAGCGCTTTCCGAGATATAGAGGTGCAAAGTTTTTTGATTTTTCCAAGATGGCGGCCAAACCACGTAACGTATGACATAATTATCATTAAAAAATTCAACAGGTGGAGTTGCAATTCTATGGTGAAAATTTCCTGTCAATCGAACCAACGGTTGCAGAGAAAATCATATTTATTCTGAGCGGACAAACAGACAAACAAACAGACAGACAGACAAACGGACTCGAATGCAATACCCTCTCCTCTGGCGAGGGTAATAAAAACAATGACAACATTAACAAAGCATAATTCATTAATATGAATAACATTAACAACAATAACAACATTAGTATAATTTGATAATAGTAATTATTGGGTAAAATGCAAGGGGCATAGAAAAGGCCCCTTTATATAAGGATATGTGCCATGTGGCAAAGTATAGAAAACAAGGGACATTCCATAAAAAAACCACCTTTAGAGGCCATTTTTTCCCCGCAAGCGGGGGTTGGCCTTTTTCGGGGACCGTGGTTGTTGTTGTTTTTCGGTCCCCTTTTTGAAGCAATGTTTTACGGCCGGATGCCCTTCCTGACGCCAACCCTTTTTGCCGCCTTTAACGACAAACAGGGAATTACCAGTGAACTGGTACTCAATTAGCCGACCTCGGAAGGATGACAGGCTGAGTCAACCCCCCTGGCGTTAAATTCAGCGATCGACCGGGATTCGAACCCAGGATCCTCGGATCCTAAGCCGGCACCCTAGCCGCTAGCCCAACACCAGGGCTCCATAGCTTGTAGAAAATGCCAAACAATACAAAACAAGCATTCTGAGTATTGCGCTGCAATACACGTCCCCTACCGGCAGTCTGTCGTCCGGAAAACTGTTGGGGAAATTACCAAAGTTCAAAGTGCCATAACTTTGTCAAAAACGATAGGAATGTCGTGAAGTTCGAACTTGATCTGGAGCTTAACATGAGGAAACCATGTACCAAGTTTGAAATCATGAGCATTAAGAGTTTCGAAAAAAAAGTCCGGAAAACTGTTCTTTGCATGACGGACTGACAGACGGACAGACAGACTGACAGACGGAGTGCAAACCTATAGTCCCCTCCGGTGTACACCGGTAGGGGACTAATAAGGGGCATTCAAAAAAATATCGTGTGCACACTGGACTACCCTTGTGTTCTGAGGAGGAACCAAGTAATGCTCTGGAAAAGTTCAATCCTTTAGGCTTTATCCATTAGGCCATTGAGCCAGCACGTTAGAATAAATAAATAAAAATTTGTAAGGTGTATAAAGTGTATATACCAGTAGAAACCGAGAAACAAATTTTCAGTCTCCATATTAAATTTGCATTCAGAGAAACCGTCCCAAAAAAAGGAAGGGGCGCCTCCCTTGATTTCCATACAATTTAAGCAATTTGATGTGGTACAATACTCATAATGACGCTGAAATTCAGGTTTAAGAATAATTACGTTTTAAATACGAACACAATGCATTTGCTCATTGTACAAGATGTTAATTTGTTCATTATTCAAGACGATATAAAAGACTTGAAAGGGTAAGGGGAAAAATATATTCAACCCAGATGGGATTTGAACCCACAACCCCCAGCTTGGGAGTCTGGTGCTTTATCCATTAGGCCATCGGGCCAGCACATTAAATGTGCTGCCAGCACACACCGTCCGTCCGTCCGCCAGCAGTGTGTATATATATTTTATATATTTATTTGTTTATATATTTATATACATTTAATAATAAAGCAAAAACGATAGCACTTAGGTGGAATTTGTTTCGAAAGCCATTAACCAGACCTATTGCCCGATGTATATTCAGCTAGTCTCAATGTATAGTCCTTGAGATATGAGCACCAACACATTTTGGGCGGACGGACAGACGGACGGACAGATGGATGGATGGATGGACGGACACCAACGTAAGTTCAAGGGTTTTCTAAATACAACTCAAGAATGCATAAACGGACGTTGTTGAAATTTGGAACATATTACCTCAACGTACAAAGCATTTACTTCTGAAATGTGCAGCCGATTTCGTCCAGTAGAAGCCGAGAAATTTATTTTCAATCCCCATGTTAAAGCTGAATACATAGAAATGATGCCTTATATAAAGGGATCCTTATATAAAGGGGCACTTTGCACCTCCCTTTGATAATGAACATATAATCCCCCTACCACCCACTCCCCTCCCCCCACCCTGGCCCAAGCACATCTGTGCCTGGTGAAAGGCAAGCTATTGCCCAAGCATTACAGCAGGAAGTTTATGCTACAAGGCTGTAAAGACAAATGAAAATTTGTTCCAATGGACCAACAGGCCCCACTAGTTTAAATAAAGGTTTAAAAGCATATAAATACATTAATTACGTGTAGTACTGATATTTTACCCAGTGTCTATTACATCACCCTATCAAACACGTTACATTAGTCGTTCATGTCTGTTTGTGTCATTTATAACGTCCCTAAAAAACAGTAAGATTCCTCTTTGGAATGATTTTCAATTTTTATTTGACTGCCAGACAGGCAGGGTAAAAATATGATCTCACTCCTCTGTGTGCATGCACGATTGGGACGATTTCAAAGCCAATGTTTGGTAAAACGGCAAATTTGTCTTCCTATTCATGATCCGATTCGTGTACAAAATATAACAATGAATTTAAATAAACGTTCATCGATCATAAACTGATAAGACAGATGGACATGAACCAATTGCGTTTCACTTAAAGTGAGTCGGGTAACAACAGCTTTTCACCAAATAAATCACCGACTGCAATGGAGGTCAAAAAACAACATTGCAGGGAATAGGACATCACCTTGATAGACACAAAGGTTTTAGACAAAATTTTATTTCTTATCCTCACTCGTCTTTCCCCACATCCATACTTGTGAACGTATTACCTTCCACAAGTGAATCTGCAGACGACAAACCTGTGTCAGGTAATAAACTCAAACCCATCAGAATCGGTTTGCACTGTCGTTCGAAAATTCGTGATAAAATACCAAATGTAAACATTTCATATGCACTTGAAGGCAAGACCCGTCGCTTCACTGATGGGAATACTAATCTTACAGATAGAGATAGATTTACATATGCACGAGAGAGGAATTTTTGAGGTCACATGCGTCTTCCCCTCCGTGTAGAACAGTCTTATCAGTCCACCACCTTTCACGTATGGAGAATACATTGCAGGGGAAGAGGGAAATTCTGCTATTTTTGCTTACGTAATAAATAGATGGCATGGTATTTTCACCGACAGGTTGGAGATGAACACATACGATGAGGAGATCTGTAGTCAACAGACCTTTTGCAGAAACTAGCAGAACTGACTGACGATGACTAGTCCGAGGGTATGTTTGTCTGGCATAGATCATGTTATGGGAATTTCACCACGGAAACAACATTTCAACGATTGCGTCAGAAATCAAATACGGATTAATCACAAACTTGAGATTCAGCCTTTGAACAGGACCAAACAGCAGTGAGACAATCAAGATAATCTTCCATGTCACTGATGAACTGGGAACTATTTATGTTTTGCCAGAACCCTGAAAAAAAAGATGGTATGTAAAATGTGTCTACATTCAGCATGTTCTAGAAAGTACTCGATCTGGCAGTAAATTATATCACTATGCAGGTCAGATTGGCACAAGTTGTTGGGGACCTTTGCACAGCAGAAGGTAAATATCACTTGGAGTGTTGGGTTAGGTTTCAGCGAGGCATCGAAAAACTCCAAGGAACCAACACTGAAACCATTGGTGGCATTTACTTGGATGAGATGTGTTATGATATGGTGCAAGGACTACCCCAGAGATATGTGAATGATATGTGTGATGAAATCGTCATCCAAGTTACGACACTGATGTTATTCGCCTCATGGCCGCTACGCGACCCTTTCTCGGTTCCTATATATATATCAGCGCGGACAGGCGATGTAGATCCATCACCGCGATGTAACTCTAGAGCTTCTCTGGGCTTCCATAGAAAGGTAACGATTCTGCTATATGTATCAAAGCTTTTATAGTCACACCACCTGTCCGCACCTGTATTCACCTGTATGTAATATTAATACAATGTTTATTGGTTTCTCTCTAGATGCTGTTGAGAACGAATTACGATTAAACCTACCTTATGGGTTGCTGTTGTATCTTGATTTTCACAACACTTAATCGTAATTCCTCTCCTGACATCGCTCCTGCACTGCTCGCCTCGGAGAAGAATGCCCAGCGAAGGACCCGTCGAGCTAGCTCCAGCAACGGAGCTCCGACTACTCTCACTGCCGGCCTGCCTCGAAAGATGGGACGTCGCAAGCCTTTTCGCAGGACCGCGTCGTCAAAGCGCGACCTGCTCTCCTGAGACCCGAACGCCAGAGCAGGCGTGACGGACTCCGGCAAGATGCCTGGAGAACGATGCTACTGGGCAACGTCCTGCGGCCGAAACCCCGTCGGAACGACGGACCCGCTTGGAGCCGCCGGCCTACCCGTCCGATCGCAGCTCGGAAGCGCTAACGGCTCCGTCCGAGGGATTCATCCTAGATATGCGTGCCTCGGCCCGAGATGAGATTCCCACGCGAGTGATCACGTCTCCCATGTCGGCCATGCCTCCACACGGCCGGCACACTCCGACCACTCGCTACTCGGTGGAACCATCACCTCCGCGCGAATCGCGCACTGCTCGTCGGAATCACGCCATCACGACCGGCTCACTCCGACCACTCGCTACTCGGTGGCCCATCTCCTCCGCGCGGATCGCGCACTGCTCGTCGGAATCACGCCGTCACGACCGGCTCACTCCGACCACTCGCTACTCGGTGGCCCATCTCCTCCGCGCGAATCGCGCACTGCTCGTCGGACTCACGCCGTCACGACCGGCTCACTCCGACCACTCGCTACTCGGTGGCCCTTCTCCTCCGCGCGAATCGCGCACTGCTCGTCGGAATCACGCCGTCACGATCGGCTCACTCCGACCACTCGATACTCGGTGGAACCACCTCCTCCACGCGAATCGTCGTGCACTGCACCCATCGCGTGCTAATACTCTGGGAGGCCCGCGATCCCATCCTGCTTCCGAGCACCTCCTCGCCGCGAAGCCGAACGTTGCTCGGAATCACCTCCTACGCGAAGCCACACGTGGGCCCTCTCTGCGGCCCAACGCCGGCGATTCCTATCGCTGCTCGTCGGAACCCCTCTTACGCGCGAGTCACGGCATCTTCGCTGGATGAACCCCTTTGCATGCGGTTCCTCTCGCGGGCCCTACTCTGTGAGGCCGGCGATTCTGATCGCGGCCGTCGCAATCCCACCTGCACGCGGCTACTTCCCGAGGCCGGCGAACTCCGCTGCCCGGAATCGCCTCAATGGAGGCTCGCTTGGCACCATGCGAGGACTCGTCGCAGCACGGATGAATTTCTAAGGACGTCGAGCGGGACCTTCATAGCCTTTCACGGCACTCGGGTTCTGCTTATGATGGTTGTTCGTATACCTGGCTACCATGTGTATTCTATAAGATGATCGTTCTTCTTCGTCCTTTGTTTTACTTGATTTGGTGTTACCGCTCTCAAACGGCGTTTTCGTTAAACACCTGCGACCATTGTAAACATGCTGTGCATGGAATGTATGTGGACCGAATGCTTTCATTCCTTTTTCACACCCCGCGTTTCACCCAATTAATTTAATTTGATAAACTGTTGGATTGAGTTAATGTGGTGTTGGTGTAGAGCAGGCTTGACGGACCGAAAGGCCCCTCTTCATCCTTCATGCTCAATGCACCTCAAATGAGATGCTACTTCAGGGCGTTATATGTATTCGCTCCTTAGTCGTGCAGTCTATCGCTGCCAAGCATGCTCGCCATCTCGACTCGGCGTGCTCGCCCCTCGACTCGGCGGGCTCACCCGCACTGGATCAACAGGCCGAGCTCAACTTTCGGTTTCCCTCGTACGCGGTGCGCCCTAGATGTTACTTTCACCGTCGGCCGGGTTCGTATGCCGTATGCCGATCTCGAGCTCGCTCGAATGCTGCTGCACGCGAGATGTTAGATTTCGGTGTGCTACTGTACTCCGTCTGGGGATACCGCTCAGCTAGAACTCGCCGTCAAACCCGCCCGACCTAATTGATGACGTCATTGACTATATCACGCGTTCGCTTTACAGCGTCATTGATGCGTTCGCTTCACGGCGTCATTAACGTAATGGCGTGCTTCCCGCGATCTCATCGGGGATTCGTTTACCTTTCAATGTACCTTGATAACTACGTACCAATTGACCTTTACGTAACGACGTGAACAACGTAACGCGGCGCTCCCTCAGGGTCGCGCGCCAGCACCGTTTAGGGAGTACACGGTGACCTCGTGAAATGGTGACATTGAGCGTCGCGCCCGACTCCCTTGTCACCTGCGCATGTAACGGGGACACCGTACTGCCTGCTAGCCCTTGACTCTGGGCTCGTTGTTATCGGACAGAGCTCTTGCCTTGTACATTTCGAGACTGCGAGACGCCTCGTCTGATTCCATTTCCCTCTGCCCCAGTCTGACTGTGACTCAGCCTGACCCAGACTGTGAAGGTCATCTGTCTTCGGTATGCAGCGCGCTGCAGCCACCTCCTTAACAGATGTTTCGTCTACCTCGATATTCTTGCGGTTTGTGGATAGTATGTCCAAGGGATATGACCATGTTGCTAATCTGCCGCGCTTCCTTGAGGTCGCGCTGGTCTCACTTCACTATGTTGCTAATCTGCCGCGCTTCCTTGAGGTCGCGCTGGTCTCACTTAACTATGCACGAGGATACGTGCACATACTCCCTACGCACGATGGATAGTTTTCTGGGGTACACCGTGACCCATGGCTCTGTCGCTCCGGGTAAGGAGCGTCTGCGACCTTTGTTCGACATGGCCCCTGCGACCTTTTCTCGACATGGCCCCTCCCTGTGATCGGGCCACCTCGACTCTTGTGGGGGCCCGGGAGGTTCTTGTTGCTCGCCCGGGTGCCGTCCGGTATGGCGACTCCCTCCTCGCCCCTTGTGGTTTAGTTATGCGATGAGCCAATTGCTTATGAAATTATTTTGTGATAATCTTTTATTGATTTTAATTATACAATTAATCAATCAATTAGTGTACACCTCTCCCTCCCAATGCAGCCTCAATGAGCTGCACTGCGGTATTGCCGGGCGCCGGAGGCGGCCCAGAGGCGGCCCAGAGGATGGCGACCATGGATGCCTTGGTGTCTTTGAGCGTGACTTTGAGTCCATGGATGGTCGATCCGAGCCATTCCATGTGTTGAATGGATGGATTGGTCGGACATCCGTGGATGGATGCCCTTCCGGGGCGATGGCTGTCGTTGGGTCTCTGGGCCATTGCGTCCGTGGATGGACGATCCATCCGCGGTCCGGCTGGATCCGAGCCATGCCACGTTGGCGTTAACTGGATGGATCGGTCGGACATCCGGGATGGCCAATCCATCCGGGCCACCTCTGTGCCATTGCGTCCGTGGATGGTCGATCCATCCGCGGTCCGGCTGGATCCGTGCCATGCAACGATGGCGTTAACTGGATGGATCGGTCGGACATCCGGGATGGCCAATCCATCCGGGACATCTAGCGTGACAATCATGACAATCAATCATAACGATCCGGGACGACACTGGGACAAACATGGTTTGTCCAGCCGGGACTCTCTCGGTCTGCCGATCTTCTCCGATCCTCCGCGCGCGCGGTGCAGCTGGACAAGCTTGCCATATGCATCCCGGCGGTCCTGCGCGCTTCGCTGGAGAGGCGCGTTTCGGCCGTTTGTGCGTCGTCGTAATCGGCCATGCCGGTCGTCCAGGCAGCCTTCAGAGGCCGCTCGTGTCTCGTGCGATCGCTGCCAACGGTAGATTCGCGTGCCGCAACATGCGCTTGTACTGCGTATGTACCCTTGGGAGCCAGGGCAGGTACAGACCTACTGTAATGGTCTTCCTGTAGTGGCCTCCTGTCATGTAATCTTACTTACTGTTATGATTTACTGAATTACACATCTGCCACACCGACACATCTGCCTGTAATGCGTTGCATTGCGTCGTATGGACAGTCGCTCTTCGTCATGGCGCACCTTATGTAATGAGTTGCGAATCGCAAAGGTACACCTTATCCATCTAGCTACTGTGCCGTTCCTCACTGTTCAACGAGGTACACTTATCTACTCAGACTACCCCACAGGAAGACTACTGCTACCCACGGGCTCAACGTCTTCTCCCTGGGATGACCACTGCTTGCTCGGTCCGATATCTTCTTGACTGGGACTTCCTCCTCGATATATCTATAGCTGGGGATTGATTGCTAACCAGGCTAACAGGCTGAAATGCAGTAACCCTGCCATCGGGATTGATGGCCCCTTGGACGTTCGACCGGCAGTGACATCTTTCCAATGTATTTCGTTCTTTGCATTCCTATGTATTCCTCTGTATGTGTCTGCTGTTCTTCACCGCCGAGTTAGGATCTAAGCGCGGGGAGAATGTGATGAAATCGTCATCCAAGTTACGACACTGATGTTATTCGCCTCATGGCCGCTACGCGACCCTATATATATATCAGCGCGGACAGGCGATGTAGATCCATCACCGCGATGTAACTCTAGAGCTTCTCTGGGCTTCCATAGAAAGGTAACGATTCTGCTATATGTATCAAAGCTTTTATAGTCACACCACCTGTCCGCACCTGTATTCACCTGTATGTAATATTAATACAATGTTTATTGGTTTCTCTCTAGATGCTGTTGAGAACGAATTACGATTAAACCTACCTTATGGGTTGCTGTTGTATCTTGATTTTCACAACAATATGTCCTACGTGTGGCACCAGTATCAGGATATCTGTCACAGTAGTGGGCAAGCTATCCATCCAAAGTATTTATCGAGAAGACAGAGCTTCTATAATGACATGAAGAAGATCATTGGCCTCAGGTGCAGCACTGTTCATCTACTGAACCCAACAAAGCCATTGCTGCTGTACCCAAGTGACCTGAAGACCATGGCTGTAGCACATACACTAGAGAGGGTCGCTACGGCAGACTGCTATCTCATCCATCACATCAGATGAAACATGTCCCAATCTCGCTTTGCAGGACATGTCGCTTGCTGCAAAAGATTGTGAATATACTGCTCTGCAATTGCGTGCAGATTTACAAGTTGCACGGGGGAATGATGCAGGATGACATGGAATCGGCAATGACCATGTCACAGAGATAATACCAAACAGCTTCCATCTCTTTTTGTGTGTTCTATTCGGAGGGAATGCTGTACTAGAGGCATGAGATAAGCAAGAAACGACTGACGACTTACAAACGAAAATCTGCAGCGTTGCCCAAGATGTTATTTTCATTGCATCCAAGGGCAGAAAACTGACACCGAAGCACATTGGTCTTGGTTTGTAATGTTCAGTAAGGGGAAAAAGGAGATGGAAAATCGTCCAACAATGAAGGATGCTCTCCAGTTACATTATGGAAGGGCGAATTACCAGGCCAAGATGTGGTTGAATGAAGGCTGATTGAGAGAATGTTGGATTGCCATCGTCAACAGGGGAATGGAGAGAAACAGAAGATGAACTGGAAGTTGCCTGGATGATTCTGCTTGCTGTGCCCACTGTGTCGAGCTTGTATCTTGCAGCTGCAAGAAGTGAAAAACTGCTGCCTGCAAATGTACAAAATCGCAGCAAATATTTATTCCTGCCTGGATGTGATGGTGTGATGTGGATGTGATGTGGATGTGGATGTGATGCAGAAGAATGCTGCAATTCTGCAGCAAATTGTTGATACACCTTCAAGTGGAACTCAAAAACTCGAATAGGGGCGATATGATGGATGAGAACATTCATACGAAGACATTTTTGCAAATGTGTGATTATAGGCCTACTGCATAGTTATTTTGGCATCACATATCATTTTTTGCAATTAAAACATGGTTCGATTGTAATGTTGTTGTTGGATACTGACTCCTTTACCATCTGACTGACTCCATACTGACTCCATGTTGGATACCTTAACACATGTATGATTCACACCAAGATCAGCAAAATTGACGATTCAATGACCCTTTATTCGTCACAATGAGTAGATATAGCGGCCATTTTAACGACGTCATTTATACCATACATGGTGATGATCTGGCAAAGTGTCAACCACCCATGTGTTTATTCTGACCACATAAGCGTTACATCTGGGCAGTTAGTTTGTTTGTAACAAAGAGATGCCATCTAATTAAAATTTCATTATCTTTCCAGGGCCTGGGTAGCTGGCTTCCAAAAACTAGTGCTCGTTCTTTCTTCTATGTTTTCAAGCCAGCGATCCCTTGGGGAGTGGGGATATTGTTTCCTAATATCACAAAAGTTATGTTATCATCATATGTGTTGTTTTTACCCTTGCCAGAGGAAAGGTATTGTATTTGAGTCCGTTTGTTTGCCTGTCTATTTGTTTGTTTGTGTCATGTATGAAGCTGCAAATATTCACCGTTGTGTCCCTACACCGTGACCGCATGGTATCCCTACGGCCCAGCTCGGATGGCGCTGCAGTTAATCGGGCCTGTATAATCGAGATGTAGGCGATGCCACGGTTCGCTGGGCCATTTGGATCATCTGGAAGATTGTGCTGTCGATTCCGGCCAGATCCGCACTCACACTCGACGAGACGCCGTTCTGTCCAGAACTGTCCAGGCTGTACAGCTTGGATGGCATTTGCTACCTGAGGGTGAGCCAGCTTTTGCGGCTTTTAAAGCACGTCACAATGAATCCGCGGCTTTTAAAGCACGTCACAATGAATCCGCGGCTTTTAAAGCACGCAAAAGCTGGGTCACCTTCAGGTAGCAAATGCCATCCAAGCTGTACAGCCTGGACAGTTCTGGACAGAACGGCGTCTCGTCGAGTATGAGTGCGGATCTGGCCGGAATCGACAGCACAATCTTCCAGATGATCCATCAGTGCGATAATGTATCCTGGTGTAGGCGAATCACCAACGGATTCTGGAAGGGGTAACCGACTCATGGCATCTGCATTTGTGATAGACGAACCGGGCTTATAACATATGGTGAATATTTGCAGCTTCATACATGAGTTTGTTTGCCGCACAAAAGAAATATGATTTTCTCTGCAACCGTTGGTCCGATTGACAGGACATTTCACCATAGGTGCACTTCCTATTGTACATTTTTAAAATGATAATTATGACACCACAAGTCACGTGGTACGGGCACAATCTTGGAAAAATTGAAAAATGTTGCACCTCTATCTCCGAAAGCGCTGCATAGAAAAACTAGAACGCCACTCAGTAGAGCGCAAACTACCACCGTGGGTCAAGTTGGAGCCCTATCTTCCAATGGTAACAAATCCTTCAAAAAATTCCTGGATCCGGAATAATATCCTGAGCTTCACCAAAAACGAATCAATTCTTCCTTATCCCAAGGGCGATCATCCCACCAACTTTCATCCAAATCCGTTCAGAACTTTTCCAGATATCTTGTTCACAAACACACGAACACACACACGGACGGACACGATCGAATCCATTACTCCCTGGCGGGAGTAAAAATTGAGACATGCCTCATTGTAAAGAACTCTCCATGGGAATCACATATGTTAATGATGATGTCATAGGTTCCTCCTTCATGATGTCATAATTCGACAAGTACAAAACTTCATCCAATCAAGATGAAATTTCTTGAGCGTCAACTATGGATAAATTGGAGGAAAAAAAATGATGACGTCATATATCACGTGGTTCGGTCGCCATATTTGTTTTAACCCAAAAGCCTTAACAACCACTGAAAGCACGCTGCTCTTTCTTGTTACTTTTGTAATGAGAAGCGGCTATGGAAAACGCCACAAAAAACGCCTTGTAAGAACTCCATGGAAGCTGTAGCAAGGGTCCTGCTATTATCCCTTGTGAGGTATATAGACTATAGTAGATCTACGATCAGGTGCGTTCGTCGACGTAGCTCGAAGTGTTGGCCCAGATGGACCACGAGTTCTAATAAATCATTCTTCCTCTTCGAAAGTCCCCAAAAACATAATATGTTTTCACATCAAATGCCTTGTGGGCAGACCAGGGTCACAACTCGGGCCTACCCAAAAACTAGGACTAGGAGCCCGACGTTCACATTTCTGATTTAGGATTACTGGATTTAAGAAGTGCTGCTCACGGGAATATCGATGTTCAGAAACATATTACAAATTTAACTCTGAACCTTCAAACAAATAAATTATATCCCAACCTCAAAGAATCGTATTATTTAAATAAATTATCTACTCAAGTGGAACTCGATATCAACTCTATGACGTAAAACATCAATAATATTAATATCCCTTCAATGTAAAAATAGGTGAGGAGACTCCATTTTAAAAATTAACATTTTACATTAAAACAACTGGTGATGTTTTATAATCGTTATAAAATCGTTCCACATCTTTTGCTGATCTCAATCGTTTTTTTGTCCCGTTCCCGCGTCTCGTTCTGACGTACCTTGTCCTTTCCCACTAATTTGTGGAGTTCGCCGCCTCAGCCCCCAATCTCCTCAAAGAAACAGCGATTTCCGCTTTTCACTCATTCTTCAACCCTTCTCTGCCTGAACGCCACAATATGTTTTCTTTTTAATAGTCCATATTTTCACACTTTTCTGGCTCCTTTGACAAGAAAAAAAAAATGAATAAAATTGGTAATCGCTTTTGAATAAAACTTTTTTATTGTTACGAATTTACAACCTTCCTCTTACTGTTTTTCCTTCTTTCGCTCATTTATTTAACTTGCACGTCTAACCGTAAGTATTTGTTGGTAAAAGTATTTGTTTCGAATTTTAAAAGTTTACTTTTAATCACATTTTAAAATGGTCAATATTCTTTTTAATTCACCGACATTGCAGAATCTTCTTTTTCACTGCAACCTCTTTGCTGACACGGTGTTATAAATAGAACCTCCGTGTTGCCTGACACTTCTTCTTCTTCTTTCGTCTTCTTCATATTCGGCCCCCTATTTTTCTTCTTCTTCTTCTTCTTAGAGACGGCAAGCATGGCTGGTGTTTTCCCAACCAAAACAAAGAGCGCGGTCACGTGATCGGGTACGTGACGTCACGGTAAACATCGCCGTAAGTGGTTGTGTAAAATGATCACGTGGATTTCCACTCGTTCCCAAGGTGTTTAGAAAGTAACTTACCATTCCTTATTTCGAGTCCAACATTGGCCCCCTTGTATTTGCAGGTGTGCATTTAAATATTTCCAGGTTGTTGTTTTTTGAACGACGGTTTTTCACCGAGACTGCTTGACCGTTAGGGAAATTTTTTGCTCAGTTACGCCCAACCGTTTCCATAGGAGCGAAAGCGGTTCTCGTCGAAAAACGTTATCACTTTCGCTTGCTGTGAAACCTCTCGAAATACACGTTTCGGAATTCCCAATGTACGTTTGGGACAACGCGAAACACGTTCTGGACTACAAGATGGACGTGTCGGACATCCAGATGTACGTGTCGGACTACAAGATGGACGTGTCGGACATCCAGATGGACGTGTCGGACTACAAGATGGACGTGTCGGACATCCAGATGGACGTGTCGGACTACAAGATGGACGTGTCGGACATCCAGATGGACGTGTCGGACTACAAGATGGACGTGTCGGACATCCAGATGGACGTGTCGGACTACAAGATGGACGTGTCGGACATCCAGATGGACGTGTCGGACATCCAGATCGACGTGTCCGACTTCCAGATGGACTTCAACATGGACGTTTCGGACTTCAAGATGGACGTGTCGGACCTCCAGATCGACGTGTCGAACTTCGAGATGGACGTGTCCGACTTCGAGATGGACGTGTCGAACTTCGAGATGGACGTGGCAGACTTCGAGATGGACGTGGCAGACTTCGAGATGGACGTGGCAGACTTCGAGATGGACGTGGCAGACTTCGAGATGGACGTGTCAGACTTCTAGATGGACCTTTCCAATTGCCACCAAACGGAATCGAACATATTTCGTTGGACATCGTGATTCTCATTTATCGCACACCTGGTGTAATCATAGCCAATCAAACATGGTTTGCAATAAACATCCTCTGGATACCAAAGCACGTGCCAGTTATGATTGATAGTCTGGACGAGACCTTAGAATCTGCACAGTATAGGTATTGTCGACAAACAAAGCACAGGTGAGTACAAGGAGTGCACAAAGCTCCCGCCATAACGGGGACTTCGATGGTCATGCGTATACATATAAAATATATATATGCCATGCATAAGAGAGTCCCATGAAAGTTTCCGTTTTCGAACGAAATGATTTCACAAAGGCCTGTTAAATAAAGCCCATTCATTGAGTCACCCTCACGTCACCCTTATCGTGACCCTCACGTCAGAAATAATTGAGAATATTCACGCATACACGGGAAATTGCCGAGATATATTTATAAAAATCGCGCCATGATGCTACACGAAAATACACCGCCTAAAATAACAGTCGGGGAAAATGTCGACATATATTAAAAATTCGCTTTTTCTTTTCCGTTAACATTTATTACTTTTACGTTTTATGACAGTCGGCACAAAAACGACATATATCTCCGTTCTTTCTTATTCCATTCAACATTATTATCCGGAAGTAAAATATGTTTCAGGAAATTACTGAGAGATATTTCTTCGTTTTTTTTTATTAGTTATGTGCGCATACACTTTAAATAGGTTTATTTGAAATCTTTAATTTTCACAATGTAATTTACTTGTCATTTGATGATTACGAGACACTTCTTCTTGAGGATCGTGACAATTCATGCGTAGCGTGGAAACTTCCATTTACAAAATGAATGCGACGGTCGATGAAGAACGCAGACTTGAACAGGATGTAGCGAGAACCGCACAGAGACCGCACGAGACGGGAGAACCGCACAGGATGCTGCTGCAACAGCGGTGAGGCGGGTTGGAGAGGAGCGAGGGGTTGGAGAGCGAGGTGCTAGGGGTTGGAGAGGAGTGTGAGGGGTTGTAGAGGAGTGTGAGGGGTTGTAGAGGAGTGTGAGGGGTTGTAGAGGAGTGTGAGGGGTTGTAGAGGAGTGTGAGGGGTTGTAGAGGAGTGTGAGGGGTTGTAGAGGAGTGTGAGGGGTTGTACTCGTACTCGTTAAACAGTCTAATCAGTCTAATATACATGAGACAGATCAGTTCAAATGTTCAAACTGCTTTCCTTCGTTGTCTATGCACAGCTGTAGCTGTGACGAAACACTCTGACACACAGTTCTGCATGTTTCAGTCGTATAGGCAGCAATCTCATTACGGATGAATTGCTTCAAGTCTCGAAGGGTCGTAGGATTCCTTGCATACACTTTGTGTTTGAGGAAATCCCAAAGGAAGGAATAACAGGGTGTTAAATAACAATACGTTCAAGTGGACCACGACGGCCAATACATTTGTCTGTAAAGTTCAAATCGAGGGCCTGGCGTACACTGGCAGCATAATGAGCAGGCGCACCATCATACATGAACCACATTTGGCCATCATTGAGTGGAAACACATGCTCCACCAACATTGGAAGGTAATTTGCAGCATTCACATTTTCTTCAAAAAATATTGGCCCAACAATGCCTCCAGAAGAAATGCCTGCCCAGACTGACACACGAGCTTGATACTGGACGTTGTGCTCAACAGTAAATTGTGGGTTGTTTACTGCCGGATTGCCGGTATCACGTTATGACGATTCTCAGAACCAGATAAAGTAAACTTGGATTCATCTGACCACAAGATACTGTTCTGCAAATCATTGTCCATATCCATTAACCCAAGCAATGTCTCACATGCCTCAACGCGCCTGTCAAAATCATCCTCAGATAGTTGGTGAATTAATCTGGGTACGTATGGTTTCGCATTAAGGTCTTTTAGTATTCTTCGAATCGATGATCAGCTTATGTTGGTGACATTTGATAAACGACGAGTTGATAATGGTGTGTTACTGTCGAGTTGTTGTTGAATGACCGCTCTGCTTTCCTCAGTTTGAACAGTACGGGGCCTATCTGGTGACTCTTTTGGAAGAATGCTGCCTGTTTCATCAAATTGCTCGTTTATTCTGCCGATGGCTCTTCTCGCAATTCCGTCAGCGCCACATTCTTTGACAAGTTGTCTGTGAACCTCAGCCGAATTTCCAGATACAGAATACAAGCACACAGCGCAAATTTTCTGTCTCGCAATATCCTCCGTCATATTAGGGCGTCTAATTCACAATGAACTGAACTAATGCAAAGACAAACGCATGCAGCACAGTGAGCGAAGCTCACCCCGATCCATATCACGTGATGCACCTCACCCTGTTGCGCATCACGTGATGCCTGCGCTTGTTGAAGAGGTCACATCCATTTACGAGTAATCATGTTTTGTTTTGCACCAAAGAACAACAATAAACTTAGTTGTTTAATGCAGGTATCGTTCTTCAAAATGTGCCCAGGGTTTCTGGACCACTCTGTGTATATACGGTGTATATATATATATATATATATATATATATAGATACAGTCACGTGAAAAAGTAAGTACACCCCATGGAAAGTTTTGACTTTTTCAACATATTTCAACATACAGCTATTTGATCTTCATTTCAACAATATTGAAAGATAAAGGTGATATAATATAACAAATATCATGAAACATTTACATTTTGTAGTCCATTGTATAATTTAAATAAACATAAATGCAAATTTCGCATGTGGAAAAAGTAAGTACACCCTTGGCTCTAATAGGTGGTATTGCCCCCTTTGGCAGAAACAACCTCAAGTAGGCGTTTCTTATAACTGTCTACCAGTCTCTGACATCGACTGGGAGAATTTTTTGCCCACTCCTCCATGCAGAATTCTTTCAGCTGTGCGATGTTTGAGGGGTTTCTTGCATGCACAGCTCGTTTCAAATCCCCCCACAACATCTCGATGGGATTTAGATCCGGGCTTTGACTTGGCCATTCCAGAACCCTCCATTTCTTTCTTTTCAGCCATTCCTTGATGGATTTACTGGTCCACCTTCAGTTGAGCTTCAACTTTCCGACAGATGGCCTCACAGTATCCTCAAGCACCCTCTGGTACAATGAAGAATTCATAGTGGATTCTATGATGGTGAGCTGCCCAGGCCCTGATGCAGCAAAGCTGCCCCAAACCATAATATTTCCACCACCATGCTTTACAGTTGGTATCAGGTTCTTGTGGTCAAATGCTGTCTTTGGTTTTCGCCAAACATGTCTTCTGGTACTGTGGCCAAATAGCTCTACCTTTGACTCATCTGTCCAGAGCACATTGTTCCAGAAGTGCTGGTCTTTGCCGAGATGTTCATTGGCAAACTTTAGTCTTGCCCTGATGTTCTTTCTGGACAGCAAAGGTTTTCTCCTGGCACACCTCCCATGTAGATCCAATTTGTGCAGCCTCTTTCTCATGGTGGACTCGTGCACTTTGACATCAACAGTGGCAAAAGCAACCTGTAGGTCCCGTGATGACATTCTGGGGTTCTTAGAGACTTCTTTCAGCATCTTGCAGTCTGCTCTCGGGCTGAACTTGCTGGGGTGGCCTGGCCTGAACAAGTTGGCAGTTGTTTGGAATCTTCTCCACTTGTAGATGCTCTTCCGGACAGTCGAATGATTGATTTCAAATTGTTTGGAGATCTTTTTAAATCCCACCCAGACGCGTAGGCATCTATAACCTTCTTTCTAAAGGCCTCAGAGAGCTCTTTTGATCTAGGCATGGTGACGCCACACACTTCAACAACAAAGAGCAAACCAAACGAAATATCTGAGGTTTAAATAAGACAGGTTCCTCCAAGATCCTCTCTAACGATGTTCTAATCATTTGCACCTGAGCTGGTGCACCTGATTCTAATTTTCGGTATTTAAAGTAGTGATAAATGTCGGGGTGTACTTACTTTTTCCACATGCGAAATTTGCATTTATGTTTATTTAAATTATACAATGGACTACAAAATGTAAATGTTTCATGATATTTGTTATATTATATCACCTTTATCTGTCAATATTGTTGAAATGAAGATCAAATAGCTGTATGTTGAAATATGTTGAAAAGGTCAGAACTTTACATGGGGTGTACTTACTTTTCCACATGACTGTGTGTGTGTGTGTGTGTGTGTGTGTGTGTGTGTGCGTGTGTGTGTATATATATGTATATATATATGTTAAATCTTGTTATCTCTTGAACTCAAGGTGTGGAACATGGTTCTATTCTCCTCAGTTTGGTGTCAGAAGTGGGATCCGACTCTGAGCGATATTTGGGAGGCAGACCCTGTGGAGACAGCGGAGAGGCTGGCCAGCACTGATTCGATTAACGTGAGCTTTCATACTGAGGGGTCTTTCCAAATTGAGCTCCGTTTACTCACCCAGGCTCTGTTTCCCATTTCGTCGTTCCGTGCTTGGATCACGAACAAAATTGGAATCTGGTGTGTAAGTACAGGCCTATTTGGCTCGGGTAACAAGTTGTCTATTGATGAACCAAGAAATGGGGGTCAGTTAGCAAAAAGGGGGGACTTCTTGGTAAAGCCAAGAACTTCCCAGGCAGGGCAGTCTAGAGACAAGATGGAGTTGATGGGGTTGATAGTAACCAGAGAAAGTATTGGCTGCGGACTAACGGAGGGGACCCAAGGAGGATGGCCAGGATAAGTTAGACAAGTTAGAAGCGCTATACAAACATTGACCGCGAGTTAGCGCCGCGGGAGGACCGGATTAGGGAAATATCGGCGCGGTAAACTAAAAGGCAGGATTTTTCGGTGGATGGCCTCGGGGCGCTTCCTTGCGCCTTGTACGCATCACGAGCTGCTTCTTGCAAATGAGGGTCGTGCTGCCGTGCGCTGGGAGCGACCGCCTGGGCGCATGGACGGGAAAATGTTCCGTGCACGTTAATTAAATATCTTAAGGGAGATTAAGGTATGTCGGAGTAATACTCAATCTGAAGTAAACTAGAATGATTTGAGTTCTGGAGACGGAGTGCGTGTATTCGACGCATTCGGGTGGCCGAGTCAGGCGAATAAAGGATTAAAATGAGCCAGGTAAGAAAATGATGCAACCAGCCGCATCGGGTGGTTGCACCTTTATGAAAAACTGAAGATGAGGGAAAGAATAACGTGCGAAGTTGCCGCATGGGGATGCAGCCCGGCTAGCATGGAGGCCGGCGAGATAAGCAGAAGATTGGGAGAGACCCAAAAATCCTGTGAACAGGTGCAGTTGGGATTGAGACGGACGAGTGTGGGAGAGCCGTCTGGAGAGAAAGGCGCATTATGGAACAGGAAGATGCGTGAGTACGGGGGAGAACCCTGCTATGAGGTTGCTTGGAGGATGTGTGCCCAAATGCATTGTGGGCCACTTCAACTTTCCTACACGTGAGTCGTTCATGCCTTGCCAGCAAGGTGCTTCATGCGGTGTGCTATGCGCCATGTCGGTATAGTGGTCGCCTGTGAATCCTGCCATGCAATATCATGAGGAATACATTGTTTGATAATGGAATTATAAGAGGAATGCTGAATTAACGTTGATAGTAACGCGAAGTATATTAAATGAGGCGATTGACGTGGTTGAATGTAGGATTTCAAGACAATAATGAATTTCCGGTGCCAACAGGAAGTCTTGTTCTTGTCCATTGTCCATACAATGAATGATGTATAGTGTGGATGAGGTCTCTCTGAATGAGGTGAATGAGGTTGTCTACAGCGGATGAAATAGAGAATGGCAGTTACAAGACCGAGGTACGGATGTGATGCGGAATGGTAGCTGGACGATGCATCGGCACATTTGTGTTGATCAATGCGCCGGACAACGGCTTTCCAGGCAAGCGATGGTGGTATGATTTAGTTATGAAAATGCATATGGGTCTCAGGGCAGATAATGCGAGACAAGCTGCCCCACAGGCGGATGGGGGAAAGTATTGGAGAAGATAATGTGGGTCGAACGCTCATCCGAGGGATGAAAACGGTCGAGGTTTCAACTGTCGGTATATGATGTGGCTCACACCGTGCGAATGATGTGTGGATGGGTTGCGTAATGCATCCTGGAGATGCATTGGTGCAAAGACACAGGGAAGGTGCTGAGAGTGGCACGGAGTACGAGTTGGTTGTGGCAGGTGAGAAGGAATGCACACCTGGAATGGAGTGTGCGAACGACGAGTGTGTGCGGAAGGTGTGCACCAGGTAAAGGGTGCTGCATGATAGAGCACGCCTCCCTAGGAAGGCTGTGGGGAAGTTATTGGTTATTTTGAGGTCCATTTCGCTCCATTTCGGATTTTAGTGAGACCCCTCTTGCAGAGGCAAGTTGTATTTTTTAAGATGACGTCTGTTTTCATTTGTTTTGGGATTTGACTTGGGATTGCGGAATGCGTTGAATAAAGGTAAGAATGACATGTGATGCTGGCGTGTGCCATTTATGGGTGCTGAGTGTACATGACTGTTGAGCGGGCGGCATGTGTGCTGAGTCCAATCGGAAGGATGGATGGTTATGGTTTCACCCGGTCTGTTTATCTGTCTGTCTGTCCGGACACGGAGCTCTTGGGAGAGCCAGGATGGGTTGGGGTGACCAAGATGAATGTGGACAATATATTAATTGTTTGCCATTGTGAAAATTTTGCCCTCGATTTGAGACGAAGACATATGGCATTTGCTGTCCGGCTCAAGTTGGCTGGTTTCCTCAGCTCTGGAGGATCAGAGCGGGTGGATATTTTAAGCTGATACTCCTATGACAAATGTTGATACTCCTATGTGATGCGGGGTATGTGTGTGGTGATGGTGTCTGGGGCCTCGGGGTTTGCCCCTGCCTATTTGCCGGTCTGTCTGTCTGTTACATTTGACCCTCAGAAAAGGTTTCGTGAGATTTCAGAATTGGACAGCCCATGTGTTATGACATGCTTGGGTGTCTCAAAAATTTGCTGAACAGACGTGGTGCGTCAGACAAATCGATTACATTTTCGTGGGAAAGATGACTGAGAAGGACTTCAAGGGCAGGTGGGTGGTCACCTGCTGTGAATTGTGGTGGAACATTCGAGATGTCCCCTAATACAACGAGGGGACGAATTGGTTTGTAAATGTGTTGTGCAAGTACTTTCTCTGTAGGTAGCCAAATTCTACCTGGGGTAAGTCCAGGTGGAGAGGGGAGTTGTCTCTGGTGCCTTGCTCCACGGAGCAGTCCTGGTGTTGAGTCTCATATAATCGTGGTTAAAGTACATGTGCAAACAAAAGTGTACTTTGGTTTGTATGACTGGAAAAAAAGACAACATGGGTTTGTTTTTGGGAATGCTAGCTTGGTGGGGGTGTGAAGGTCACGGCGTGCTGGGATATCTTTGTGTACAGTTGCTGGCTTGGACTGACTTGTGTGCGGGGGAAAAAGAAAAAATTGGAGCTGTTTCGGAGAAACAGTGGCTTGGTTGGAGGTTGGGATCCAGTATTCTGTTGGGAGCACGCAATCTGAACAAAATGGATTGCCATTGGCTATTTTTCAAATGATTTTATCAAAATGATGGCTCCTGAGTAAGGGGAGGGGGCAGGGGAAATATATTCACTGTAACAGGTGCATGTGATGCTGTAGGGAGGAATTGGAGGAAATCGGGTTGAATTTAAATTGAAATAAAGATTGAAAAATCCAGATGGGGCCATAACAGTGTATGGGGAAGCGTCGTTAAATGGTAGTAGGTTTAGACAGGTATTGAAAGGGTTCGTGCAATGTCATTTTGGGGGGTAACCATGCTCCAGGTGGTGGGGCAGCCGGGATACAAATGGGGGTCGGCCAATTTAAGGATGTGGATGCGCACACACCTGGAACAAGGCATGTTCCTAAAGCTTAGGTGTAAATGTTGGTTGGAAAGGGGAATGAGTTCTGGGAAAATGAATTCACTTATTGGATGTTGTTGAATCTGTCTGTTTAAGAACATTGGGGCTTGTGGCTCGCCATTGTCTGTCTGCCAGTTATGGTGGGCAGAGGGAAGAGGGAGTAATGATGCTCCTGCCTCTTGCTTGGCAGAAGGTAGAGGTGGTGGTGGGCCAAGATGGGTCAGAATAGGCCATGGAACAAAATTGAGCTCTCAAGAGCTGAGGTGATTTTAACCTGAGGATGCATCTCTCAAGGGACCCCTGGCTGGTCCGAGGTGTGAAATATGGTGACGTTGTCTTGTGGACACTTTGTGAGTGGCTAGACACGCGCCTGAAAGGGGAAATTGTATTCATAACTCATGTGGGTTGTGTCTGAAGGAAAGGTTTGGGAGGAAGTGTGAAGAAGGTCGTGGAAAGTGCAAAGATGATTGGATTGGAAAGTCGACTCAGATGGATTATTTGTCAATGACAGGTGACTGCAGGAATTGTTGAGGAAGTAGAGGAAAAGGTTGTAAAAAGTTAATGGAAAAGACAGGAAATAAAGGAAAGTGGTTAGTTATGGACTGTTGTTTTTGAGATAAGAAGGTGATACAAGGGGTTGGCTTGCACTGGGGGGACCAATGAATGTAAAGTTGTGAATTTCGTTTAATAACGTTGCGTTAGATTGCTACATGCAGAATGACCCCAATCGAGGAGGTGATTGGGGGCTGGTGAAGATTGGATCACGGCTCTGCAGACCAGGTGAACAGAACTCCACCAGGTATGTGGGAATCGCATCAATTGAATTATTGCTCAAAGGGAGGTGATAGAGCAAAATGAAGAAGATTGTCATGGGGACCGCAAGGCTAACCCCCGCTCTTGCAGGGAAATGGCTTTGGGAGGCTAGTTGTTGTTGTTTTGGTAGACTCTAGGTTCTAAAACCTAAGGCAAAATGCACAGGAGGGTAGAGTTGGTGATTGCGGACGGAGATTAGCTAGAGAACTTGGAGACGATTTCGTTATTTTTCAGATAATTTTTCCAGTGGGTATATACTGGTGTGAAATTCGCGCATCTAGGAAAGAAGGGAAAAAAATGTCCAGGTATTGATAGGATAACAGTGAAATTTTGAAGGGGAGAATACCGATTATTTCCATTGACCGATTATGGTTGGGGGGGAAATGGTTGGTAAATCATGTATTATTAGATGTAGGGAAGATGATTAAAAGGAAGGTATTTTCGGAAATTGGTGAAAGTAAATATGGCATTTGAATTTCCAGACACGACACAGGAAATGCGGCTGTGAATAAGCCAACCATCTGAGAGATAAGGTAACTAAATGCCAATTGGTGGGACGGGGGGCTAGGAATTTGATCATGGTGTGTGTAAGAAAGTATTTTTCAGGATGGACGATGAAGAAACCGCCGTCGGAAGACCATGATCTTGACCGCCGAGGCCGTCGACCTGAACGAGCCCCTGGGCGATGCCGATGTGACCGGCGCATCAGAAGACTGTTGATTTATTTGATTTATTGTGATGATTTTGTTGTAAATCCCCTGCGGGAATTGGCTAATGCTTCTTATGTATTATAAGCACACAGCTGCACATCTCCGCTTGATCCGACTATGGATCTGACTGCAATGCTGGGTCTGGCTGCCAAAGGACCTGACACTGATACTCTGGTTCCACAAGCTGATTATGCGTCCATGAACGTCTTTGACACAAAAGGAAGTCTCTCTCTTTACTTTGAATTGTAATGCTCTGTACTCTGACCAGGAACACGTGACACAAGATATTAATTACATTATGTATTCCTCAGAACAACAGCATGGACGTCGATTAACTTCGAAGATCGGCAAGGACCGGGTCTGTGCGAGGACGGGGAGCCCTTCGATTGGGGGGGATTTCAGCCGCACCTACGCTGCTCCAAGGGTGGGCTGTTAGACCCCCCCGGGCAACATCCTTGGCCGGACCAGGCGCCTTCGTTGCGGATCTGAAAAGTTAATAGACCTTCATGTTCCAAACACGCACAACATGACACACCTTTCAAGCGTGCATGCGGGGTACTTTATGTGCGTGGCATGCCCTTGGGAGGACACACATACAACACTCAATAAAGCCCGATGTGGCCACATATAACACTATTCTCTTTTGCTTTGCAAATAAAGCCGATGTGGCCTGGTCTCTGTGATACGTAGTCTCGTAGAGACCAAATGGGGGAATGTCGAGATCATGCCATTGGTTGTGCCTCATGTAATTGTGGTTTGTATTTAATAGTGGTTGCTTTGTGAAAAGGATTAAGCTTACTATGTTCCCTCTTGTTTTGAACTATGTTTTATTGTCCAACTGTGCCAAAAAATGTAGAAAGATAGTGAAACCGCTTGCTCTGTTAGACCCCCTCGTGAAAACGCGTCTGTCTGTCCTTGACCAAAAGCCAGCATGGAAGATAAGTTTTGAGAATGTCACGGTGCTCTTGTGCTCATGCCAAAGAAGATAGGGTCGCGGTGGGAGATGTCGAGCCAGTTTTCCTTTGTCCGTGCTCATTTTTCAGCGGAGATTTTTTGTATAATTTTGTGTATATAAAGAAACTCTTGGTTGCCAATTTTCTAGGAGTGTATGTGGCCATGCTGTTCAATTGTGAATGGTATGACTCTTACACCCTCCACAGCGCTGTGATATTGGTTCATCATTAAATCTTGTTATCTCTTGAACTCAAGGTGTGGAACATGGTTCTATTCTCCTCATATATACATATATATATACATATATACATATAGACATATAGACATATATATAGATAGATATATATGTATATATATATATATATATATATATATATATATATATATATATATATATATATATATATATATATATATATATATATATACAGTATACAGTAATACCCCGGCCTACGTCATTAATTCGTTCCATAAGCCGTGACGTAACTCGGTTTTTGACGTAAACCGGGCTGTTACGGGGTCCTCTGCAATCTCCTGGTCTTGGTAACCCCCGAACCCCGAGAGGAACCCCGGCAGAAAGATATAGATGTTATTCCGTGTCGAAATCAATCACTATTGAAACCCTCCATGAAATCCTCAAAGGAAGCAATCCAAATCAATAAGGAAACCACACCAATGGTTAGCCACAAAAGAATATATTCAAAATCACACGGGAATAACACAATACAATACAATACAATAAATATCTTGAGATGGTAACATAACCCCAAACTCACGGCCCTCCCAGGAAATGGAACCGAGCCCTCCGCAATGTCTCTATACCCCTCCAAGGCGAAGTTGATGCGCTCCGGCGATCGTTGAACCAATGTCCGCTCCAGAGCAACCGAGGCGTAGACGGCCGAAGCGACACAGAAGTCACGTGGTCCAACACCCAGCATTCGCGGTAGAAAGGGAAATCTCCAGAGCAAATTTTTTTGTGGAGTTCTACTAGAGCTTTCTGATGTGGATTGTGATACACCAAAATGATCGTCATGATAGCCTGAGTTCATAATTAACTACAAATAATCCGGAAAATTCCAATGTTTCTAAACGCGCACCATGTTAAGGTGGATAGCGCAGATTAATGGGGCCTCCATGGCATGGTATTCTAATTACAAGATAAACAAGAAAAAGAGCAATCAGAGATTGCAAACCCTCGCCAGGATGTATTTTCAGTGGTTTTTAAGGCTTTTGTATTAAAACAAAAATACGGCGGCCGAACCACGTGACCAATGACGTCATCATTTTTTTTTCCAAAACTAATTTATTCCTAGATTATGCTCAAGAAATTATCTTGATCGGATTAGTTTTGTACTTGTCAAATTATGACATCATAATGGAGGCACCCATGACATCATCATTAACATATTTTATTCCCCAAAAAGAGTTCTTTACAATGAGCCATGTCTCAATTTTTTTCTATTCAGCGCTTTTGGAGATATGGAGGTGCAAAGTTTTTCGGTTTATCCAAGATGTCGGCCGAACCACGTGACCGATGACGTCATCATTATTATTTTTCTCCACCAGTTTATGCTGACATGGCGCTCAATAAATTTCATCTTGATTGGATGAAGTTTTGTACTTGTCGAATTTTGACGTCATAATGGAGGCACCTATGACATCATCATTAACATATTTTATTCCCCGTGGAGAGTTCTTTACAATGAGCCATGTCTCATTTTTTTCTATTCAGCGCTTTCCGAGATATAGAGGTGCAAAGTTTTTTGATTTTTCCAAGATGGCGGCCAAACCACGTAACGTATGACATAATTATCATTAAAAAATTCAACAGGTGGAGTTGCAATTCTATGGTGAAAATTTCCTGTCAATCGAACCAACGGTTGCAGAGAAAATCATATTTATTCTGAGCGGACAAACAGACAAACAAACAGACAGACAGACAAACGGACTCGAATGCAATACCCTCTCCTCTGGCGAGGGTAATAAAAACAATGACAACATTAACAAAGCATAATTCATTAATATGAATAACATTAACAACAATAACAACATTAGTATAATTTGATAATAGTAATTATTGGGTAAAATGCAAGGGGCATAGAAAAGGCCCCTTTATATAAGGATATGTGCCATGTGGCAAAGTATAGAAAACAAGGGACATTCCATAAAAAAACCACCTTTAGAGGCCATTTTTTCCCCGCAAGCGGGGGTTGGCCTTTTTCGGGGACCGTGGTTGTTGTTGTTTTTCGGTCCCCTTTTTGAAGCAATGTTTTACGGCCGGATGCCCTTCCTGACGCCAACCCTTTTTGCCGCCTTTAACGACAAACAGGGAATTACCAGTGAACTGGTACTCAATTAGCCGACCTCGGAAGGATGACAGGCTGAGTCAACCCCCCTGGCGTTAAATTCAGCGATCGACCGGGATTCGAACCCAGGATCCTCGGATCCTAAGCCGGCACCCTAGCCGCTAGCCCAACACCAGGGCTCCATAGCTTGTAGAAAATGCCAAACAATACAAAACAAGCATTCTGAGTATTGCGCTGCAATACACGTCCCCTACCGGCAGTCTGTCGTCCGGAAAACTGTTGGGGAAATTACCAAAGTTCAAAGTGCCATAACTTTGTCAAAAACGATAGGAATGTCGTGAAGTTCGAACTTGATCTGGAGCTTAACATGAGGAAACCATGTACCAAGTTTGAAATCATGAGCATTAAGAGTTTCGAAAAAAAAGTCCGGAAAACTGTTCTTTGCATGACGGACTGACAGACGGACAGACAGACTGACAGACGGAGTGCAAACCTATAGTCCCCTCCGGTGTACACCGGTAGGGGACTAATAAGGGGCATTCAAAAAAATATCGTGTGCACACTGGACTACCCTTGTGTTCTGAGGAGGAACCAAGTAATGCTCTGGAAAAGTTCAATCCTTTAGGCTTTATCCATTAGGCCATTGAGCCAGCACGTTAGAATAAATAAATAAAAATTTGTAAGGTGTATAAAGTGTATATACCAGTAGAAACCGAGAAACAAATTTTCAGTCTCCATATTAAATTTGCATTCAGAGAAACCGTCCCAAAAAAAGGAAGGGGCGCCTCCCTTGATTTCCATACAATTTAAGCAATTTGATGTGGTACAATACTCATAATGACGCTGAAATTCAGGTTTAAGAATAATTACGTTTTAAATACGAACACAATGCATTTGCTCATTGTACAAGATGTTAATTTGTTCATTATTCAAGACGATATAAAAGACTTGAAAGGGTAAGGGGAAAAATATATTCAACCCAGATGGGATTTGAACCCACAACCCCCAGCTTGGGAGTCTGGTGCTTTATCCATTAGGCCATCGGGCCAGCACATTAAATGTGCTGCCAGCACACACCGTCCGTCCGTCCGCCAGCAGTGTGTATATATATTTTATATATTTATTTGTTTATATATTTATATACATTTAATAATAAAGCAAAAACGATAGCACTTAGGTGGAATTTGTTTCGAAAGCCATTAACCAGACCTATTGCCCGATGTATATTCAGCTAGTCTCAATGTATAGTCCTTGAGATATGAGCACCAACACATTTTGGGCGGACGGACAGACGGACGGACAGATGGATGGATGGATGGACGGACACCAACGTAAGTTCAAGGGTTTTCTAAATACAACTCAAGAATGCATAAACGGACGTTGTTGAAATTTGGAACATATTACCTCAACGTACAAAGCATTTACTTCTGAAATGTGCAGCCGATTTCGTCCAGTAGAAGCCGAGAAATTTATTTTCAATCCCCATGTTAAAGCTGAATACATAGAAATGATGCCTTATATAAAGGGATCCTTATATAAAGGGGCACTTTGCACCTCCCTTTGATAATGAACATATAATCCCCCTACCACCCACTCCCCTCCCCCCACCCTGGCCCAAGCACATCTGTGCCTGGTGAAAGGCAAGCTATTGCCCAAGCATTACAGCAGGAAGTTTATGCTACAAGGCTGTAAAGACAAATGAAAATTTGTTCCAATGGACCAACAGGCCCCACTAGTTTAAATAAAGGTTTAAAAGCATATAAATACATTAATTACGTGTAGTACTGATATTTTACCCAGTGTCTATTACATCACCCTATCAAACACGTTACATTAGTCGTTCATGTCTGTTTGTGTCATTTATAACGTCCCTAAAAAACAGTAAGATTCCTCTTTGGAATGATTTTCAATTTTTATTTGACTGCCAGACAGGCAGGGTAAAAATATGATCTCACTCCTCTGTGTGCATGCACGATTGGGACGATTTCAAAGCCAATGTTTGGTAAAACGGCAAATTTGTCTTCCTATTCATGATCCGATTCGTGTACAAAATATAACAATGAATTTAAATAAACGTTCATCGATCATAAACTGATAAGACAGATGGACATGAACCAATTGCGTTTCACTTAAAGTGAGTCGGGTAACAACAGCTTTTCACCAAATAAATCACCGACTGCAATGGAGGTCAAAAAACAACATTGCAGGGAATAGGACATCACCTTGATAGACACAAAGGTTTTAGACAAAATTTTATTTCTTATCCTCACTCGTCTTTCCCCACATCCATACTTGTGAACGTATTACCTTCCACAAGTGAATCTGCAGACGACAAACCTGTGTCAGGTAATAAACTCAAACCCATCAGAATCGGTTTGCACTGTCGTTCGAAAATTCGTGATAAAATACCAAATGTAAACATTTCATATGCACTTGAAGGCAAGACCCGTCGCTTCACTGATGGGAATACTAATCTTACAGATAGAGATAGATTTACATATGCACGAGAGAGGAATTTTTGAGGTCACATGCGTCTTCCCCTCCGTGTAGAACAGTCTTATCAGTCCACCACCTTTCACGTATGGAGAATACATTGCAGGGGAAGAGGGAAATTCTGCTATTTTTGCTTACGTAATAAATAGATGGCATGGTATTTTCACCGACAGGTTGGAGATGAACACATACGATGAGGAGATCTGTAGTCAACAGACCTTTTGCAGAAACTAGCAGAACTGACTGACGATGACTAGTCCGAGGGTATGTTTGTCTGGCATAGATCATGTTATGGGAATTTCACCACGGAAACAACATTTCAACGATTGCGTCAGAAATCAAATACGGATTAATCACAAACTTGAGATTCAGCCTTTGAACAGGACCAAACAGCAGTGAGACAATCAAGATAATCTTCCATGTCACTGATGAACTGGGAACTATTTATGTTTTGCCAGAACCCTGAAAAAAAAGATGGTATGTAAAATGTGTCTACATTCAGCATGTTCTAGAAAGTACTCGATCTGGCAGTAAATTATATCACTATGCAGGTCAGATTGGCACAAGTTGTTGGGGACCTTTGCACAGCAGAAGGTAAATATCACTTGGAGTGTTGGGTTAGGTTTCAGCGAGGCATCGAAAAACTCCAAGGAACCAACACTGAAACCATTGGTGGCATTTACTTGGATGAGATGTGTTATGATATGGTGCAAGGACTACCCCAGAGATATGTGAATGATATGTGTGATGAAATCGTCATCCAAGTTACGACACTGATGTTATTCGCCTCATGGCCGCTACGCGACCCTTTCTCGGTTCCTATATATATATCAGCGCGGACAGGCGATGTAGATCCATCACCGCGATGTAACTCTAGAGCTTCTCTGGGCTTCCATAGAAAGGTAACGATTCTGCTATATGTATCAAAGCTTTTATAGTCACACCACCTGTCCGCACCTGTATTCACCTGTATGTAATATTAATACAATGTTTATTGGTTTCTCTCTAGATGCTGTTGAGAACGAATTACGATTAAACCTACCTTATGGGTTGCTGTTGTATCTTGATTTTCACAACACTTAATCGTAATTCCTCTCCTGACATCGCTCCTGCACTGCTCGCCTCGGAGAAGAATGCCCAGCGGAGGACCCGTCGAGCTAGCTCCAGCAACGGAGCTCCGACTACTCTCACTGCCGGCCTGCCTCGAAAGATGGGACGTCGCAAGCCTTTTCGCGGGACCGCGTCGTCAAAGCGCGACCTGCTCTCCTGAGACCCGAACGCCAGAGCAGGCGTGACGGACTCCGGCAAGATGCCTGGAGAACGATGCTACTGGGCAACGTCCTGCGGCCGAAACCCCGTCGGAACGACGGACCCGCTTGGAGCCGCCGGCCTACCCGTCCGATCGCAGCTCGGAAGCGCTAACGGCTCCGTCCGAGGGATTCATCCTAGATATGCGTGCCTCGGCCCGAGATGAGATTCCCACGCGAGTGATCACGTCTCCCATGTCGGCCATGCCTCCACACGGCCGGCACACTCCGACCACTCGCTACTCGGTGGAACCATCACCTCCGCGCGAATCGCGCACTGCTCGTCGGAATCACGCCGTCACGACCGGCTCACTCCGACCACTCGCTACTCGGTGGCCCATCTCCTCCGCGCGGATCGCGCACTGCTCGTCGGAATCACGCCGTCACGACCGGCTCACTCCGACCACTCGCTACTCGGTGGCCCATCTCCTCCGCGCGAATCGCGCACTGCTCGTCGGACTCACGCCGTCACGACCGGCTCACTCCGACCACTCGCTACTCGGTGGCCCTTCTCCTCCGCGCGAATCGCGCACTGCTCGTCGGAATCACGCCGTCACGATCGGCTCACTCCGACCACTCGATACTCGGTGGAACCACCTCCTCCACGCGAATCGTCGTGCACTGCACCCATCGCGTGCTAATACTCTGGGAGGCCCGCGATCCCATCCTGCTTCCGAGCACCTCCTCGCCGCGAAGCCGAACGTTGCTCGGAATCACCTCCTACGCGAAGCCACACGTGGGCCCTCTCTGCGGCCCAACGCCGGCGATTCCTATCGCTGCTCGTCGGAACCCCTCTTACGCGCGAGTCACGGCATCTTCGCTGGATGAACCCCTTTGCATGCGGTTCCTCTCGCGGGCCCTACTCTGTGAGGCCGGCGATTCTGATCGCGGCCGTCGCAATCCCACCTGCACGCGGCTACTTCCCGAGGCCGGCGAACTCCGCTGCCCGGAATCGCCTCAATGGAGGCTCGCTTGGCACCATGCGAGGACTCGTCGCAGCACGGATGAATTTCTAAGGACGTCGAGCGGGACCTTCATAGCCTTTCACGGCACTCGGGTTCTGCTTATGATGGTTGTTCGTATACCTGGCTACCATGTGTATTCTATAAGATGATCGTTCTTCTTCGTCCTTTGTTTTACTTGATTTGGTGTTACCGCTCTCAAACGGCGTTTTCGTTAAACACCTGCGACCATTGTAAACATGCTGTGCATGGAATGTATGTGGACCGAATGCTTTCATTCCTTTTTCACACCCCGCGTTTCACCCAATTAATTTAATTTGATAAACTGTTGGATTGAGTTAATGTGGTGTTGGTGTAGAGCAGGCTTGACGGACCGAAAGGCCCCTCTTCATCCTTCATGCTCAATGCACCTCAAATGAGATGCTACTTCAGGGCGTTATATGTATTCGCTCCTTAGTCGTGCAGTCTATCGCTGCCAAGCATGCTCGCCATCTCGACTCGGCGTGCTCGCCCCTCGACTCGGCGGGCTCACCCGCACTGGATCAACAGGCCGAGCTCAACTTTCGGTTTCCCTCGTACGCGGTGCGCCCTAGATGTTACTTTCACCGTCGGCCGGGTTCGTATGCCGTATGCCGATCTCGAGCTCGCTCGAATGCTGCTGCACGCGAGATGTTAGATTTCGGTGTGCTGCTGTACTCCGTCTGGGGATACCGCTCAGCTAGAACTCGCCGTCAAACCCGCCCGACCTAATTGATGACGTCATTGACTATATCACGCGTTCGCTTTACAGCGTCATTGATGCGTTCGCTTCACGGCGTCATTAACGTAATGGCGTGCTTCCCGCGATCTCATCGGGGATTCGTTTACCTTTCAATGTACCTTGATAACTACGTACCAATTGACCTTTACGTAACGACGTGAACAACGTAACGCGGCGCTCCCTCAGGGTCGCGCGCCAGCACCGTTTAGGGAGTACACGGTGACCTCGTGAAATGGTGACATTGAGCGTCGCGCCCGACTCCCTTGTCACCTGCGCATGTAACGGGGACACCGTACTGCCTGCTAGCCCTTGACTCTGGGCTCGTTGTTATCGGACAGAGCTCTTGCCTCGTACATTTCGAGACTGCGAGACGCCTCGTCTGATTCCATTTCCCTCTGCCCCAGTCTGACTGTGACTCAGCCTGACCCAGACTGTGAAGGTCATCTGTCTTCGGTATGCAGCGCGCTGCAGCCACCTCCTTAACAGATGTTTCGTCTACCTCGATATTCTTGCGGTTTGTGGATAGTATGTCCAAGGGATATGACCATGTTGCTAATCTGCCGCGCTTCCTTGAGGTCGCGCTGGTCTCACTTCACTATGTTGCTAATCTGCCGCGCTTCCTTGAGGTCGCGCTGGTCTCACTTAACTATGCACGAGGATACGTGCACATACTCCCTACGCACGATGGATAGTTTTCTGGGGTACACCGTGACCCATGGCTCTGTCGCTCCGGGTAAGGAGCGTCTGCGACCTTTGTTCGACATGGCCCCTGCGACCTTTTCTCGACATGGCCCCTCCCTGTGATCGGGCCACCTCGACTCTTGTGGGGGCCCGGGAGGTTCTTGTTGCTCGCCCGGGTGCCGTCCGGTATGGCGACTCCCTCCTCGCCCCTTGTGGTTTAGTTATGCGATGAGCCAATTGCTTATGAAATTATTTTGTGATAATCTTTTATTGATTTTAATTATACAATTAATCAATCAATTAGTGTACACCTCTCCCTCCCAATGCAGCCTCAATGAGCTGCACTGCGGTATTGCCGGGCGCCGGAGGCGGCCCAGAGGCGGCCCAGAGGATGGCGACCATGGATGCCTTGGTGTCTTTGAGCGTGACTTTGAGTCCATGGATGGTCGATCCGAGCCATTCCATGTGTTGAATGGATGGATTGGTCGGACATCCGTGGATGGATGCCCTTCCGGGGCGATGGCTGTCGTTGGGTCTCTGGGCCATTGCGTCCGTGGATGGACGATCCATCCGCGGTCCGGCTGGATCCGAGCCATGCCACGTTGGCGTTAACTGGATGGATCGGTCGGACATCCGGGATGGCCAATCCATCCGGGCCACCTCTGTGCCATTGCGTCCGTGGATGGTCGATCCATCCGCGGTCCGGCTGGATCCGTGCCATGCAACGATGGCGTTAACTGGATGGATCGGTCGGACATCCGGGATGGCCAATCCATCCGGGACATCTAGCGTGACAATCATGACAATCAATCATAACGATCCGGGACGACACTGGGACAAACATGGTTTGTCCAGCCGGGACTCTCTCGGTCTGCCGATCTTCTCCGATCCTCCGCGCGCGCGGTGCAGCTGGACAAGCTTGCCATATGCATCCCGGCGGTCCTGCGCGCTTCGCTGGAGAGGCGCGTTTCGGCCGTTTGTGCGTCGTCGTAATCGGCCATGCCGGTCGTCCAGGCAGCCTTCAGAGGCCGCTCGTGTCTCGTGCGATCGCTGCCAACGGTAGATTCGCGTGCCGCAACATGCGCTTGTACTGCGTATGTACCCTTGGGAGCCAGGGCAGGTACAGACCTACTGTAATGGTCTTCCTGTAGTGGCCTCCTGTCATGTAATCTTACTTACTGTTATGATTTACTGAATTACACATCTGCCACACCGACACATCTGCCTGTAATGCGTTGCATTGCGTCGTATGGACAGTCGCTCTTCGTCATGGCGCACCTTATGTAATGAGTTGCGAATCGCAAAGGTACACCTTATCCATCTAGCTACTGTGCCGTTCCTCACTGTTCAACGAGGTACACTTATCTACTCAGACTACCCCACAGGAAGACTACTGCTACCCACGGGCTCAACGTCTTCTCCCTGGGATGACCACTGCTTGCTCGGTCCGATATCTTCTTGACTGGGACTTCCTCCTCGATATATCTATAGCTGGGGATTGATTGCTAACCAGGCTAACAGGCTGAAATGCAGTAACCCTGCCATCGGGATTGATGGCCCCTTGGACGTTCGACCGGCAGTGACATCTTTCCAATGTATTTCGTTCTTTGCATTCCTATGTATTCCTCTGTATGTGTCTGCTGTTCTTCACCGCCGAGTTAGGATCTAAGCGCGGGGAGAATGTGATGAAATCGTCATCCAAGTTACGACACTGATGTTATTCGCCTCATGGCCGCTACGCGACCCTATATATATATCAGCGCGGACAGGCGATGTAGATCCATCACCGCGATGTAACTCTAGAGCTTCTCTGGGCTTCCATAGAAAGGTAACGATTCTGCTATATGTATCAAAGCTTTTATAGTCACACCACCTGTCCGCACCTGTATTCACCTGTATGTAATATTAATACAATGTTTATTGGTTTCTCTCTAGATGCTGTTGAGAACGAATTACGATTAAACCTACCTTATGGGTTGCTGTTGTATCTTGATTTTCACAACAATATGTCCTACGTGTGGCACCAGTATCAGGATATCTGTCACAGTAGTGGGCAAGCTATCCATCCAAAGTATTTATCGAGAAGACAGAGCTTCTATAATGACATGAAGAAGATCATTGGCCTCAGGTGCAGCACTGTTCATCTACTGAACCCAACAAAGCCATTGCTGCTGTACCCAAGTGACCTGAAGACCATGGCTGTAGCACATACACTAGAGAGGGTCGCTACGGCAGACTGCTATCTCATCCATCACATCAGATGAAACATGTCCCAATCTCGCTTTGCAGGACATGTCGCTTGCTGCAAAAGATTGTGAATATACTGCTCTGCAATTGCGTGCAGATTTACAAGTTGCACGGGGGAATGATGCAGGATGACATGGAATCGGCAATGACCATGTCACAGAGATAATACCAAACAGCTTCCATCTCTTTTTGTGTGTTCTATTCGGAGGGAATGCTGTACTAGAGGCATGAGATAAGCAAGAAACGACTGACGACTTACAAACGAAAATCTGCAGCGTTGCCCAAGATGTTATTTTCATTGCATCCAAGGGCAGAAAACTGACACCGAAGCACATTGGTCTTGGTTTGTAATGTTCAGTAAGGGGAAAAAGGAGATGGAAAATCGTCCAACAATGAAGGATGCTCTCCAGTTACATTATGGAAGGGCGAATTACCAGGCCAAGATGTGGTTGAATGAAGGCTGATTGAGAGAATGTTGGATTGCCATCGTCAACAGGGGAATGGAGAGAAACAGAAGATGAACTGGAAGTTGCCTGGATGATTCTGCTTGCTGTGCCCACTGTGTCGAGCTTGTATCTTGCAGCTGCAAGAAGTGAAAAACTGCTGCCTGCAAATGTACAAAATCGCAGCAAATATTTATTCCTGCCTGGATGTGATGGTGTGATGTGGATGTGATGTGGATGTGGATGTGATGCAGAAGAATGCTGCAATTCTGCAGCAAATTGTTGATACACCTTCAAGTGGAACTCAAAAACTCGAATAGGGGCGATATGATGGATGAGAACATTCATACGAAGACATTTTTGCAAATGTGTGATTATAGGCCTACTGCATAGTTATTTTGGCATCACATATCATTTTTTGCAATTAAAACATGGTTCGATTGTAATGTTGTTGTTGGATACTGACTCCTTTACCATCTGACTGACTCCATACTGACTCCATGTTGGATACCTTAACACATGTATGATTCACACCAAGATCAGCAAAATTGACGATTCAATGACCCTTTATTCGTCACAATGAGTAGATATAGCGGCCATTTTAACGACGTCATTTATACCATACATGGTGATGATCTGGCAAAGTGTCAACCACCCATGTGTTTATTCTGACCACATAAGCGTTACATCTGGGCAGTTAGTTTGTTTGTAACAAAGAGATGCCATCTAATTAAAATTTCATTATCTTTCCAGGGCCTGGGTAGCTGGCTTCCAAAAACTAGTGCTCGTTCTTTCTTCTATGTTTTCAAGCCAGCGATCCCTTGGGGAGTGGGGATATTGTTTCCTAATATCACAAAAGTTATGTTATCATCATATGTGTTGTTTTTACCCTTGCCAGAGGAAAGGTATTGTATTTGAGTCCGTTTGTTTGCCTGTCTATTTGTTTGTTTGTGTCATGTATGAAGCTGCAAATATTCACCGTTGTGTCCCTACACCGTGACCGCATGGTATCCCTACGGCCCAGCTCGGATGGCGCTGCAGTTAATCGGGCCTGTATAATCGAGATGTAGGCGATGCCACGGTTCGCTGGGCCATTTGGATCATCTGGAAGATTGTGCTGTCGATTCCGGCCAGATCCGCACTCATACTCGACGAGACGCCGTTCTGTCCAGAACTGTCCAGGCTGTACAGCTTGGATGGCATTTGCTACCTGAGGGTGAGCCAGCTTTTGCGGCTTTTAAAGCACGTCACAATGAATCCGCGGCTTTTAAAGCACGTCACAATGAATCCGCGGCTTTTAAAGCACGCAAAAGCTGGGTCACCTTCAGGTAGCAAATGCCATCCAAGCTGTACAGCCTGGACAGTTCTGGACAGAACGGCGTCTCGTCGAGTATGAGTGCGGATCTGGCCGGAATCGACAGCACAATCTTCCAGATGATCCATCAGTGCGATAATGTATCCTGGTGTAGGCGAATCACCAACGGATTCTGGAAGGGGTAACCGACTCATGGCATCTGCATTTGTGATAGACGAACCGGGCTTATAACATATGGTGAATATTTGCAGCTTCATACATGAGTTTGTTTGCCGCACAAAAGAAATATGATTTTCTCTGCAACCGTTGGTCCGATTGACAGGACATTTCACCATAGGTGCACTTCCTATTGTACATTTTTTAAATGATAATTATGACACCACAAGTCACGTGGTACGGGCACAATCTTGGAAAAATTGAAAAATGTTGCACCTCTATCTCCGAAAGCGCTGCATAGAAAAACTAGAACGCCACTCAGTAGAGCGCAAACTACCACCGTGGGTCAAGTTGGAGCCCTATCTTCCAATGGTAACAAATCCTTCAAAAAATTCCTGGATCCGGAATAATATCCTGAGCTTCACCAAAAACGAATCAATTCTTCCTTATCCCAAGGGCGATCATCCCACCAACTTTCATCCAAATCCGTTCAGAACTTTTCCAGATATCTTGTTCACAAACACACGAACACACACACGGACGGACACGATCGAATCCATTACTCCCTGGCGGGAGTAAAAATTGAGACATGCCTCATTGTAAAGAACTCTCCATGGGAATCACATATGTTAATGATGATGTCATAGGTTCCTCCTTCATGATGTCATAATTCGACAAGTACAAAACTTCATCCAATCAAGATGAAATTTCTTGAGCGTCAACTATGGATAAATTGGAGGAAAAAAAATGATGACGTCATATATCACGTGGTTCGGTCGCCATATTTGTTTTAACCCAAAAGCCTTAACAACCACTGAAAGCACGCTGCTCTTTCTTGTTACTTTTGTAATGAGAAGCGGCTATGGAAAACGCCACAAAAAACGCCTTGTAAGAACTCCATGGAAGCTGTAGCAAGGGTCCTGCTATTATCCCTTGTGAGGTATATAGACTATAGTAGATCTACGATCAGGTGCGTTCGTCGACGTAGCTCGAAGTGTTGGCCCAGATGGACCACGAGTTCTAATAAATCATTCTTCCTCTTCGAAAGTCCCAAAAAACATAATATGTTTTCACATCAAATGCCTTGTGGGCAGACCAGGGTCACAACTCGGGCCTACCCAAAAACTAGGACTAGGAGCCCGACGTTCACATTTCTGATTTAGGATTACTGGATTTAAGAAGTGCTGCTCACGGGAATATCGATGTTCAGAAACATATTACAAATTTAACTCTGAACCTTCAAACAAATAAATTATATCCCAACCTCAAAGAATCGTATTATTTAAATAAATTATCTACTCAAGTGGAACTCGATATCAACTCTATGACGTAAAACATCAATAATATTAATATCCCTTCAATGTAAAAATAGGTGAGGAGACTCCATTTTAAAAATTAACATTTTACATTAAAACAACTGGTGATGTTTTATAATCGTTATAAAATCGTTCCACATCTTTTGCTGATCTCAATCGTTTTTTTGTCCCGTTCCCGCGTCTCGTTCTGACGTACCTTGTCCTTTCCCACTAATTTGTGGAGTTCGCCGCCTCAGCCCCCAATCTCCTCAAAGAAACAGCGATTTCCGCTTTTCACTCATTCTTCAACCCTTCTCTGCCTGAACGCCACAATATGTTTTCTTTTTAATAGTCCATATTTTCACACTTTTCTGGCTCCTTTGACAAGAAAAAAAAAATGAATAAAATTGGTAATCGCTTTTGAATAAAACTTTTTTATTGTTACGAATTTACAACCTTCCTCTTACTGTTTTTCCTTCTTTCGCTCATTTATTTAACTTGCACGTCTAACCGTAAGTATTTGTTGGTAAAAGTATTTGTTTCGAATTTTAAAAGTTTACTTTTAATCACATTTTAAAATGGTCAATATTCTTTTTAATTCACCGACATTGCAGAATCTTCTTTTTCACTGCAACCTCTTTGCTGACACGGTGTTATAAATAGAACCTCCGTGTTGCCTGACACTTCTTCTTCTTCTTTCGTCTTCTTCATATTCGGCCCCCTATTTTTCTTCTTCTTCTTCTTCTTAGAGACGGCAAGCATGGCTGGTGTTTTCCCAACCAAAACAAAGAGCGCGGTCACGTGATCGGGTACGTGACGTCACGGTAAACATCGCCGTAAGTGGTTGTGTAAAATGATCACGTGGATTTCCACTCGTTCCCAAGGTGTTTAGAAAGTAACTTACCATTCCTTATTTCGAGTCCAACATTGGCCCCCTTGTATTTGCAGGTGTGCATTTAAATATTTCCAGGTTGTTGTTTTTTGAACGACGGTTTTTCACCGAGACTGCTTGACCGTTAGGGAAATTTTTTGCTCAGTTACGCCCAACCGTTTCCATAGGAGCGAAAGCGGTTCTCGTCGAAAAACGTTATCACTTTCGCTTGCTGTGAAACCTCTCGAAATACACGTTTCGGAATTCCCAATGTACGTTTGGGACAACGCGAAACACGTTCTGGACTACAAGATGGACGTGTCGGACATCCAGATGTACGTGTCGGACTACAAGATGGACGTGTCGGACATCCAGATGGACGTGTCGGACTACAAGATGGACGTGTCGGACATCCAGATGGACGTGTCGGACTACAAGATGGACGTGTCGGACATCCAGATGGACGTGTCGGACTACAAGATGGACGTGTCGGACATCCAGATGGACGTGTCGGACTACAAGATGGACGTGTCGGACATCCAGATGGACGTGTCGGACATCCAGATCGACGTGTCCGACTTCCAGATGGACTTCAACATGGACGTTTCGGACTTCAAGATGGACGTGTCGGACCTCCAGATCGACGTGTCGAACTTCGAGATGGACGTGTCCGACTTCGAGATGGACGTGTCGAACTTCGAGATGGACGTGGCAGACTTCGAGATGGACGTGGCAGACTTCGAGATGGACGTGGCAGACTTCGAGATGGACGTGGCAGACTTCGAGATGGACGTGTCAGAATTCTAGATGGACCTTTCCAATTGCCACCAAACGGAATCGAACATATTTCGTTGGACATCGTGATTCTCATTTATCGCACACCTGGTGTAATCATAGCCAATCAAACATGGTTTGCAATAAACATCCTCTGGATACCAAAGCACGTGCCAGTTATGATTGATAGTCTGGACGAGACCTTAGAATCTGCACAGTATAGGTATTGTCGACAAACAAAGCACAGGTGAGTACAAGGAGTGCACAAAGCTCCCGCCATAACGGGGACTTCGATGGTCATGCGTATACATATAAAATATATATATGCCATGCATAAGAGAGTCCCATGAAAGTTTCCGTTTTCGAACGAAATGATTTCACAAAGGCCTGTTAAATAAAGCCCATTCATTGAGTCACCCTCACGTCACCCTTATCGTGACCCTCACGTCAGAAATAATTGAGAATATTCACGCATACACGGGAAATTGCCGAGATATATTTATAAAAATCGCGCCATGATGCTACACGAAAATACACCGCCTAAAATAACAGTCGGGGAAAATGTCGACATATATTAAAAATTCGCTTTTTCTTTTCCGTTAACATTTATTACTTTTACGTTTTATGACAGTCGGCACAAAAACGACATATATCTCCGTTCTTTCTTATTCCATTCAACATTATTATCCGGAAGTAAAATATGTTTCAGGAAATTACTGAGAGATATTTCTTCGTTTTTTTTTATTAGTTATGTGCGCATACACTTTAAATAGGTTTATTTGAAATCTTTAATTTTCACAATGTAATTTACTTGTCATTTGATGATTACGAGACACTTCTTCTTGAGGATCGTGACAATTCATGCGTAGCGTGGAAACTTCCATTTACAAAATGAATGCGACGGTCGATGAAGAACGCAGACTTGAACAGGATGTAGCGAGAACCGCACAGAGACCGCACGAGACGGGAGAACCGCACAGGATGCTGCTGCAACAGCGGTGAGGCGGGTTGGAGAGGAGCGAGGGGTTGGAGGGAGAGGAACGAGGGGTTGGAGAGCGAGGTGCTAGGGGTTGGAGAGGAGTGTGAGGGGTTGTAGAGGAGTGTGAGGGGTTGTAGAGGAGTGTGAGGGGTTGTAGAGGAGTGTGAGGGGTTGTAGAGCCGTGTGAGGGGTTGTAGAGGAGTGTGAGGGGTTGTAGAGGAGTGTGAGGGGTTGTACTCGTACTCGTTAAACAGTCTAATCAGTCTAATATACATGAGACAGATCAGTTCAAATGTTCAAACTGCTTTCCTTCGTTGTCTATGCACAGCTGTAGCTGTGACGAAACACTCTGACACACAGTTCTGCATGTTTCAGTCGTATAGGCAGCAATCTCATTACGGATGAATTGCTTCAAGTCTCGAAGGGTCGTAGGATTCCTTGCATACACTTTGTGTTTGAGGAAATCCCAAAGGAAGGAATAACAGGGTGTTAAATAACAATACGTTCAAGTGGACCACGACGGCCAATACATTTGTCTGTAAAGTTCAAATCGAGGGCCTGGCGTACACTGGCAGCATAATGAGCAGGCGCACCATCATACATGAACCACATTTGGCCATCATTGAGTGGAAACACATGCTCCACCAACATTGGAAGGTAATTTGCAGCATTCACATTTTCTTCAAAAAATATTGGCCCAACAATGCCTCCAGAAGAAATGCCTGCCCAGACTGACACACGAGCTTGATACTGGACGTTGTGCTCAACAGTAAATTGTGGGTTGTTTACTGCCGGATTGCCGGTATCACGTTATGACGATTCTCAGAACCAGATAAAGTAAACTTGGATTCATCTGACCACAAGATACTGTTCTGCAAATCATTGTCCATATCCATTAACCCAAGCAATGTCTCACATGCCTCAACGCGCCTGTCAAAATCATCCTCAGATAGTTGGTGAATTAATCTGGGTACGTATGGTTTCGCATTAAGGTCTTTTAGTATTCTTCGAATCGATGATCAGCTTATGTTGGTGACATTTGATAAACGACGAGTTGATAATGGTGTGTTACTGTCGAGTTGTTGTTGAATGACCGCTCTGCTTTCCTCAGTTTGAACAGTTCGGGGCCTATCTGGTGACTCTTTTGGAAGAATGCTGCCTGTTTCATCAAATTGCTCGTTTATTCTGCCGATGGCTCTTCTCGCAATTCCGTCAGCGCCACATTCTTTGACAAGTTGTCTGTGAACCTCAGCCGAATTTCCAGATACAGAATACAAGCACACAGCGCAAATTTTCTGTCTCGCAATATCCTCCGTCATATTAGGGCGTCTAATTCACAATGAACTGAACTAATGCAAAGACAAACGCATGCAGCACAGTGAGCGAAGCTCACCCCGATCCATATCACGTGATGCACCTCACCCTGTTGCGCATCACGTGATGCCTGCGCTTGTTGAAGAGGTCACATCCATTTACGAGTAATCATGTTTTGTTTTGCACCAAAGAACAACAATAAACTTAGTTGTTTAATGCAGGTATCGTTCTTCAAAATGTGCCCAGGGTTTCTGGACCACTCTGTGTATATACGGTGTATATATATATATATATATATATATATATAGATACAGTCACGTGAAAAAGTAAGTACACCCCATGGAAAGTTTTGACTTTTTCAACATATTTCAACATACAGCTATTTGATCTTCATTTCAACAATATTGAAAGATAAAGGTGATATAATATAACAAATATCATGAAACATTTACATTTTGTAGTCCATTGTATAATTTAAATAAACATAAATGCAAATTTCGCATGTGGAAAAAGTAAGTACACCCTTGGCTCTAATAGGTGGTATTGCCCCCTTTGGCAGAAACAACCTCAAGTAGGCGTTTCTTATAACTGTCTACCAGTCTCTGACATCGACTGGGAGAATTTTTTGCCCACTCCTCCATGCAGAATTCTTTCAGCTGTGCGATGTTTGAGGGGTTTCTTGCATGCACAGCTCGTTTCAAATCCCCCCACAACATCTCGATGGGATTTAGATCCGGGCTTTGACTTGGCCATTCCAGAACCCTCCATTTCTTTCTTTTCAGCCATTCCTTGATGGATTTACTGGTCCACCTTCAGTTGAGCTTCAACTTTCCGACAGATGGCCTCACAGTATCCTCAAGCACCCTCTGGTACAATGAAGAATTCATAGTGGATTCTATGATGGTGAGCTGCCCAGGCCCTGATGCAGCAAAGCTGCCCCAAACCATAATATTTCCACCACCATGCTTTACAGTTGGTATCAGGTTCTTGTGGTCAAATGCTGTCTTTGGTTGTCGCCAAACATGTCTTCTGGTACTGTGGCCAAATAGCTCTACCTTTGACTCATCTGTCCAGAGCACATTGTTCCAGAAGTGCTGGTCTTTGCCGAGATGTTCATTGGCAAACTTTAGTCTTGCCCTGATGTTCTTTCTGGACAGCAAAGGTTTTCTCCTGGCACACCTCCCATGTAGATCCAATTTGTGCAGCCTCTTTCTCATGGTGGACTCGTGCACTTTGACATCAACAGTGGCAAAAGCAACCTGTAGGTCCCGTGATGACATTCTGGGGTTCTTAGAGACTTCTTTCAGCATCTTGCAGTCTGCTCTCGGGCTGAACTTGCTGGGGTGGCCTGGCCTGAACAAGTTGGCAGTTGTTTGGAATCTTCTCCACTTGTAGATGCTCTTCCGGACAGTCGAATGATTGATTTCAAATTGTTTGGAGATCTTTTTAAATCCCACCCAGACGCGTAGGCATCTATAACCTTCTTTCTAAAGGCCTCAGAGAGCTCTTTTGATCTAGGCATGGTGACGCCACACACTTCAACAACAAAGAGCAAACCAAACGAAATATCTGAGGTTTAAATAAGACAGGTTCCTCCAAGATCCTCTCTAACGATGTTCTAATCATTTGCACCTGAGCTGGTGCACCTGATTCTAATTTTCGGTATTAAAGTAGTGATAAATGTCGGGGTGTACTTACTTTTTCCACATGCGAAATTTGCATTTATGTTTATTTAAATTATACAATGGACTACAAAATGTAAATGTTTCATGATATTTGTTATATTATATCACCTTTATCTGTCAATATTGTTGAAATGAAGATCAAATAGCTGTATGTTGAAATATGTTGAAAAGGTCAGAACTTTACATGGGGTGTACTTACTTTTCCACATGACTGTGTGTGTGTGTGTGTGTGTGTGTGTGTGTGTGTGTGTGTGTGTGTGTGTATATATATGTATATATATATGTTAAATCTTGTTATCTCTTGAACTCAAGGTGTGGAACATGGTTCTATTCTCCTCAGTTTGGTGTCAGAAGTGGGATCCGACTCTGAGCGATATTTGGGAGGCAGACCCTGTGGAGACAGCGGAGAGGCTGGCCAGCACTGATTCGATTAACGTGAGCTTTCATACTGAGGGGTCTTTCCAAATTGAGCTCCGTTTACTCACCCAGGCTCTGTTTCCCATTTCGTCGTTCCGTGCTTGGATCACGAACAAAATTGGAATCTGGTGTGTAAGTACAGGCCTATTTGGCTCGGGTAACAAGTTGTCTATTGATGAACCAAGAAATGGGGGTCAGTTAGCAAAAAGGGGGGACTTCTTGGTAAAGCCAAGAACTTCCCAGGCAGGGCAGTCTAGAGACAAGATGGAGTTGATGGGGTTGATAGTAACCAGAGAAAGTATTGGCTGCGGACTAACGGAGGGGACCCAAGGAGGATGGCCAGGATAAGTTAGACAAGTTAGAAGCGCTATACAAACATTGACCGCGAGTTAGCGCCGCGGGAGGACCGGATTAGGGAAATATCGGTGCGGTAAACTAAAAGGCAGGATTTTTCGGTGGATGGCCTCGGGGCGCTTCCTTGCGCCTTGTACGCATCACGAGCTGCTTCTTGCAAATGAGGGTCGTGCTGCCGTGCGCTGGGAGCGACCGCCTGGGCGCATGGACGGGAAAATGTTCCGTGCACGTTAATTAAATATCTTAAGGGAGATTAAGGTATGTCGGAGTAATACTCAATCTGAAGTAAACTAGAATGATTTGAGTTCTGGAGACGGAGTGCGTGTATTCGACGCATTCGGGTGGCCGAGTCAGGCGAATAAAGGATTAAAATGAGCCAGGTAAGAAAATGATGCAACCAGCCGCATCGGGTGGTTGCACCTTTATGAAAAACTGAAGATGAGGGAAAGAATAACGTGCGGAGTTGCCGCATGGGGATGCAGCCCGGCTAGCATGGAGGCCGGCGAGATAAGCAGAAGATTGGGAGAGACCCAAAAATCCTGTGAACAGGTGCAGTTGGGATTGAGACGGACGAGTGTGGGAGAGCCGTCTGGAGAGAAAGGCGCATTATGGAACAGGAAGATGCGTGAGTACGGGGGAGAACCCTGCTATGAGGTTGCTTGGAGGATGTGTGCCCAAATGCATTGTGGGCCACTTCAACTTTCCTACACGTGAGTCGTTCATGCCTTGCCAGCAAGGTGCTTCATGCGGTGTGCTATGCGCCATGTCGGTATAGTGGTCGCCTGTGAATCCTGCCATGCAATATCATGAGGAATACATTGTTTGATAATGGAATTATAAGAGGAATGCTGAATTAACGTTGATAGTAACGCGAAGTATATTAAATGAGGCGATTGACGTGGTTGAATGTAGGATTTCAAGACAATAATGAATTTCCGGTGCCAACAGGAAGTCTTGTTCTTGTCCATTGTCCATACAATGAATGATGTATAGTGTGGATGAGGTCTCTCTGAATGAGGTGAATGAGGTTGTCTACAGCGGATGAAATAGAGAATGGCAGTTACAAGACCGAGGTACGGATGTGATGCGGAATGGTAGCTGGACGATGCATCGGCACATTTGTGTTGATCAATGCGCCGGACAACGGCTTTCCAGGCAAGCGATGGTGGTATGATTTAGTTATGAAAATGCATATGGGTCTCAGGGCAGATAATGCGAGACAAGCTGCCCCACAGGCGGATGGGGGAAAGTATTGGAGAAGATAATGTGGGTCGAACGCTCATCCGAGGGATGAAAACGGTCGAGGTTTCAACTGTCGGTATATGATGTGGCTCACACCGTGCGAATGATGTGTGGATGGGTTGCGTAATGCATCCTGGAGATGCATTGGTGCAAAGACACAGGGAAGGTGCTGAGAGTGGCACGGAGTACGAGTTGGTTGTGGCAGGTGAGAAGGAATGCACACCTGGAATGGAGTGTGCGAACGACGAGTGTGTGCGGAAGGTGTGCACCAGGTAAAGGGTGCTGCATGATAGAGCACGCCTCCCTAGGAAGGCTGTGGGGAAGTTATTGGTTATTTTGAGGTCCATTTCGCTCCATTTCGGATTTTAGTGAGACCCCTCTTGCAGAGGCAAGTTGTATTTTTTAAGATGACGTCTGTTTTCATTTGTTTTGGGATTTGACTTGGGATTGCGGAATGCGTTGAATAAAGGTAAGAATGACATGTGATGCTGGCGTGTGCCATTTATGGGTGCTGAGTGTACATGACTGGTGAGCGGGCGGCATGTGTGCTGAGTCCAATCGGAAGGATGGATGGTTATGGTTTCACCCGGTCTGTTTATCTGTCTGTCTGTCCGGACACGGAGCTCTTGGGAGAGCCAGGATGGGTTGGGGTGACCAAGATGAATGTGGACAATATATTAATTGTTTGCCATTGTGAAAATTTTGCCCTCGATTTGAGACGAAGACATATGGCATTTGCTGTCCGGCTCAAGTTGGCTGGTTTCCTCAGCTCTGGAGGATCAGAGCGGGTGGATATTTTAAGCTGATACTCCTATGACAAATGTTGATACTCCTATGTGATGCGGGGTATGTGTGTGGTGATGGTGTCTGGGGCCTCGGGGTTTGCCCCTGCCTATTTGCCGGTCTGTCTGTCTGTTACATTTGACCCTCAGAAAAGGTTTCGTGAGATTTCAGAATTGGACAGCCCATGTGTTATGACATGCTTGGGTGTCTCAAAAATTTGCTGAACAGACGTGGTGCGTCAGACAAATCGATTACATTTTCGTGGGAAAGATGACTGAGAAGGACTTCAAGGGCAGGTGGGTGGTCACCTGCTGTGAATTGTGGTGGAACATTCGAGATGTCCCCTAATACAACGAGGGGACGAATTGGTTTGTAAATGTGTTGTGCAAGTACTTTCTCTGTAGGTAGCCAAATTCTACCTGGGGTAAGTCCAGGTGGAGAGGGGAGTTGTCTCTGGTGCCTTGCTCCACGGAGCAGTCCTGGTGTTGAGTCTCATATAATCGTGGTTAAAGTACATGTGCAAACAAAAGTGTACTTTGGTTTGTATGACTGGAAAAAAAGACAACATGGGTTTGTTTTTGGGAATGCTAGCTTGGTGGGGGTGTGAAGGTCACGGCGTGCTGGGATATCTTTGTGTACAGTTGCTGGCTTGGACTGACTTGTGTGCGGGGGAAAAAGAAAAAATTGGAGCTGTTTCGGAGAAACAGTGGCTTGGTTGGAGGTTGGGATCCAGTATTCTGTTGGGAGCACGCAATCTGAACAAAATGGATTGCCATTGGCTATTTTTCAAATGATTTTATCAAAATGATGGCTCCTGAGTAAGGGGAGGGGGCAGGGGAAATATATTCACTGTAACAGGTGCATGTGATGCTGTAGGGAGGAATTGGAGGAAATCGGGTTGAATTTAAATTGAAATAAAGATTGAAAAATCCAGATGGGGCCATAACAGTGTATGGGGAAGCGTCGTTAAATGGTAGTAGGTTTAGACAGGTATTGAAAGGGTTCGTGCAATGTCATTTTGGGGGGTAACCATGCTCCAGGTGGTGGGGCAGCCGGGATACAAATGGGGGTCGGCCAATTTAAGGATGTGGATGCGCACACACCTGGAACAAGGCATGTTCCTAAAGCTTAGGTGTAAATGTTGGTTGGAAAGGGGAATGAGTTCTGGGAAAATGAATTCACTTATTGGATGTTGTTGAATCTGTCTGTTTAAGAACATTGGGGCTTGTGGCTCGCCATTGTCTGTCTGCCAGTTATGGTGGGCAGAGGGAAGAGGGAGTAATGATGCTCCTGCCTCTTGCTTGGCAGAAGGTAGAGGTGGTGGTGGGCCAAGATGGGTCAGAATAGGCCATGGAACAAAATTGAGCTCTCAAGAGCTGAGGTGATTTTAACCTGAGGATGCATCTCTCAAGGGACCCCTGGCTGGTCCGAGGTGTGAAATATGGTGACGTTGTCTTGTGGACACTTTGTGAGTGGCTAGACACGCGCCTGAAAGGGGAAATTGTATTCATAACTCATGTGGGTTGTGTCTGAAGGAAAGGTTTGGGAGGAAGTGTGAAGAAGGTCGTGGAAAGTGCAAAGATGATTGGATTGGAAAGTCGACTCAGATGGATTATTTGTCAATGACAGGTGACTGCAGGAATTGTTGAGGAAGTAGAGGAAAAGGTTGTAAAAAGTTAATGGAAAAGACAGGAAATAAAGGAAAGTGGTTAGTTATGGACTGTTGTTTTTGAGATAAGAAGGTGATACAAGGGGTTGGCTTGCACTGGGGGGACCAATGAATGTAAAGTTGTGAATTTCGTTTAATAACGTTGCGTTAGATTGCTACATGCAGAATGACCCCAATCGAGGAGGTGATTGGGGGCTGGTGAAGATTGGATCACGGCTCTGCAGACCAGGTGAACAGAACTCCACCAGGTATGTGGGAATCGCATCAATTGAATTATTGCTCAAAGGGAGGTGATAGAGCAAAATGAAGAAGATTGTCATGGGGACCGCAAGGCTAACCCCCGCTCTTGCAGGGAAATGGCTTTGGGAGGCTAGTTGTTGTTGTTTTGGTAGACTCTAGGTTCTAAAACCTAAGGCAAAATGCACAGGAGGGTAGAGTTGGTGATTGCGGACGGAGATTAGCTAGAGAACTTGGAGACGATTTCGTTATTTTTCAGATAATTTTTCCAGTGGGTATATACTGGTGTGAAATTCGCGCATCTAGGAAAGAAGGGAAAAAAATGTCCAGGTATTGATAGGATAACAGTGAAATTTTGAAGGGGAGAATACCGATTATTTCCATTGACCGATTATGGTTGGGGGGGAAATGGTTGGTAAATCATGTATTATTAGATGTAGGGAAGATGATTAAAAGGAAGGTATTTTCGGAAATTGGTGAAAGTAAATATGGCATTTGAATTTCCAGACACGACACAGGAAATGCGGCTGTGAATAAGCCAACCATCTGAGAGATAAGGTAACTAAATGCCAATTGGTGGGACGGGGGGCTAGGAATTTGATCATGGTGTGTGTAAGAAAGTATTTTTCAGGATGGACGATGAAGAAACCGCCGTCGGAAGACCATGATCTTGACCGCCGAGGCCGTCGACCTGAACGAGCCCCTGGGCGATGCCGATGTGACCGGCGCATCAGAAGACTGTTGATTTATTTGATTTATTGTGATGATTTTGTTGTAAATCCCCTGCGGGAATTGGCTAATGCTTCTTATGTATTATAAGCACACAGCTGCACATCTCCGCTTGATCCGACTATGGATCTGACTGCAATGCTGGGTCTGGCTGCCAAAGGACCTGACACTGATACTCTGGTTCCACAAGCTGATTATGCGTCCATGAACGTCTTTGACACAAAAGGAAGTCTCTCTCTTTACTTTGAATTGTAATGCTCTGTACTCTGACCAGGAACACGTGACACAAGATATTAATTACATTATGTATTCCTCAGAACAACAGCATGGACGTCGATTAACTTCGAAGATCGGCAAGGACCGGGTCTGTGCGAGGACGGGGAGCCCTTCGATTGGGGGGGATTTCAGCCGCACCTACGCTGCTCCAAGGGTGGGCTGTTAGACCCCCCCGGGCAACATCCTTGGCCGGACCAGGCGCCTTCGTTGCGGATCTGAAAAGTTAATAGACCTTCATGTTCCAAACACGCACAACATGACACACCTTTCAAGCGTGCATGCGGGGTACTTTATGTGCGTGGCATGCCCTTGGGAGGACACACATACAACACTCAATAAAGCCCGATGTGGCCACATATAACACTATTCTCTTTTGCTTTGCAAATAAAGCCGATGTGGCCTGGTCTCTGTGATACGTAGTCTCGTAGAGACCAAATGGGGGAATGTCGAGATCATGCCATTGGTTGTGCCTCATGTAATTGTGGTTTGTATTTAATAGTGGTTGCTTTGTGAAAAGGATTAAGCTTACTATGTTCCCTCTTGTTTTGAACTATGTTTTATTGTCCAACTGTGCCAAAAAATGTAGAAAGATAGTGAAACCGCTTGCTCTGTTAGACCCCCTCGTGAAAACGCGTCTGTCTGTCCTTGACCAAAAGCCAGCATGGAAGATAAGTTTTGAGAATGTCACGGTGCTCTTGTGCTCATGCCAAAGAAGATAGGGTCGCGGTGGGAGATGTCGAGCCAGTTTTCCTTTGTCCGTGCTCATTTTTCAGCGGAGATTTTTTGTATAATTTTGTGTATATAAAGAAACTCTTGGTTGCCAATTTTCTAGGAGTGTATGTGGCCATGCTGTTCAATTGTGAATGGTATGACTCTTACACCCTCCACAGCGCTGTGATATTGGTTCATCATTAAATCTTGTTATCTCTTGAACTCAAGGTGTGGAACATGGTTCTATTCTCCTCATATATACATATATATATACATATATACATATAGACATATAGACATATATATAGATAGATATATATGTATATATATATATATATATATATATATATATATATATATATATATATATATATATATATATATATATATATATATACAGTATACAGTAATACCCCGGCCTACGTCATTAATTCGTTCCATAAGCCGTGACGTAACTCGGTTTTTGACGTAAACCGGGCTGTTACGGGGTCCTCTGCAATCTCCTGGTCTTGGTAACCCCCGAACCCCGAGAGGAACCCCGGCAGAAAGATATAGATGTTATTCCGTGTCGAAATCAATCACTATTGAAACCCTCCATGAAATCCTCAAAGGAAGCAATCCAAATCAATAAGGAAACCACACCAATGGTTAGCCACAAAAGAATATATTCAAAATCACACGGGAATAACACAATACAATACAATACAATAAATATCTTGAGATGGTAACATAACCCCAAACTCACGGCCCTCCCAGGAAATGGAACCGAGCCCTCCGCAATGTCTCTATACCCCTCCAAGGCGAAGTTGATGCGCTCCGGCGATCGTTGAACCAATGTCCGCTCCAGAGCAACCGAGGCGTAGACGGCCGAAGCGACACAGAAGTCACGTGGTCCAACACCCAGCATTCGCGGTAGAAAGGGAAATCTCCAGAGCAAATTTTTTTGTGGAGTTCTACTAGAGCTTTCTGATGTGGATTGTGATACACCAAAATGATCGTCATGATAGCCTGAGTTCATAATTAACTACAAATAATCCGGAAAATTCCAATGTTTCTAAACGCGCACCATGTTAAGGTGGATAGCGCAGATTAATGGGGCCTCCATGGCATGGTATTCTAATTACAAGATAAACAAGAAAAAGAGCAATCAGAGATTGCAAACCCTCGCCAGGATGTATTTTCAGTGGTTTTTAAGGCTTTTGTATTAAAACAAAAATACGGCGGCCGAACCACGTGACCAATGACGTCATCATTTTTTTTTCCAAAACTAATTTATTCCTAGATTATGCTCAAGAAATTATCTTGATCGGATTAGTTTTGTACTTGTCAAATTATGACATCATAATGGAGGCACCCATGACATCATCATTAACATATTTTATTCCCCAAGGAGAGTTCTTTACAATGAGCCATGTCTCAATTTTTTTCTATTCAGCGCTTTTGGAGATATGGAGGTGCAAAGTTTTTCGGTTTATCCAAGATGTCGGCCGAACCACGTGACCGATGACGTCATCATTATTATTTTTCTCCACCACTTTATGCTGACATGGCGCTCAATAAATTTCATCTTGATTGGATGAAGTTTTGTACTTGTCGAATTTTGACGTCATAATGGAGGCACCTATGACATCATCATTAACATATTTTATTCCCCATGGAGAGTTCTTTACAATGAGCCATGTCTCATTTTTTTCTATTCAGCGCTTTCCGAGATATAGAGGTGCAAAGTTTTTTGATTTTTCCAAGATGGCGGCCAAACCACGTAACGTATGACATAATTATCATTAAAAAATTCAACAGGTGGAGTTGCAATTCTATGGTGAAAATTTCCTGTCAATCGAACCAACGGTTGCAGAGAAAATCATATTTATTCTGAGCGGACAAACAGACAAACAAACAGACAGACAGACAAACGGACTCGAATGCAATACCCTCTCCTCTGGCGAGGGTAATAAAAACAATGACAACATTAACAAAGCATAATTCATTAATATGAATAACATTAACAACAATAACAACATTAGTATAATTTGATAATAGTAATTATTGGGTAAAATGCAAGGGGCATAGAAAAGGCCCCTTTATATAAGGATATGTGCCATGTGGCAAAGTATAGAAAACAAGGGACATTCCATAAAAAAACCACCTTTAGAGGCCATTTTTTCCCCGCAAGCGGGGGTTGGCCTTTTTCGGGGACCGTGGTTGTTGTTGTTTTTCGGTCCCCTTTTTGAAGCAATGTTTTACGGCCGGATGCCCTTCCTGACGCCAACCCTTTTTGCCGCCTTTAACGACAAACAGGGAATTACCAGTAAACTGGTACTCAATTAGCCGACCTCGGAAGGATGACAGGCTGAGTCAACCCCCCTGGCGTTAAATTCAGCGATCGACCGGGATTCGAACCCAGGATCCTCGGATCCTAAGCCGGCACCCTAGCCGCTAGCCCAACACCAGGGCTCCATAGCTTGTAGAAAATGCCAAACAATACAAAACAAGCATTCTGAGTATTGCGCTGCAATACACGTCCCCTACCGGCAGTCTGTCGTCCGGAAAACTGTTGGGGAAATTACCAAAGTTCAAAGTGCCATAACTTTGTCAAAAACGATAGGAATGTCGTGAAGTTCGAACTTGATCTGGAGCTTAACATGAGGAAACCATGTACCAAGTTTGAAATCATGAGCATTAAGAGTTTCGAAAAAAAAGTCCGGAAAACTGTTCTTTGCATGACGGACTGACAGACGGACAGACAGACTGACAGACGGAGTGCAAACCTATAGTCCCCTCCGGTGTACACCGGTAGGGGACTAATAAGGGGCATTCAAAAAAATATCGTGTGCACACTGGACTACCCTTGTGTTCTGAGGAGGAACCAAGTAATGCTCTGGAAAAGTTCAATCCTTTAGGCTTTATCCATTAGGCCATTGAGCCAGCACGTTAGAATAAATAAATAAAAATTTGTAAGGTGTATAAAGTGTATATACCAGTAGAAACCGAGAAACAAATTTTCAGTCTCCATATTAAATTTGCATTCAGAGAAACCGTCCCCCAAAAAGGAAGGGGCGCCTCCCTTGATTTCCATACAATTTAAGCAATTTGATGTGGTACAATACTCATAATGACGCTGAAATTCAGGTTTAAGAATAATTACGTTTTAAATACGAACACAATGCATTTGCTCATTGTACAAGATGTTAATTTGTTCATTATTCAAGACGATATAAAAGACTTGAAAGGGTAAGGGGAAAATATATTCAACCCAGATGGGATTCGAACCCACAACCCCCAGCTTGGGAGTCTGGTGCTTTATCCATTAGGCCATCGGGCCAGCACATTAAATGTGCTGCCAGCACACCAGCACAGCCAGCACACACCGTCCGTCCGTCCGCCAGCAGTGTGTATATATATTTTATATATTTATTTGTTTATATATTTATATACATTTAATAATAAAGCAAAAACGATAGCACTTAGGTGGAATTTGTTTCGAAAGCCATTAACCAGACCTATTGCCCGATGTATATTCAGCTAGTCTCAATGTATAGTCCTTGAGATATGACCACCAACACATTTTGGGCGGACGGACAGATGGACGGACAGATGGATGGATGGACGGACACCAACGTAAGTTCAAGGGTTTTCTAAATACAACTCAAGAATGCATAAACGGACGTTGTTGAAATTTGGAACATATTACCTCAACGTACAAAGCATTTACTTCTGAAATGTGCAGCCGATTTCGTCCAGTAGAAGCCGAGAAATTTATTTTCAATCCCCATGTTAAAGCTGAATACATAGAAATGATGCCTTATATAAAGGGATCCTTATATAAAGGGGCACTTTGCACCTCCCTTTGATAATGAACATATAATCCCCCTACCACCCACTCCCCTCCCCCCACCCTGGCCCAAGCACATCTGTGCCTGGTGAAAGGCAAGCTATTGCCCAAGCATTACAGCAGGAAGTTTATGCTACAAGGCTGTAAAGACAAATGAAAATTTGTTCCAATGGACCAACAGGCCCCACTAGTTTAAATAAAGGTTTAAAAGCATATAAATACATTAATTACGTGTAGTACTGATATTTTACCCAGTGTCTATTACATCACCCTATCAAACACGTTACATTAGTCGTTCATGTCTGTTTGTGTCATTTATAACGTCCCTAAAAAACAGTAAGTTTCCTCTTTGGAATGATTTTCAATTTTTATTTGACTGCCAGACAGGCAGGGTAAAAATATTATCTCACTCCTCTGTGTGCATGCACGATTGGGACGATTTCAAAGCCAATGTTTGGTAAAACGGCAAATTTGTCTTCCTATTCATGATCCGATTCGTGTACAAAATATAACAATGAATTTAAATAAACGTTCATCGATCATAAACTGATAAGACAGATGGACATGAACCAATTGCGTTTCACTTAAAGCGAGTCGGGTAACAACAGCTTTTCACCAAATAAATCACCGACTGCAATGGAGGTCAAAAAACAACATTGCAGGGAATAGGACATCACCTTGATAGACACAAAGGTTTTAGACAAAATTTTATTTCTTATCCTCACTCGTCTTTTCCCACATCCATACTTGTGAACGTATTACCTTCCACAAGTGAATCTGCAGACGACAAACCTGTGTCAGGTAATAAACTCAAACCCATCAGAATCGGTTTGCACTGTCGTTCGAAAATTCGTGATAAAATACCAAATGTAAACATTTCATATGCACTTGAAGGCAAGACCCGTCGCTTCACTGATGGGAATACTAATCTTACAGATAGAGATAGATTTACATATGCACGAGAGAGGAATTTTTGAGGTCACATGCGTCTTCCCCTCCGTGTAGAACAGTCTTATCAGTCCACCACCTTTCACGTATGGAGAATACATTGCAGGGGAAGAGGGAAATTCTGCTATTTTTGCTTACGTAATAAATAGATGGCATGGTATTTTCACCGACAGGTTGGAGATGAACACATACGATGAGGAGATCTGTAGTCAACAGACCTTTTGCAGAAACTAGCAGAACTGACTGACGATGACTAGTCCGAGGGTATGTTTGTCTGGCATAGATCATGTTATGGGAATTTCACCACGGAAACAACATTTCAACGATTGCGTCAGAAATCAAATACGGATTAATCACAAACTTGAGATTCAGCCTTTGAACAGGACCAAACAGCAGTGAGACAATCAAGATAATCTTCCATGTCACTGATGAACTGGGAACTATTTATGTTTTGCCAGAACCCTGAAAAAAAAGATGGTATGTAAAATGTGTCTACATTCAGCATGTTCTAGAAAGTACTCGATCTGGCAGTAAATTATATCACTATGCAGGTCAGATTGGCACAAGTTGTTGGGGACCTTTGCACAGCAGAAGGTAAATATCACTTGGAGTGTTGGGTTAGGTTTCAGCGAGGCATCGAAAAACTCCAAGGAACCAACACTGAAACCATTGGTGGCATTTACTTGGATGAGATGTGTTATGATATGGTGCAAGGACTACCCCAGAGATATGTGAATGATATGTCCTACGTGTGGCACCAGTATCAGGATATCTGTCACAGTAGTGGGCAAGCTATCCATCCAAAGTATTTATCGAGAAGACAGAGCTTCTATAATGACATGAAGAAGATCATTGGCCTCAGGTGCAGCACTGTTCATCTACTGAATCCAACAAAGCCATTGCTGCTGTACCCAAGTGACCTGAAGACCATGGCTGTAGCACATACACTAGAGAGGGTCGCTACGGCAGACTGCTATCTCATCCATCACATCAGATGAAACATGTCCCAATCTCGCTTTGCAGGACATGTCGCTTGCTGCAAAAGATTGTGAATATACTGCTCTGCAATTGCGTGCAGATTTACAAGTTGCACGGGGGAATGATGCAGGATGACATGGAATCGGCAATGACCATGTCACAGAGATAATACCAAACAGCTTCCATCTCTTTTTGTGTGTTCTATTCGGAGGGAATGCTGTACTAGAGGCATGAGATAAGCAAGAAACGACTGACGACTTACAAACGAAAATCTGCAGCGTTGCCCAAGATGTTATTTTCATTGCATCCAAGGGCAGAAAACTGACACCGAAGCACATTGGTCTTGGTTTGTAATGTTCAGTAAGGGGAAAAGGGAGATGGAAAATCGTCCAACAATGAAGGATGCTCTCCAGTTACATTATGGAAGGGCGAATTACCAGGCCAAGATGTGGTTGAATGAAGGCTGATTGAGAGAATGTTGGATTGCCATCGTCAACAGGGGAATGGAGAGAAACAGAAGATGAACTGGAAGTTGCCTGGATGATTCTGCTTGCTGTGCCCACTGTGTCGAGCTTGTATCTTGCAGCTGCAAGAAGTGAAAAACTGCTGCCTGCAAATGTACAAAATCGCAGCAAATATTTATTCCTGCCTGGATGTGATGGTGTGATGTGGATGTGATGTGGATGTGGATGTGATGCAGAAGAATGCTGCAATTCTGCAGCAAATTGTTGATACACCTTCAAGTGGAACTCAAAAACTCGAATAGGGGCGATATGATGGATGAGAACATTCATACGAAGACATTTTTGCAAATGTGTGATTATAGGCCTACTGCATAGTTATTTTGGCATCACATATCATTTTTTGCAATTAAAACATGGTTCGATTGTAATGTTGTTGTTGGATACTGACTCCTTTACCATCTGACTGACTCCATACTGACTCCATGTTGGATACCTTAACACATGTATGATTCACACCAAGATCAGCAAAATTGACGATTCAATGACCCTTTATTCGTCACAATGAGTAGATATAGCGGCCATTTTAACGACGTCATTTATACCATACATGGTGATGATCTGGCAAAGTGTCAACCACCCATGTGTTTATTCTGACCACATAAGCGTTACATCTGGGCAGTTAGTTTGTTTGTAACAAAGAGATGCCATCTAATTAAAATTTCATTATCTTTCCAGGGCCTGGGTAGCTGGCTTCCAAAAACTAGTGCTCGTTCTTTCTTCTATGTTTTCAAGCCAGCGATCCCTTGGGGAGTGGGGATATTGTTTCCTAATATCACAAAAGTTATGTTATCATCATATGTGTTGTTTTTACCCTTGCCAGAGGAAAGGTATTGTATTTGAGTCCGTTTGTTTGCCTGTCTATTTGTTTGTTTGTGTCATGTATGAAGCTGCAAATATTCACCGTTGTGTCCCTACACCGTGACCGCATGGTATCCCTACGGCCCAGCTCGGATGGCGCTGCAGTTAATCGGGCCTGTATAATCGAGATGTAGGCGATGCCACGGTTTGCTGGGCCATTTGGATCATCTGGAAGATTGTGCTGTTGATTCCGGCCAGATCCGCACTCATACTCGACGAGACGCCGTTCTGTCCAGAACTGTCCAGGCTGTACAGCTTGGATGGCATTTGCTACCTGAGGGTGAGCCAGCTTTTGCGGCTTTTAAAGCACGTCACAATGAATCCGTGGCTTTTAAAGCACGTCACAATGAATCCGCGGCTTTTAAAGCACGCAAAAGCTGGGTCACCTTCAGGTAGCAAATGCCATCCAAGCTGTACAGCCTGGACAGTTCTGGACAGAACGGCGTCTCGTCGAGTATGAGTGCGGATCTGGCCGGAATCGACAGCACAATCTTCCAGATGATCCATCAGTGCGATAATGTATCCTGGTGTAGGCGAATCACCAACGGATTCTGGAAGGGGTAACCGACTCATGGCATCTGCATTTGTGATAGACGAACCGGGCTTATAACATATGGTGAATATTTGCAGCTTCATACATGAGTTTGTTTGCCGCACAAAAGAAATATGATTTTCTCTGCAACCGTTGGTCCGATTGACAGGACATTTCACCATAGGTGCACTTCCTATTGTACATTTTTTAAATGATAATTATGACACCACAAGTCACGTGGTACAGGCACAATCTTGGAAAAATTGAAAAATGTTGCACCTCTATCTCCGAAAGCGCTGCATAGAAAAACTAGAACGCCACTCAGTAGAGCGCAAACTACCACCGTGGGTCAAGTTGGAGCCCTATCTTCCAATGGTAACAAATCCTTCAAAAAATTCCTGGATCCGGAATAATATCCTGAGCTTCACCAAAAACGAATCAATTCTTCCTTATCCCAAGGGCGATCATCCCACCAACTTTCATCCAAATCCGTTCAGAACTTTTCCAGATATCTTGTTCACAAACACACGAACACACACACGGACGGACACGATCGAATCCATTACTCCCTGGCGGGAGTAAAAATTGAGACATGCCTCATTGTAAAGAACTCTCCATGGGAATCACATATGTTAATGATGATGTCATAGGTTCCTCCTTCATGATGTCATAATTCGACAAGTACAAAACTTCATCCAATCAAGATGAAATTTCTTGAGCGTCAACTATGGATAAATTGGAGGAAAAAAAATGATGACGTCATATATCACGTGGTTCGGTCGCCATATTTGTTTTAACCCAAAAGCCTTAACAACCACTGAAAGCACGCTGCTCTTTCTTGTTACTTTTGTAATGAGAAGCGGCTATGGAAAACGCCACAAAAAACGCCTTGTAAGAACTCCATGGAAGCTGTAGCAAGGGTCCTGCTATTATTCCTTGTGAGGTATATAGACTACAGTAGATCTACGATCAGGTGCGTTCGTCGACGTAGCTCGAAGTGTTGGCCCAGATGGACCACGAGTTCTAATAAATCATTCTTCCTCTTCGAAAGTCCCCAAAAACATAATATGTTTTCACATCAAATGCCTTGTGGGCAGACCAGGGTCACAACTCGGGCCTACCCAAAAACTAGGACTAGGAGCCCGACGTTCACATTTCTGATTTAGGATTACTGGATTTAAGAAGTGCTGCTCACGGGAATATCGATGTTCAGAAACATATTACAAATTTAACTCTGAACCTTCAAACAAATAAATTATATCCCAACCTCAAAGAATCGTATTATTTAAATAAATTATCTACTCAAGTGGAACTCGATATCAACTCTATGACGTAAAACATCAATAATATTAATATCCCTTCAATGTAAAAATAGGTGAGGAGACTCCATTTTAAAAATTAACATTTTACATTAAAACAACTGGTGATGTTTTATAATCGTTATAAAATCGTTCCACATCTTTTGCTGATCTCAATCGTTTTTTTGTCCCGTTCCCGCGTCTCGTTCTGACGTACCTTGTCCTTTCCCACTAATTTGTGGAGTTCGCCGCCTCAGCCCTCAATCTCCTCAAAGAAACAGCGATTTCCGCTTTTCACTCATTCTTCAACCCTTCTCTGCCTGAACGCCACAATATGTTTTCTTTTTAATAGTACATATTTTCACACTTTTCTGGCTCCTTTGACAAGAAAAAAAAAATGAATAAAATTGGTAATCGCTTTTGAATAAAACTTTTTTATTGTTACGAATTTACAACCTTCCTCTTACTGTTTTTCCTTCTTTCGCTCATTTATTTAACTTGCACGTCTAACCATAAGTATTTGTTGGTAAAAGTATTTGTTTCGAATTTTAAAAGTTTACTTTTAATCACATTTTAAAATGGTCAATATTCTTTTTAATTCACCGACATTGCAGAATCTTCTTTTTCACTGCAACCTCTTGGCTGACACGGTGTTATAAATAGAACCTCCGTGTTGCCTGACACTTCTTCTTCTTCTTTCATCTTCTTCTTATTCGGCCCCCTATTTTTCTTCTTCTTCTTCTTCTTAGAGACGGCAAGCATGGCTGGTGTTTTCCCAACCAAAACAAAGAGCGCGGTCACGTGATCGGGTACGTGACGTCACGGTAAACATCGCCGTAAGTGGTTGTGTAAAATGCGTTATCGTCGAAAAACGTTATCACTTTCGCTTGCTGTGAAACCTCTCGAAATACACGTTTCGGAATTCCCAATGTACGTTTGGGACAACGCGAAACACGTTCTGGACTACAAGATAGACGTGTCGGACATCCAGATGTACGTGTCGGACTACAAGATGGACGTGTCGGACATCCAGATGGACGTGTCGGACTACAAGATGGACGTGTCGGACATCCAGATGGACGTGTCGGACTACAAGATGGACGTGTCGGACATCCAGATGGACGTGTCGGACTACAAGATGGACGTGTCGGACATCCAGATGGACGTGTCGGACTACAAGATGGACGTGTCGGACATCCAGATGGACGTGTCGGACATCCAGATCGACGTGTCCGACTTCCAGATGGACTTCAACATGGACGTTTCGGACTTCAAGATGGACGTGTCGGACCTCCAGATCGACGTATCGAACTTCGAGATGGACGTGTCCGACTTCGAGATGGATGTGTCGAACTTCGAGATGGACGTGGCAGACTTCGAGATGGACGTGGCAGACTTCGAGATGGACGTGGCAGACTTCGAGATGGACGTGGCAGACTTCGAGATGGACGTGTCAGACTTCTAGATGGACCTTTCCAATTGCCACCAAACGGAATCGAACATATTTCGTTGGACATCGTGATTCTCATTTATCGCACACCTGGTGTAATCATAGCCAATCAAACATGGTTTGCAATAAACATCCTCTGGATACCAAAGCACGTGCCAGTTATGATTGATAGTCTGGACGAGACCTTAGAATCTGCACAGTATAGGTATTGTCGACAAACAAAGCACAGGTGAGTACAAGGAGTGCACAAAGCTCCCGCCATAACGGGGACTTCGATGGTCATGCGTATACATATAAAATATGTATATGCCATGCATAAGAGAGTCCCATGAAAGTTTCCGTTTTCGAACGAAATGATTTCACAAAGGCCTGTTAAATAAAGCCCATTCATTGAGTCACCCTCACGTCACCCTTATCGTGACCCTCACGTCAGAAATAATTGAGAATATTCACGCATACACGGGAAATTGCCGAGATATATTTATAAAAATCGCGCCATGATGCTACACGAAAATACACCGCCTAAAATAACAGTCGGGGAAAATGTCGACATATATTAAAAATTCGCTCTTGTCTTTTCCGTTAACATTTATTACTTTTACGTTTTATGACAGTCGGCACAAAAACGACATATATCTCCGTTCTTTCTTATTCCATTCAACATTATTATCCGGAAGTAAAATATGTTTCAGGAAATTACCGAGAGATATTTCTTCGTTTTTTTTTATTAGTTATGTGCGCATACACTTTAAATAGGTTTATTTGAAATCTTTAATTTTCACAATGTAATTTACTTGTCATTTGATGATTACGAGACACTTCTTCTTGAGGATCGTGACAATTCATGCGTAGCGTGGAAACTTCCATTTACAAAATGAATGCGACGGTCGATGAAGAACGCAGACTTGAACAGGATGTAGCGAGAACCGCACAGAGACCGCACAAGACGGGAGAACCGCACAGGATGCTGCTGCAACAGCGGTGAGGCGGGTTGGAGAGGAGCGAGGGGTTGGAGGGAGAGGAACGAGGGGTTGGAGAGCGAGGTGCTAGGGGTTGGAGAGGAGTGTGAGGGGTTGTAGAGGAGTGTGAGGGGTTGTAGAGGAGTGTGAGGGGTTGTAGAGGAGTGTGAGGGGTTGTAGAGCCGTGTGAGGGGTTGTAGAGGAGTGTGAGGGGTTGTAGAGGAGTGTGAGGGGTTGTACTCGTACTCGTTAAACAGTCTAATCAGTCTAATATACATGAGACAGATCAGTTCAAATGTTCAAACTGCTTTCCTTCGTTGTCTATGCACAGCTGTAGCTGTGACGAAACACTCTGACACACAGTTCTGCATGTTTCAGTCGTATAGGCAGCAATCTCATTACGGATGAATTGCTTCAAGTCTCGAAGGGTCGTAGGATTCCTTGCATACACTTTGTGTTTGAGGAAATCCCAAAGGAAGGAATAACAGGGTGTTAAATAACAATACGTTCAAGTGGACCACGACGGCCAATACATTTGTCTGTAAAGTTCAAATCGAGGGCCTGGCGTACACTGGCAGCATAATGAGCAGGCGCACCATCATACATGAACCACATTTGGCCATCATTGAGTGGAAACACATGCTCCACCAACATTGGAAGGTAATTTGCAGCATTCACATTTTCTTCAAAAAATATTGGCCCAACAATGCCTCCAGAAGAAATGCCTGCCCAGACTGACACACGAGCTTGATACTGGACGTTGTGCTCAACAGTAAATTGTGGGTTGTTTACTGCCGGATTGCCGGTATCACGTTATGACGATTCTCAGAACCAGATAAAGTAAACTTGGATTCATCTGACCACAAGATACTGTTCTGCAAATCATTGTCCATATCCATTAACCCAAGCAATGTCTCACATGCCTCAACGCGCCTGTCAAAATCATCCTCAGATAGTTGGTGAATTAATCTGGGTACGTATGGTTTCGCATTAAGGTCTTTTAGTATTCTTTGAATCGATGATCAGCTTATGTTGGTGACATTTGATAAACGACGAGTTGATAATGGTGTGTTACTGTCGAGTTGTTGTTGAATGACCGCTCTGCTTTCCTCAGTTTGAACAGTACGGGGCCTATCTGGTGACTCTTTTGGAAGAATGCTGCCTGTTTCATCAAATTGCTCGTTTATTCTGCCGATGGCTCTTCTCGCAATTCCGTCAGCGCCACATTCTTTGACAAGTTGTCTGTGAACCTCAGCCGAATTTCCAGATACAGAATACAAGCACACAACGCAAATTTTCTGTCTCGCAATATCCTCCGTCATATTAGGGCGTCTAATTCACAATGAACTGAACTAATGCAAAGACAAACGCATGCAGCACAGTGAGCGAAGCTCACCCCGATCCATATCACGTGATGCACCTCACCCTGTTGCGCATCACGTGATGCCTGTGCTTGTTGAAGAGGTCACATCCATTTATGAGTAATCATGTTTTGTTTTGCACCAAAGAACAACAATAAACTTAGTTGTTTAATGCAGGTATCATTCTTCAAAATGTGCCCAGGGTTTCTGGACCACTCTGTGTATATACGGTGTATATATATTGTTACAGACGCGGTTTTGGATGTTAGTTTACCGAGCGGTTTGGTATGACCGCGTCTGCACAGTTTACCCGATTCCACTCGAACGTTGGCCGAATCGCGCTACGCTAGATCAATGAAGGAAAGGACACAACGGCTGGGTTAAATGACACGACACCAGGGGTACAGTTCTCAAGACCTCCGGAGGAGGTTATAATATGGGTTTGCAGAACGTTTAGATTACACGCACAAGACGTACAGCACAGAAAGGTGGGCACTTAAACACGGTCTTATCTTAGCCCCGACAGACCACAGATAAACGGGACAAGACTGACTCACACAGGGATTGATGGCAAGGAAGGGCAGAATCGATGGCTCAAGGTGCACCTTGGCTCAGGGACAGGATCCACACGGTCCGGTCCAGATATGCGGGGAGGTATCGTCGCGCTGGAGGTGGCGTCTGTTTCTCCTCAAGCTGGGGGCGCATCTGACGTCACCTCCGGTAAGTGGCTGCGTATATCCAGCGGGGAGTGACACGCCCTCGGCTCGTTAGCTCCGCCCCAGATGGAATCGGTCCGCCGCTTCTTATTGGGTGCGGGGGGGTTACCGGGCTCCGCCCTTGACGAGGAGCTGACAGTCAGCCCCTGTGTGGTAACCCCGTCGGAGCACATGGGCAATGGCGGCTAACCAAGCCGGAGTGAGGACGCACACTCCCCGCACCGCCGCCGCGCCGCCCCCGCTGTTGTTGTTGTTGTTGTAGTTTCATGAGGAAGATGGGAGGATGCGGAGATGAGATCGTGGGGAGGTATTGGGAGGTCCTAAACTTACTACTGGTGCCATACAATCACATTCTGGTGCAACGAAGAGTCAGAATTAATGGAAACGAGTCCTTAACTGACATAGACTAAGAATAACTAGCAAGATGTCCTATAGTTGTCTACGTGAGATGCGGTGAACCTGGGTACGACATTTAATGGGGGAAAAAGGGGAAGGTCGGTTCTACAGAGTGTTGTTTACAGACAATGGGACTAGGGAATGGGGGATTGGGGATAGTTGGGGAGTATTGGGGAAATAGGGGAATATTTACAAGCGGATATGGATGGAGGCCAAATCCCATATCCGCAACAATATATATATATATATATATATATATATATATAGATACAGTCACGTGAAAAAGTAAGTACACCGCATGGAAAGTTTTGACTTTTTCAACATATTTCAACATACATCTATTTGATCTTCATTTCAACAATATTGAAAGATAAAGGTGATATAATATAACAAATATCATGAAACATTTACATTTTGTAGTCCATTGTATAATTTAAATAAACATAAATGCAAATTTCGCATGTGGAAAAGTAAGTACACCCTTGGCTCTAATAGGTGGTATTGCCCCCTTTGGCAGAAACAACCTCAAGTAGGCGTTTCTTATAACTGTCTACCAGTCTCTGACATCGACTGGGAGAATTTTTTGCCCACTCCTCCATGCAGAATTCTTTCAGCTGTGCGATGTTTGAGGGGTTTCTTGCATGCACAGCTCGTTTCAAATCCCCCCACAACATCTCGATGGGATTTAGATCCGGGCTTTGACTTGGCCATTCCAGAACCCTCCATTTCTTTCTTTTCAGCCATTCCTTGATGGATTTACTGGTCCACCTTCAGTTGAGCTTCAACTTTCCGACAGATGGCCTCACAGTATCCTCAAGCACCCTCTGGTACAATGAAGAATTCATAGTGGATTCTATGATGGTGAGCTGCCCAGGCCCTGATGCAGCAAAGCTGCCCCAAACCATAATATTTCCACCACCATGCTTTACAGTTGGTATCAGGTTCTTGTGGTCAAATGCTGTCTTTGGTTTTCGCCAAACATGTCTTCTGGTACTGTGGCCAAATAGCTCTACCTTTGACTCATCTGTCCAGAGCACATTGTTCCAGAAGTGCTGGTCTTTGCTGAGATGTTCATTGGCAAACTTTAGTCTTGCCCTGATGTTCTTTCTGGACAGCAAAGGTTTTCTCCTGGCACACCTCCCATGTAGATCCAATTTGTGCAGCCTCTTTCTCATGGTGGACTCGTGCACTTTGACATCAACAGTGGCAAAAGCAACCTGTAGGTCCCGTGATGACATTCTGGGGTTCTTAGAGACTTCTTTCAGCATCTTGCAGTCTGCTCTCGGGCTGAACTTGCTGGGGTGGCCTGGCCTGAACAAGTTGGCAGTTGTTTGGAATCTTCTCCACTTGTAGATGATCTTCCGGACAGTCAAATGATTGATTTCAAATTGTTTGGAGATCTTTTTAAATCCCACCCAGACGCGTAGGCATCTATAACCTTCTTTCTAAAGGCCTCAGAGAGCTCTTTTGATCTAGGCATGGTGACGCCACACACTTCAACAACAAAGAGCAAACCAAACGAAATATCTGAGGTTTAAATAAGACAGGTTCCTCCAAGATCCTCTCTAACGATGTTCTAATCATTTGCACCTGAGCTGGTGCACCTGATTCTAATTTTCGGTATTTAAAGTAGTGATAAATGTCGGGGTGTACTTACTTTTTCCACATGCGAAATTTGCATTTATGTTTATTTAAATTATACAATGGACTACAAAATGTAAATGTTTCATGATATTTGTTATATTATATTGTGGCGGACACAAAAGCCCACTGGCGTGGTGACATCATTCCGCGCACCAAGTGGGCGGTGGCCACGCACCAGGGGTAGGCGTGGCCTCATGATATACACCGGGCGCCCAGCCCGGGACAGTACAGTGTTACAGTGTAGTCTTACAATAAAGACGTTTATATGTTACCGCTTGTCCGCTTCCTCCTTGCTCACAAGCAGCGCGCGTAACGCCGCGCTTTACTGGTGACCCTCGACGTTGGATCTGCTGGAGCGATCCTTCCACACGCGACGCCATCGCCATGGCCGACTTCGTCAAACTTCCGGAATTTTGGGAGGCTCAGGCCGAAGTCTGGTTCGTCCAGGCCGAAGCCCAATTTCAGCTTCGGCGCCTCACCGGCGATGACACGCGCTATTGCCACGTCGTCGCCTCCCTCGGGCCCGGCACGGCCGCTCGAGTTGTGTCCGTCCTTCGCCACCCACCGAACGGCCACAAGTACGAGGCACTCAAGCGGCTACTCCTAGCCACGTTCGGCCTTACGGACGACGCACGGGCCGACCGCCTCCTGGATCTCCCCGAGCTCGGTGAGACGCGCCCGTCGGTCCGAATGGACCATATGCTGTCACTGTTGGGCGACGAAGCCCCCGGTTCGCTATTCCGGGCGCTTTTCCGGCGCCAACTTCCAGCGCAGGTCCGCCTCGCGTTGGCCGGGACCGAGCTAACGGAACCCCGAGCATTGGCGGCCGAGGCGGACAGGTACTTCGCCGCTTCGGACATGCGGGCGAGCGTCGGCGTGGCCGTCACGGCCCTCGACGCTGATGTTCAGCAGCATGTTCCACAGCATCAGCTTCTACAGCACGCTGATGTTCAGCAGCATGCTGATATGCACCTCGTGAACGCCGCCACGCCCCGCCCACCGCCGCGGCGAAAACCGCCACCGCGGGGAAACCCGCCAACTCCACCGGCCTGGCGGAGCCAGCCGCGCTCCTCCAGCTCCACCACCTGGTGCTGGTTCCACGCCAAGTTCGGCCACGAAGCTCGGCGGTGTCATCCGCCGTGCTCCTTCAACGGGTCGGGAAACGCCCGGGCCGGCGCTCAATAGTGGCGATGAGCGCCGGCCATTCGAACAGCCTGCTGTTCATAACGGACACCTTCTCCAGGCGCCGTTACCTGTGCGACACGGGAGCGCAGGTGAGTGTCATTCCCGCCGGCACGTCAGACAAGCACGCCGCGGGTGGGGGCCCCGCGCTGCTTGCCGCGAACGGGACGCCCATCCGTACGTACGGAAAACGCTGCCTCTCTCTGCGGTTTGGAGGGCAGGTTTTCCGATGGACGTTCGTCACCGCCGACGTGCCCATGGCACTGCTTGGCGCGGACTTCCTGTGCGCTAATGGGCTCCTGGTCGACGTCAAGCGCAGACGGCTTGTCCAGGCCGAGACGTTCAGCTCGCTCGCTTGTGCGTTGCCCAGCTCAACGAGCGGCTTGCCAAGTGGCTTGCCGAACGATTCGGTTCCGGCCACGTTGGTCTGTACGCTTCCGGCAGCGGACGCATTCACCCGCCTCCTCGCCGGCTTCCCGGCCCTCACGCGGCCCACCTTCTCGGCGGGGGCCGTCAAGCACGGGGTGGCCCATCACATCCCCACCGTCGGGCCACCGGTCTACGCCCGGGCACGCCGCCTCGAGCCGACGAAGCTGGCGGTGGCAAAAGCGGAGTTCGCTACCCTGGAGCGACTCGGCATCGTTCGGCGCTCAGAGAGCGCTTGGGCGTCGCCGCTGCACATCGTGCCGAAGCCCGGCGGGGGATGGCGACCGTGTGGGGACTATCGCCGTCTCAATGACGCCACGACTCCCGACCGCTACCCCGTCCCCCACATTCAGGACTTTTCCGCCCGTTTGGCGGGCAGGTCCTTCTTCTCGAAGGTGGACCTCATACGCGGCTACCATCAGGTCCCCGTCAGGCCGGAGGACGTCCCGAAGACGGCGGTCATCACGCCATTCGGACTCTTCGAGTTCTTGCGCATGCCCTTCGGTCTGAAGAATGCGGCTCAGGCGTTCCAGCGACTGATGGACAGCGTCCTGCGCGACTTGGATTTTGTCTACGTTTACCTGGACGATATCCTCGTCGCCAGCGCGTCCCGCGAAGAGCACCTACGCCACCTCCGCACGCTCTTCGAACGCCTGGGCCAGCATGGCCTGATTGTGAACCCCGCAAAGTGCCGGTTCGGCGCCGCCACAATCGATTTTCTGGGGCACCGTGTCACCAGGCACGGAGCCGTCCCCCTACCGGCCAAGGTGGAGGCGGTGAAGGGGTTTCCGCGCCCCCGCACGATCAGAGGGCTGCAGGAGTTCCTGGGCATGGTGAACTTTTACCATCGGTTCCTGCCCCGTATCGCCCAGCTCCTGCGCCCCCTGCACGAAGCTCTCCGAGGTAAGCCGGGCAAAGGCGACGTTACCTGGACCGAGCAGATGGACACGGCGTTCACGGGCGCGAAGCTCGCCTTGGCTAACGCCACCATGCTCGCGCACCCGGCGCCCGATGCACCGATCGCCCTCACCACCGATGCCTCGGACTACGCGGTGGGCGCAGTGCATGAGCAATGGGTGCGTGGAGCTTGGCAACCGCTGGCGTTCTTGGAGCTTGGCAACCGCTGGCGTTCTTTAGCCGGCAGCTTCGCCCGCCCGAACGCCGTTACAGTACCTTCGACCGCGAGTTGCTCGGACTTCACTTGGCGGTCAGGCACTTCCGCCATCTGCTCGAGGGCCGGGCGTTCACTGCCTTCGTCGACCACAAGCCGCTGATCTTTGCGATGGGCAAAGTCACCGAGCCGTGGTCGGCCCGGCAGCAGCGTCACCTCTCGGCCGTGTCCGAGTACACGACGGACATCCAGCACGTCGCGGGGAAGGACAACCCGGTGGCGGATTGCCTTTCCCGGGCCGTCGCCCACGCAGTCCACCTCGGCATCGACTATGCCCGGATGGCAGCGGACCAGGCCGCTGACCCCGACGTCCAGGCCTTGCGGACCGCCGTCACGGGCCTCCGCATCACCGAGGTGCCGTTTGACGGCGCGGGCGCGGCCCTCTTGTGCGACGTCTCCCTCGGGCGTCCTCGCCCCATCGTGCCCGCGGGCTGGCAGCGCCAGGTGTTTGACGCCATCCACGGCCTGTCCCACGCGGGCGCGAGGGCCTCCCAAAGGCTGATCGCCGACAAGTTCGTCTGGCATGGCCTCCGGAAGGCCGTCCGCGGCTGGGCCAGGACGTGCCTCGCGTGCCAGCGCGCCAAGGTGCACCGGCACACCCAGGCCCCGTTGGCCCCGTTCACGGTGCCGGAACGCCGGTTTGACCACGTCCACGTGGACCTGGTGGGACCTCTGCCCCCCTCGTGGGGTTTCACCTACGTCCTCACCATGGTGGACCGCACCACCCGGTGGCCGGAGGCCGTGCCCTTGGCGTCGACAACGGCGGCCGATGTCGCGCAGGCTTTCATCGCCACCTGGGTCGCCCGGTTCGGCGCCCCCTCAGACATCTCATCCGACCGCGGCCCCCAGTTCACCTCGGAGCTCTGGGGGGCGGTTGCACAGGGGCTCGGGGTCCGGCTGCACCGAACCACGGCCTACCATCCCCAGGCTAACGGCCTGTGTGAGCGATTTCACCGCTCATTGAAGGCCGCGCTCCGGGCCACCCTCCGCGACGGCGGCTGGGTCGACAGGCTCCCCTGGGTCCTGCTGGGCCTCCGGACGGCGCCCAAGGAGGACCTGCGCGCATCCGCGGCGGAATTGGTCTTCGGGCAACCGCTGCGGGTGCCGGGCGAGTTCCTCCCCGACTCCACGGCACCA
>NC_136268.1:21567437-21584937 GCF_964187855.1 Myxine glutinosa | reverse complement strand
AAACACCGCCGAAAGACCACGGTGTACCAACTTACGATGCAGAACATCTTGCACTTAATATGATGACAACAGGTGCCATCCTCTGACGTACCATACAGGTACAGTACAGTACACGTGAGCACAGAGCAAAAGTTCACTGAAACCGAGATTAAGAAAAAAGAAAAAACACCTCGTGGTCCGTGCTCGATATCCGAGTTTCAATCTTTTCAAACACATGATGCTCTCGGTCACGGTATCTCCTGCGAGCTGCTTCTCCTTCAACCACACAAACAACAACTTCTCCATATCTTCATGGATAGAGGTCCGGAGCTTTGAAATAATCGTAACGCCCTTGGCTGGCGTTATAGCCTTTATGGACTCCTTCTGCTTCAAAATCGTACATATCGTAGAAGGAGTACGATCGTACTGCCTCGCCAAGTCGACAACACGCACACCTCACCTGGCATGCTCTTCTCCTCTGCTTAATAAAACCAGTTTATTTCTTTACATTCTCTTGTATTATGTACAGTATATACGAGGTCGTGCTTGTTTATACATTATTTGTTATTTATAAAGTACATTTTTGTTATTTAAAAGCACCTAACAAAAAAAATTGGTGTTTTTTTTTTGAGGCTGGAACGGATTAATAGCATTTCAATGCATTTGAATGGGAAAATTTGCTTTGACTTACGAGCGATTTGGATTACGAGCTCCGTCACGGAACGGATTAAACTCGTAAGCCGAGGTACCACTGTATATATATATATATATATATATATATATATATATATATATATATATATATATATATATATATATATATACAGTATACAGTAATACCCCGGCCTACGTCATTAATTCGTTCCATAAGCCGTGACGTAACTCGGTTTTTGACGTAAACCGGGCTGTTACGGGGTCCTCTGCAATCTCCTGGTCTTGGTAACCCCCGAACCCCGAGAGGAACCCCGGCAGAAAGATATAGATGTTATTCCGTGTCGAAATCAATCACTATTGAAACCCTCCATGAAATCCTCAAAGGAAGCAATCCAAATCAATAAGGAAACCACACCAATGGTTAGCCACAAAAGAATATATTCAAAATCACACGGGAATAACACAATACAATACAATACAATAAATATCTTGAGATGGTAACATAACCCCAAACTCACGGCCCTCCCAGGAAATGGAACCGAGCCCTCCGCAATGTCTCTATACCCCTCCAAGGCGAAGTTGATGCGCTCCGGCGATCGTTGAACCAATGTCCGCTCCAGAGCAACCGAGGCGTAGACGGCCGAAGCGACACAGAAGTCACATGGTCCAACACCCAGCACTCGCGGTAGAAAGGGAAATCTCCAGAGGCGCGCGCGTACACCTTTGCCGTTCAATCGGCAAACCGCAGGGCAATCTTCAGACGCCACTTTATTGCAAGCCATCCCCGGCAAACCACCGGAGGATAAGCCCACCCGACACGACAAAAAACCTATTCCGCTGAAGGCCGCGCACGGGACAACATGGCGGACGGCTCTCACTCGAGCCGTGGCCTTGAGGCGAAGATTCTCCGGAATCTCACACCTGCACCTGGCTTCGCAGGCTTTTCCATGACACCAGCTATCTCAGCGATCGCACGAGTTTCCTTTCCAGGACTCAAAGTTCATTCTCCATGGACGCTCGACCACGCTGCATGCAGAGCTGTTCCAAAACGCCTCGTTTCCTCCCTCTCATGCGCTCTTCTTCCTCCCTCCCCTTGTCTTCCGGGTCACCATCCGATTTCCGGCCACATTTTACCAGGAGCGCTTTTAAACCTTTTAACCACAATAACCCTTTCCCTTAAGCCACCATAAACATAATATCTAGAACCAACCATGATAACAATAACAACCATAATTAGGGCCAAATCCGTAACCCTCCCCCCATCAAGAAAGAAAGATTGAACACCGCGAAAACTTTCTTTGTAGGCAAATTCTTGAAACCAACACAAGTAATCAATGTTTCCCCAAAAATAAAGCAACAAAACCTCGAACAACTTACAGAGATTTCCAAAGTTAATTCACTCTGGACAACCCATCAGCAACGACATTGTCCCTGCCCTTTTCATGTTCAATTTCCAAGTTACCCCTGCAAAGCCAAACTCCATCTCATCAACCTCTGACTTTTACTTTTAGTTTCTTTTGAATGAAGGTTAAGGGGTGGATCAAAAATCCCAAGCCAAGCAAATCGATAGCACTTTTTCTGGGAGGCCGAGCTGAGGGCCAGGTTCCTTGGTGGTTGGGTGGTGAGGCCTGGACATATTCACTACATGGACGCCTTTAGGAAAGTGGAGTTCACGGTTAGTCCGTGTAGGAAAGTTCACTACATGGACGCCTTTAGGAACGTGGAGTTCACGGTTAATCCGTGTCGGAAAGTTCACTATATGGACGCCTTTAGGAACGTGGCGTTCACGGTTAATCCGTGTAGGAATCTTGGCTCGGCTGCTCCGCAGCATTCAGTGCTTCAACTCTTTCTAACTTTCCTAACAATCACGGTTGGACCACTTGTCACAGTAGTCACCTGACTGGCGGTCTCCTTCTCGGCCACTGCTCTGATAATCCTTCCTTCGGGAGCTGTCATAACTCTGGAAGCCTCCATAATAATATCGATTGCGGCCACCACCACTACTACTCCTTGGTCCTCCTCTGTAGCCCCCTCGACCCCTAGGAAATGCCTTCCCTACTGTGATGGTCCGACCATCCAACTCCTTGCTATTCAGATCCTTTTCTGCAACTCTGGCATCCTTTGAGTTTTCAAACGTGACAAAGCCAAACCCTCTTGACTTTTGTGTCTCCCTGTCTTTTATCCGCAGCACTTCCAGAAGCGGTCCATATTTGCTGAAAGCAGACTCCAGAACATCTTCCTTTGTCCTGAAGTTCAGTCCCCCTACAAAGAGCTTGCCAATATTGCCTCCATCCCTGACTTGCGTGTGCTGACACATAGTTTCAGGGTACTTACTCTTCTCTTCAGGGCGCTTCCTACTCGGCTTTTCAACAAACATCGGGTTACCAGAAACTTGACCACCGGCTAAATCATTCCCGATAATAAAAGATACTCCTTCTATAGGAAGAGTGGCTTGTAACCCGACGGTGACCGGTCCTGACACCAAATCGGACTCCAAATGGATGACATGAAGTGGAGCACTAACACAGCCAACAATCCCCTGTAAACGAACACTATCCCCAGTTGCCGTCTCCTTGGACAATGGCAAGATGCCTTCAAGCATTAAAGATTGATGTGCTCCTGTGTCCCTCAATATCCTAACCGGTCTCCGGTTAGTCAAGGCTCCATCCAGTGACACAAACCCCTCTGAAATAAATGGTTGGTAACCCTTTTGAGGGCGATTTCTCACAATGGCCATTGCATTTGGAGTCGTACTAGTCGAACTCCGCTCCTGATTTTCCTTTCCCAGAGCATAACAGTTGGACATCAAGTGTCCAGGTTTATGGCGAAAAGTGCAAGTTGGCCCGGAGGAGAACCTCGTGGTCTGCCAAGGCATGGGGGCGGCGGTCTGCCTCGAGCCCCCCGGACGATAGGTCTGTCTTGGAACCGCAGTCTTCTTATTTCTAGGAGTCGTGGTGTCAGAGTGGTCCTCATTTTCATCTCGAGGCCACCCCCATGGATTTTCATTCTCTGCCCCTGATGTGCCATAGCTCCCCTGGCTAGGTCTGGGTGAGAAGTTCGGTTTGTGGAACCCCATCCTGTGTGTTAAGGCATAGTCATCTGCCATGGTTGCTGCCTCATACAGCTTTGGTACTTTCCTTTCCGCCAGATGAACTTTAATGTCCTCGTGGACACACTGTTGGAATTCCTCCACCAGGATCAATTGTCGCAATAGTTCGAAGTCTTTTCCAACTCCTTTTGAATCACACCACCTATCAAACATGGTTTCTTTCAATCTGGCAAACTCCACATGGGTCTCACTCTCCCTCCTCCTGGCATTCCGGAATTTTTGCCGGTAAGCTTCCGGGACCAATTCATAGGCTTTGAGAATGTGTTTCTTCAATACCTCATAATCTGCACATTGGTCAATCGGTAAAGCCGAATAAATATCTTGAGCTTTACCCACCAGAACACTTTGCACTAGTATGGACCAGTACTCCTCAGGCCAGTTTAACAGTCGAGCCACTTTCTCAAAGTGTGGAAAAAACTTGGCTACCTCCTTTTCTTTGAAGGGTGGAACCAGCCTCACATGTCTGCCAACATCCCAGGTGTTCTGGCTAGGTGTCGAACCAGTCAGCAGGGATGGTACCTCTCCCCGTTCTCTCCTTAACTCCAGCTCCTTGATTTTAATTTCCTGCTGACACGCCAATTCACGGTCTATTAACTCCCTCTCCTCTGCTTCGAGTTCCCTTGCAGCTCTCCTTTCCTCTGCCTGTTTCTCTCCTCTTCTCTCTTCTGCTTTCCTTTCCTCTGCTTTTAATCTTTCCTGGAGTTCTCGTTCCACTCTCCGTTCCTCTGCTTGTTTCTCTTCTCTTCTCTCTCTTCTGCTTTCCTTTCCTCTGCTTTTAACCTTTCCTGGAGTTCTCGTTCCACTCTCCTTTCCTCTGCTTGTTTCTCTTCTCTTCTCTGTTCTGCTTTCCTTTCCTCTGCTTTTAACCTTTCCTGGAGTTCTCGTTCCTGTTCTGCTCTTCTTCTTTCCTCGCTCTGCAATTGCAACTCCAGTTTCCGGAGCTCCACCTCTTCTGGTTCCTCGGGTAACCAATCCCGGGCTACCTCTTCCCATGTTCCTAATCCCACCATAGATTGTATCACCACTACCTGCATCTCTGCCTTCCTCATATTAGTTCGGACCTCCAAGCTAAAATGTTTGGCTAATTTCCCGAGGTCCGATTTTACTAACGCTCTGAACTGTGCTTCACTCGGGGTCACTGCAAACTTCTCTGCGTCAAACTCCATGGTGACTATTGTTAACACCTGTTAACCTTCACACAAGAAATGTAAAAAAAAAATCTTTTTTTTTTTGGTTTGTTTTTTTGGAAAAATTTGGGAATGTTGGAACAAGTTCCAAATTTGAGAATGCTGGGAATGTTAGGGAATTCTTTCCCGCTAAATCTACGGAATTTTATATCCCGGACGCAGACCCAATTTCGAGCCCACGAGTCAATTGGACGAGCCCCCAATTTCTGTTACGGGGTCCTCTGCAATCTCCTGGTCTCGGTAACCCCCGAACCCCGAGAGGAACCCCGGCAGAAAGATATCGATGTTATTCCGTGTCGAAAGCAATCACTATTGAAACCCTCCATGAAATCCTCAAAGGAAGCAATCCAAAACAATAAGGAAACCACACCAATGGTTAGCCACAAAAGAATATATTCAAAATCACACGGGAATAACACAATACAATACAATACAATACAATAAATATCTTGAGATGGTAACATAACCCCAAACTCACGGCCCTCCCAGGAAATGGAACCGAGCCCTCCGCAAAGTCTCTATACCCCTGCAAGGCGAAGTTGATACGCTCCGGCGATCGTTGAACCAATGTTCGCTCCAGAGCAACCGAGGCGTAGACGGCCGAAGCGACACAGAAGTCACGTGGTCCAACACACAGCACTCGCGGTAGAAAGGGAAATCTCCAGAGGCACGCGCGTACACCTTTGCCCTTCAATGGGCGAACCGCAGGGCAATCTTCAGACGCCGCTTTATTGCACAGCCGTCCCCGGCAAACCACTGGAGGATAAGCCCACCCGACACGACAAAAAACCTATTCCGCTGAAGGCCGCGCACGGGACGACATGGCGGACGGCTCTCACTCGAGCCGTGGCCTTGAAGTGAAGATTCTCCGGAATCTCACACCTGTACCTGGCTTCGCAGGCTTTTCCACGACACCAGCTATCTCAGCGATCGCACGAGTTTCCTTTCCAGGACTCAAAGTTCATTCTCCATGGACGCTCGACCACGCTGGATGCAGAGCTGTTCCAAAACGCCTCGTTTCCTCCCTCTCACGCGCTCTTCTTCCTCCCTCCCTTTGTCTTCCGGGTCACCATCCGATTTCCAGCCACATTTTACCAAGAGCGCTTTTAAACCTTTTAACCACAATAACCCTTTCCCTTAAGCCACCATAAGCATAATGTCTAGAACCAACCATGATAACAATAACAACCATAATTAGGGCCGAATCCGTAACCAAAAAGTGATAAATGTAGGGGTGTACTTACTTTTTCCACATGCGAAATTTGCATTTATGTTTATTTAAATTATACAATGGACTACAAAATGTAAATGTTTCATGATATTTGTTATATTATATCACCTTTATCTATCAATATTGTTGAAATGAAGATCAAATAGCTGTATGTTGAAATATGTTGAAAAAGTCAAAACTTTACATGGGGTGTACTTACTTTTTCACATGACTGTATATACACACTGTATATACAGTTAAACTGCCAAAATCAAGACTCTGCTCACCTTCACTCCTTCAATTCCTCTGATCTCCCGCCTCTGGAACAAACTCCCTCACTCTCTTCAATCCCACTCCTCCCTCCAGGTCTTTAAAACAGCTGTTCACCACCATCTCTTATCTTCCCCCATCCAAAACCTTGATCTTTTCTACCCCCATTAATTCAACCCAGATCCACTTTTTTGAAATACCAACTTCCTTCCTGGAAGTCCTTGCAGTGTCCTTGTGTTTTATACTTCTCGCACCCCCCCCCCCCCCACCCTCCCACGCCTCCTCCCCCAAGCCCTCTCCCTCCCACAGATCTCCCGATGTCCATGTCCCTGCTCTCAAATGTTGTGTTTTTGTGCTTCCCCTTCTCTCCCCATCTTGTCTACCGCTACCCTTATTATATACTTTGTGTGTTTGTTTGATTTTTTGTGTGATAAATGTTAGCTCTTTCACAAGCCTCGATCCTGTATACAAAAAAAAAAAAGAAATAAAAAATGGCATTGACAAAATTATTAACACCCTAAACTTAATATTTGGTGGCACTCACAGCCTTTGGACAAAATAACTGCAGTCAAGCACTTCCTGTAACCATGGATGAGCTTCCTACACCTCTCTACTGGCAGTTTTGCCCACTCTTCTTGTGCAAACTGCTTCAGTTTTCCCAGACTTGAAGGGTGCCTTCTCCCAACTGCTGTTTTCAGATCTCCCCACAGGTGTTCAATGGGATTTAGATCTGGACTCATTGCTGGCCACTTCAGAACAGTCCAGCGTTTTGTCTTGAACCATTCCTGGGTGTTTTTTAAGTGTGTTTGGGGTCATTGTCCTGCTGCAAGACCCATGACCTTCGACGGAGACCCAGCTTTCTGACACTGGGTTGAACATTGCGCTCCAAAATGCCTTGGTAATCTCCTGATGTCATGATGCCATGCACACATTCAAGGCATCCATTGCCAGAGGCAGCACAGACACCCCAAAACATCACTGAACCTCCTCCATGTTTGACTGTCAGGAAGGTGTTCTTTTCTTTGAAGGCTTTATTTTGTTTTCTGTAAACATAGAGATGATGTGCTTTACCAAAAAAACTTCTAATTTGGTCTCATCTGTCCACAGGACATTCTCCCAGAAGGATTTTGGCTTGTTCAGATGTGTTTCGGCAAACTCCAGTTGGGCTTTCTTGTGTCTATCTCTTCGCAGTGGGATCCCCCTGGGTCTCCTGCCATGGAACCCCCCTTTCATTTGGTTGGCGAAGGATGGTGCAAATTGAAACTGTCGTACCTTGTGTCTGAAGGTCAGCTTGAATCTGTTTGGTACTTGATCGAGGTGCTTTCTCCACCATTCGAACAATCCTTCGCTGCAATCTTCGATCAAGTTTTATCTTACGGCCACGTCCAGGGAGGTTGGCTGCAGTGCCATGGACCTTAAACTTCCTCATAACATTGCGTACGGTGGACACAGGAACATGAAGTCTCTGGAGATGGACTTGTAGCCTTGAGATTGTCCATGCTTGGCTACAATCTTGTGTCTGACCTCCTCAGACAATTCTCTGGTTTTCTTTCTTTTCTCCATGCTCATTGCGGTACACACGGTGACACAAAACAGCAGAATGACTCCTTTTCTCTGTTCAAACTGGTTGAGTGAGTGATTTTTATATTGCAGGTATCTGCAACTCACCAAAGGTGAGTTCAATTCCAAAGTAAAGGAGAATCACCTGCTTGAAATCTAATTATTTCCAACAACTTCTAAAAGATGCCAATAATATAGGTCAATAATATTCTTTTTTTGTTTTCTTCCACTGCAAACCAAAGAAATGCATTTGTGGATACCAAAATATTTTTTATTTCAACAATTTTCTGGAAGAAATGGTGCATTATTTGAAAAAAGTGCAAGGGTGCCAATACTTTTGGCCACGACTGTATATCATTTTGGGCCCTATCACTCAATGGTTAAGAATCACTTAAGAATTTTAAAAGCTCTCGCATCTGGATCCAGGTTGGGATCTTCACCAAAATCGAATAATTTCGTTCATGTCACACACCCAACCTCTCCACCAAATTTCGTCCGAATCCATCCACAACTTTTTCAGATATCTTGTTCACAAACAGACAGGGGTGGAAACATAACCTCCATCCACCTTATGAGTAAAGACCGGTTGTGGTGTTAAATAAAACCCTAACAACTCAATTAAGCCTGGAATAAATCTAAATAGTTATGGAGAATAGATCAACAACCAAAACCTAAACACTTACCAATTTCTAGGTATTCGTACAATAGACCGTTCCACGGCAGTAAGCTGTAATCCATCTCCCACTGTTCCAGCACATGCTCTTTCTGAGGCTTTCTTGTCTTTCTGTGACGCCACCATTTAGTTACTTTGCTGTAAAGACAGAAAACAAAAAATAACGAATGAAGAATCGGAATTTCACACGATGACCAAGAATAATGTTAAGAATGTCCATGGATTCACAAACCATTGTACCTTTATTACACATAACACGTCATTACCCTCGCCAGAGGGAGGCCATTTTGTCCATCAAACCTGCACCACATCAGCACATCCGACTATATAAACTAAAGGAATTATCTTTGGGTATGTATGTGTGTATGTCTGAAAATCATAGCAAAAACTCAGCGAGGCCAATATTCACCAAGCTTTGCAATATGATGGGGGTACCCAAGGTCAGGTCATGGGAATACAACCGCCAAACAACCTCTCCCTCCCCCCCCCCCCATTCCTTCCCTGACACCCCCTCCCCCCTACTCGCGCAGGAGGAGGAGAAGACAACTTACTATTTTCGCTAGTACGCATGGCATAATGCAAGTGGATTACTGACCGCTAACGGAGACAAGGGAGAGTCCTAGCCACAGCAAAATATATATTTCTCCACCTCCCGTAACCCCTGCCCCACCCCCCAACCCCTCCCCCTACCCCCACCAAATCCCCCAGGCTGCTCCCAAAGGGAGCGGGTGTTTCTGGGTAATTAGCAGCATCAGTCTGTCGACTTCATTTCACTAGGGATGGGTGAGGAGGCATGGATGGAACAGTGGGGCAGCACAGGGACATCAACATGGTGTGTATATTCTTCATTCTGTATTTTCTTTACTTCCTTGGATTTTTTGAGGGGGGGGGGGGGGGGGTAGGTGATATAGAGGGTTTATGGGGTGAGGATTAAAAAAAAACTGACAGCACATTCACTTTTTCACAATAACTTCTCTCCCTCTCCTTCTCCTTCTCATTCTTCCTCGCACTCTCCCTCATCTCCCTCTCATCCCCCCTCCTCCCTCTCCTCTGCCTCTCTCTCACCCCCTCCTCTCTCTCTCTCACCCCTCCTCTCCCTCTACTCTTTCCCTCACCCCCTCCTCTCTCTCTCACCCCCTCCTCTTTCTCACCCCCTCCTCTCTTTCTCACCCCCTCCTCTCTCTCTCTCACCCCCTCCTCTCTCTCTCACCCCCTCCTCCCTCTCTCTCTCTCCCTCTCCTCTCCCCCTCCTCTCTCTCTCCTCTCCCTCTCCTCTCCCTCCCCTTTACCTCTCCTCTTCTCTCCCTCTCCTCTCTTCCCCTCACTCTCTCTCCTCTTCCTCTCCCTCTCTCCTCTTTCTCTCTCCCCTTCCTCTCCTATTCCTCTCCTCTCTCTCTCTCTCCTCTCCCTCTCTCCTCTTTCTCTCTCCCCTTCCTCTCCTATCCCCCTCCTCTCCCTCTCTCTCTCCTCTCTCTATCTACCTCTCCCTCTCCTCTCTCTGTCCCCTTCCTCTCCTCTCCCTCTCCTCTCTCTCCCCCCCTCCTCTCCTCTCTCTCTCCTTTTACTCTCCTTTCCCTCTCCTCTCTCTCTCCCCTTCCTCTCCTTTTCCTCTCCTTTCGCTCTCCTCTGATTGAACACTCCTGCAAACCTTATATTTAGTGATAAAATAAATAAACTTATGACTGTGAATATAACTGGTGCGGTGACTCGGGGGTTCCAATGTGCGCTACAAACCCCATTTGTTGAATTTCTCAGCCAAGAAGGTGTAGAATATTCCCAGAATATTTGCTATGACCAACATAACCAGGGACGTCAACATTTTGGCAATGTTCCCATTCTGTATCAGCAGGGTTGGGGTAAGATGGGAAGGGTAGGGGATGGAGAGGAGTGAATGACTACACAGAACATCACATTTATCATTCGCGCGGAACATCAAGTAGGCCATATACACTCAGCTCGTGCTGTCAATGTGTGAAAGTATTTTTTTTGCAAGAAGATTTATTTTGCCTTAAACAGTGTTCAATATGTCGTCGTCACGATGACCACCTTTCCATTTATCCATTTTTCCAAAACGATTTCTCTGAGAAAACAATACACCGTGACCATTGCCTTCCCAATTACAAACGACCTCGGTGACTGTTTTCCACAAACTGCAGTGGATAAGTGACAAAATCGAATGAATACTATTTCACTATTCCAGGTACTGTATCATGGCTCTTTGGAGTGGTGGGGAAAAGGAAAAAACAGGGTCTCTGTGGGAGCTGGTCTTTCATTTTGAAAGATGTAATTTAATGTAAAACTTGTAATTTACGAGGTACTGTATTTTATTTTTAAAAGCATACCAAAAGCCCAGCTAGCTCAATGCATGGCATCATAGGCGTAGTGATGGCGGGGTGGACGGGGCGATCGCCCTGAGCGCGAACATAGATGGGGCACCAAATGGCGTTTTCATGCTCTGAACCATATATAAATTACAATACAACGAACTCGTGAGAGCATGAGACGTAACTTTCAAAAGCACGTTTTACATTTTAAACTCAGTGCTACGTCTACGTGTCAGTGTATTATGTGATGTTTAAAAAAAATTCCATGCGGTTTAACATTTTTACGGCGGAGCCCATCGGGCAGAGCCGTCTAGAACAGTGTTTGTCCATCTGTATGTATGTCCCCTCAAACGTATACCAATCAGAGCTGAGAATCTGGTCACATGACAGGGTGATGTGATTACGTCTGATGTCATTACAGCGGTGCTGCGGCTGACTCTCCACACACCGCCATTTTGATTTATATGCCGTTCAGGCCGATCATATTGTCGAACCTGTGATATATCACAATCGCCATGCTCTACCTTTACGTTTTTCATTTAGTGTGAAACACAAACAAACCGATTGTTAAAATGGTCATCAAATATCGAAAGCATCGGCGTTACGTCCCTTCCAACAATACGGTACATGTAGGCCTTAAGCTTCATGCCTCAGTGCCTCACCGTCCGCTTCGGACAAATTAAACCCAGGTTTCTTAATACAGTGGGATCGTTTCAGTCGTATCACTTTTGTAGTAATAATAATATTATAGTAAATATACGAGCCACAAATAGAAACTGTGCATTGTTAAAACTCTGTCTGAATTGGAAAATATAACAACAATGTAACATTTCCATGTAAACTTTAATAGGTGGATTATGAGACCATAACAAGACGGTAGAACTGCATTTGTAATGTCCATCACAATGACATAACGAGTCCAAGTTCGGAGCATGGGTCAAGCGACAGCGACATAAGTTCCTGACTGTGTTGGGGTGGATACGGCGAAGTCCTGGAATGGTCTGGGCAGTGGTCACTGCAGTCTGGAACCTGTTGCGGAGATGAGTCACCCGTATCCATCTGTCCTGTCTTGGCGTCGTCACACGTGGACGTCCTGAACGTAGGCCATCGGCAACGTCATTAGTGTTCTGGTAACGTCTCACCAATGCAGAAATGGTGTTTCGGTGACGATGGAAATGCACAGCCACTTGACGGTGAGACATTCCCCCACGGATCATCCCAATAGCCTCATGACGCTGTGCAGTTGAGCCGTGGCATGACGTGCGTTTCATTAGCCACTTAATTTTTTGAACGATTGAAAATCAAACAATTAACCTTACCAAAGTTAAAGCAGTTTGTGACATTCATGTGCTCCATGCAGTTTCTCACGATGCACATGCAAAAACGTGTTGCCCATACCGAAACCATTGACGTCACGAAACGTGGCGCGTGCATACCTGTTGAATTCACTTCACTAATTGCCGTGTTTAAATCTGTATTTGTATACACAGGTGTTCCTAATATATAATTTCATTTTTTGTGTGCACAATTTCTTTTTATGGCGAGTATATAACCATAACACTTTTATCCCAATGTCGTGAATGGAAAGTTGATGGATTGAAGCGGTGTAAAAGCGGCAGTAAGGAATTACCTCAGTTTAAAAATATATATATAATTTTCGTAATTATAACGTAACGTTATTATTATAGTAAATCTAATCGTAACAGTAATCCCTTTGCAGTGACTGCAACGTTACTGGCGGTTAAATATATGTAATATATATATATACTGTATATATATATAATATATATATATATATATATATTAAAGTAGTGGAAGTTTTGTATCCGACCGTCATGCTACGTCATTACTTATATGATGTCATTACGGCGTAAACACCCGCTCACTTAGAGAGCGGCAGGAAAGGTCATTCCTCTTTGGGGTAAATAATTACAGTCTCTCTATGATCGGGTCTCAAGGTCGGTTGGAAAAAGGCCAACCCCCGCTTTGCGGGGAAAAATGGCCTCTAAAGGTGGTTTTTTTTTTTTATGATCGGGTCTCAAGAACATTGGGTGTGTGTTCATTTACCAAGTTTCTTGTGGAGAGATCGCCAAGTGGTTAAAGCATTCGAGCAAGCACCACATTCAAAACCGCTAAGAAATGGCTGGCTTGGCAAGTGCGAGCTCGCTGCTTGGTAAATGAGCACACCTCCAACCCTTGTGGGGGGTATGTAGATTACAGTAGATCTTCCCTCAGTTCTGTAAGTAAAACTTACCTCATGGATGTCTGGATTCCTCCAAAAGTCTTTCTATAACGTTATAAACAGCATTAGCGACTGTTTAAAAAGCTAATCATGTGTGTTTGTGGTTTATAATATTTTACAATCCCGGCTACGTCGCTGTTAGACTTTTGGTCTTGTTTGTATTATTACTAATCACCTCCGCACAGTAAACTAGAATGGCACTCAGGAGAGAGCATACCTCCGCCAAGTGAACAGTTTACGTTTTGTATCCCAGAGAAGATGAAAAAATCACAATACAGAATCACATTTAATCAAAATCAATCACAGGAATCACCATAGGTCTGGTATTTCATACCCTGATCTACCACTCATTTTTGGCCATATCACTCAATGGTGAAGAATCACTTTCAAAATTCCACTAGCCTGATCCGGATCTGGATCTTCACCAAAATTGAATCGATTCTTCCTTGTCACACACACAACCTGTCCACCAAGTTTCGTCCAAATCCATCCATAACTCTGAGATATCCTGCTATGTATCGTTTTTGGCCCCATCTCCCAATGGTGAAGAATCACTTTTAAAATTCTAGTCGTCGGATCCGAATCCGGATCTTCACCAAAATCGAATCATTTCGTCCTTGTCACATACGCTACATCTCTGCCAAATTTCGTCCGAATCCGTCCACAACCTTTTTGAGATATCCTGTTCACAGACAAAGAGACAGACAGACAAACAGACAGACAGGGGTGAAAACATAACCTCCATCCACCTTTGGTGGTGGAGGTAATAAAACCGTATTCGTAAATAAGGGGCTTCCATTTGCGTAAATCTCTTATCTTATTCTTTTGTGAATCTTTGACCAGACGAGGTTGGTATCAAGTTGGTCGAAAGGACAAGGATTGGGTGTCCCCGTCTGCCCGCAGTAGTTTAGTTCGCGGACATTAAAGATCCCACGATGCTCTTTGGAAAGAGTAGGGAATCTTAGCTCTGCTGCTGGGGGAGCTCATGGCTCCTTTATATGCCCCCCCCCCCCCTCAAAAAAAGTAACTTGCATCAGTGATAGCAGTGATTATACCGTTTAGGGTTCAAAATCAATAAGAATTGATAGTAGCCAGCGAAGCCGGTGTTGTGAATGAACGCGTACATATTATGTTGAAAAGCCAGATTTTGCTGAATCCTTTGAGAATTTCGAAGCTTTGACGCACCAAATCACTCAATGGAGGCCGCCATCTTGCGGATGCGTTAGTATGCATTAAAAAAATTCAGAAAAAGTTCAATAGGAGTTTGTTTCACCCGTCTTTTTTTTATTCACAATCTTATGCACCTCTAATTTGTAATTAAAATACTTTAAGACCAACCTCGTTCCCCGGGCCCGCACGGGCCCTGGTTATCTTCAACAAAAATCGTCACCAAACACCGGAACCAATGAAATTCGAGCATTTGAAAAAATATTTCAAAAAAGCTTATTACCGCGTTTCGGAGGCTGAAAACGGCGTCAAATATTCTAAAATTGACGAAGAATGATTTTTTAGAGATCTCGCGGCCGTAGGAATAGTTTTTCACGGCCGGAAATATCCGAAGTTGAGACGGAATTCACCGAATTAATCAAGAAGGAAATTTTATAAATTTTAATCTCATCCAGAATGCAAATGGTGTCATTTTGAACTAGGTACGGTACCTACTACACCTACCTACTACCAACTACCTAACCTACTGATGCCATAGTGATGGGTAAAATAGTGGCAAGAGGCTTTGGCTTCGCCGGCTCATTGCGGCTTTGCAGTAGGGTACTAGTAAGAATTGTGTACTCTCCGGATTTGAAAGAAAATTCAGATTAGATGATGTTACTTTCAGAAGACCAGCAACGGCACCCGCCCTATGGGTGGGGCTTCAATTGGGAGGCTCAAATGAAAAGGCAAAATGTCAGAAATTGAAGGCTTTTTTATTTTAAACGATTCATATAAACATCCGTTAAATCATATCACACGCAAATCATCAAATCACAGTGATGTGGTTTTTTAATTGAAATTCTAAAGATACTGTTTAGATTTTGATGATTTGCGTGTGATATTTAACGGATGTTTATATAAATCGCGCCTCCAAATTGAAGCCCCGCCCTTATGGCGGGTACCGTTGCTCGTCATATTTAATGGCGATACAACAATTTTTACCGCTTTGCTTTGAAGAACGGGAATGAAGGGGGAGGAGCGTGTTAATATGTCTGGTTGGAGGCTTTGGGTGGTGAGGGTGAGGGGGGCTTGAAGCCAGATTTTAATCTCACAGCCATCATTTTGGTGCTCGCCTTCACTGCGATGCGAAGCGAAAGACGCCTCAGAACTGTCACATTCACAATCGCTATGTCGTTTGTACTCCCGATACGTGTTTCCTTCATTGTAAAAACTACCAAATCAACAGTTAAAAGGATTTTGAGCTGATAGGTGTTACGGCCTTGGCAAGATCGATGGAGAGAGCGATCTGTTAGCGCATACGCCGCCCAAATAGCTATGTGGAATTCTCTCGTGTAGAGATTAAACTCACGTCGTTTGACCTTTGGCCGAGGTCATTATTTACTTTTAATGATGTTTATATACGAATGATGTTTAATGATGTTTATATTGCTTTTGGGTCGTCCTTTCCACATATCTCGTGGGATTGTGAGTTGCAGAGATGGCCGTGATGGCGGGGAGGAGGTTGGAATTCTCTGGGTGGTGATCATTCAACCCGTGTCCTTATAAAAGGTCTTTGTCTGAGGTCACCGAGTCCGATCGGTGCATCCATGCAGCGATCGGTGCAGCCGTTTGTGCGGCATCCGGGAAAACAACATCGTCACAATGAAAACATCGTCACAATGAACGTTATGCAAACGCGAATGTTATGCGGGAGTCCAAACCTGAGAATGCTGGAGACTAAAGCTGAAATTGGGAAAACTAAATAGCCTATTTTACTCCTGGAGATCCCAGGATTACCCACACAACATATCGATGCGATCAGTTCAGCAGTTTTTACGGTACCTTCGAACGGACAGACAGACAGACGGACGGACATTTGGTGAATTATAGTAAGATGCATCATGGCATGACGTCATGTAGGTTTCATAGAGTTTTATCAGTGCATTCCCCACATGGTGGGAGATGTGATTTTGCAAGTGTGTGTTAAAATAATTAAAATCATTTACTTCTTGTTACCTCTGCCACCGAAGGTCGGAGGTTGTTTTCACCCCTGTCTGGTTGTTTGTCTGTTTGTGAACAAGATATCTCAAAAATTTGTGGACAGATTCGGACGAAACATTGTGGCCAGGTTGCGTGTGTGACGAGGAAGAATCAATTCGATTTTGGTGAAGATTTTGGAATGATTTAATTTTTAAGTGATTCTTCACCATTGAGAGATCGGGCGAAAAGCGACATCTATATATATATATCTGTGCAGCGTCTGTCCTGTGTTGTGTTGTGTTGTCCTGTGTTGTCACTGAACTACTTTCTCAAACTTTTGTGAAATCGTACCAAACTTCTGGAATGCACATATCTCTCCCGTCGGTATGTCCTAAGGGTATTTTATTTGAAAAAGTTTCCAATTTTTTTTTTTGGGGGGGGGGAATTTTTTTGGGAATTTTTTTTTTTTCAACTTCAATTGTTTATAAAATGTGATATCACGTATATTACAAATACATTTGTGCAAAATAATTGTTTGAATTATGATTGGTTTAAACCATGACAAAACGGCAAATCGGGTACAGTCATTTATCTATATATCGACACATCTGGGCAGTGTCTGTGTTGTCACTTAACGACTCCCTCAAACTTTTGTTTCCGTGGTTGTGAAGTGTTTTTAATAACGTTGTGGTGGTTTTGAATCACGTGGTGGTGAGGTATTTTGAATTATGTGGTGGTGAGGTATTTTGAATTATGTGGTGGTGAGGTGTTTTTAAATGACGTGGTGAGGTGTTTTAATATCACATGGTGGTGAGGTGTTTTTAAATCACATGGTGGTGAGGTGTTTTGAATTACGTGGTGGTGAGGTATTTATAATTATGTGGTGGTGAAGTGTTTTTAATTAGGTGGTGGTGAGGTGTTTTGAATTATGTGGTGGTGAGGTGTTTTGAATTACGTGGTGGTGAGGTATTTATAATTACGTGGTGGTGGTGTTTTTAATTAGGTGGTGGTGAGGTGTTTTGAATTATGTGGTGGTGAGGTGTTTTGAATTATGTGGTGGTGAGGTGTTTTGAATTACTTGGTGGTGAGGTGTTTTTAAATGACGTGGTGGTGAGGTGTTTTTAATTTCGTGGCTGTGAGGTGTTTTTATTACTTGTTTTATG
>NC_136268.1:21394937-21562437 GCF_964187855.1 Myxine glutinosa | reverse complement strand
GTGATTGGAAGTCATGATCATAGGTATGATATAAGGCTGAGCAAGCAAATGCAGCTGATGAACTAGAAAGAGCAATCAGAGATTGCAGACCCTCACCAGGCTATGATTTCAGTAGTGACCCTGCGCTCGCGAAGCGAAATGCGGGGTTAAGCATTCGGGTCCGTCCATACGTCTTACGTACGTACGTGCGTGTCTGCATTTTAAAAATTCATTTTCTCGGCAACCGTTGGTCCGATTGACATGAAATTTTCACCGTACGAGGGACTCCTCCTGCAGAATATTTTAGTGAATATTATGATGCCACAGGTCACGTGGTACGAGCGCCATCTTGGAAAAACCAAAACACTTTGCACCTCTATCTCAAAAACCGCTGCACAGAAATAATTGAGACAGGTCTCATTACAAAGAACTCTCCATGCGGAATAACATATGTGAAGGATGACGTCATAGTTGCCGCCATTATGACGTCATAATTCGACAAGTAAAAAACTATCCGATCGGGATGAAATTTCTTGAGCATCTTCTCGGTATAAATTGATGCAGAAATAAAATTATAATGATGTCGTAGGTCACATGGTTGGGACGCCATATTTTATTGAGTGAAAAACCACGAAAATCCAATTTTCTCCTAAACAACTGAACAGATCGAGGCCAAACTTTGTAGACAGAATCGCATACCCATGGCAAACAAAAAAGTCAGCGAGAATGACGTCATGCATTCCATGGTTTTGGAGTTATGACCTTTTTAAGCATAAACTTTTAAAATCAAGCTCTCCCTCATTTGTCATCCCATTGAGGGGAAACTTCACAGATATGTTCAGCATATCAGTCTACTAAAATTACCTTTTGGAATTTGCGATAAGTCACGTGGTTTGGCAGATTATAAATAATTAAACGAAAATATTTTTTAAAATCATAACTCTTGAACCACTTCATTGATCGACGTGAAACTTTATATTATAGTAGAGGTAATGAAGTGTAATGTAACATGTGCGCAAAATTTCAAGATGATTGGATGTACAGTTTGGGAGCTAGAAGTTGTTATTGCGTGAAGAAGAAGAGTCTTCTAGAGTGGGCATGGAATTAATTATCACACTGCAAATGACGAGCAGGCAAAGTACGGAGCGACCTCGCAGGGTCATTTTGACCTCAAATAAAATTCTGATTTCTGATTTGTCAATCGCTGAGGTATATTAACACACAACCAAAACAGATTTGGCGAAATTCCGACGATTTTTGACGAAAATATAACATTTGTGTCTGCATTTCAGTAAAGTAAAGTATGTGCAGTGTCAGCATTTTAAAAATTGAAACGTGGCTCATTGTAAATAACTCCATATGGGGAATAGGTGTTGTTAACGATGACGTCATTGGTGCCATAATTACGACGCCATAATTTGACAGGGACAACGCTTAGTCTGATCAGTTTGAAATTTATTGAGCATGATCTATGCAACAATTATTTAGAGAATATAAATTTATGATGTCATCGCTCACGTGGTCTGGCAGCCATATTGGATAAAAAATAAAAACGTTCAAAAATAGAACAGTTGGCTCACACCAAGTTGACTGCGCAGGGTAAGTATTCTATGAATACCATCCAGTTTTTAAGGCTTTTGTGTTGAAACAAATGTGGCAGCCGAATCACATGACCAATGACGCCATCGTTTTTTTTTTTCTCCACCAATTTATCCCGAGATTATGCTCAATAAATTTCATCTTCATCAGATGAAGTTTTGTACTTGTCGAATTATCACGTCATAATGGAGGCACCTATGGCATCATCATTAACAGACGTTATTCCACATGGAGAGTTCTTTACAATGAGCCATGTCTCAATGTTTTCTATGCAGCGCTTTCGGAGATATAGAGGTGCAAAGTTTTTGGTTTTTCCAAGATGGCTGCCGAACCACGTGACCTAAGACGTCATAATTATCATTAAAATTCTACAGATGGGGTTGCACCTATGGTGAAAATTTCCTCTCAATCGGACCAACGGTTGCAGAGAAAACCATATTTATTCTGTGCGGACAGACAAACACAAACAAACAAACAAAAGGACTCAAATGCAATACCCTCTCCTCTAGCGAGGGTAAAAATGTCAAACAAAGTGTAGTGCAGACTTACAATGATGAAGAGTGTCGCATAACTCGTTATGACCCATGGAATGCGTTTCCTTTTGGGAATGTAAAGCACTGGATGTTTGGCGATGGTATTATTCTTGCATGCCGCTGCAAGGAATTCTGGGCGAATGTCCTCCTGTGCAAAGACAATGAATGGTGCAAGATATTGAGATCAAAGAATGCGAACCAGCATCGTGCAATTCACTTGTTGTCGTTTGGTATGCAGCCTGCGGCTGCTGGTTGCATCATTTCTGGAAGCTGTGCCGCTGATGCGGTGCTCCGTTACCAGTAAGCTGGTACTCATTTTGCCAACCTCAGAAGGAGGACAGGAGCCAACCTAACAATGCTCACAAACTAAGGCTTCTGGGAAAAATTGGCTAAATATCAAGCAGACTCTTCACTGTTTCCCAAATCGATGTTCCACGCACAAACCTGCCATTTTGCACAATTCCCAATTTTGACTTTTAGAAAAAAGGTAATGCTCTCTTGCTACAAAGAGTGACACCTGTCACTTAGGCATATGATGACGAGGTCATTTTGCCTGTTTCGACTGATTTATACAAATGGCTGAAGAAGACAGCACTTTTTGCATTAGAAAGGATGTGATTACGAGGGGATCGGGTAGAGATGTTTGGGATAATAAAGGGTATAGACAAAGTAAATTCACAAGAATTTTTGAACAGAATGGACATTGACAGGAACTGGGGCCAGCAAAGATGGCCGACTGGCGGCCATTTTATTTGTAAAAAAACAAACAAACAGACGTTGAACATGTCCTCAACCATTTCCTGGACATGCATTTACCGATATTGTTCAAACTTGGCACACAGATAAAGAAAGATGGCTTACATAATATGCACATCATTTTCTTTCGAGATCAGATCCAAGATGGCCGACTGGCGGCCATTTTGTTACTTAAACGTGTCCCGAACCATTTCTTGAACATGCATGGTCCGATTTTATTCCATCTTGGATCAAGCATAGCACATGACACAATCTGTCATTCCGTGCCATTCCATGCGATGCCATTCCATGCCGTCCCATGCCATGCCGTGCCATTCCGTGTCGTGCCATTCCGTGCCGTGCCATGTATACATGTGCACCTAACTTTATTTTGTGATGTGATCTAAGATGGCCGAACAGTAGACTGGCGGACATTTTAGTTGTAAAAACCTGATATTGACTATGTCCTCACCCATTTATCGGAAATGCATTTACCGGTCTTGTTCAAACTTGGCACACAGAAAATGAATGATGGTATACAGGTGCACGTATTTATTTTTTTTGGAGATCAGATCCAAGAATATGGTAAGATCCAATAGTCTTCCAAATTCAACGATGCACACAGAGTACAGAATAGACTGGAAAGCCAAAAAAAAGAGAGGAAATTATCACCTGTTGCTTCACGTCCTCACAGTCCCAACGATGTGCAATCCATTTCGTTCTCCGCTTGAAAAATTCCAAGAATGCCACGGCCCAGGAGGATAGAAAGATGCTAAAAATGACTGAGCCGGTGTGGTCGAATATACGCCCAGCCTGCAGGAACAAACAGAAGAGACAAATGCAAATACTTGGCTCAACAGTGTTATTGCCACCTTGTCACGTTGTCTAATTGTTGACACACACACACACACACACACACACACACACACAAACACACACACACACACACACACACACACACACACACACCCCTGGGCTCCCCTTCCACACATCAGAATCCTCCTTTCTCTTCGATTAATTAATTATCTCCCCTTCCCTTCTCCTTTTTCCATCATAACTTTTACAATTCAGCTCCCTTACTCCATCCTCTTCATGTAGATACGTAATAAATAGACATTTCCTTTTGGTTCATATCAGAGATCCATTTAAGAAAGTGGTTGATGAAGAGTTCTCACTTTCGCAAAGCATTTATTAAATAAGACAAAAATATTTGATACTTGTCAAAGTAAATACCTTTGCCAAGATGCACACGTCACTCAATGTCCATGTCGTGCATGTTTCACACAAAGGACACATGACTGTCTCATTGCTGGAGCATATTCGATTCCTGCAATGCACAAAAGCATGATTGATTTATGTATTTCTACGAGTCATACCCAAATACTGTACCAACTGCACACGCACACACACACACACACACACACACACACACACACACACACACACACCTTTCCCACTCTCCTTTAAAAATCTTAACACGGCTTTACAGAGTGTGCTTCTGGTTCAACATGCTTTACATTTCCGGCAGGTCTGCGACTTTTACCCCCATCTCCCTAATATTCTGGATAAGACGCTGTCGACCTCCCTCATGAAATGGGCATTTAACAAATAGATGCATCAAATCCTCTGGTTCCGTACAATGCTAACAATGACCTGTAGAGTGACATCCTACTCTATGGAGGTAAGAATTTAGACGACAGTGTCCGATTCTCAACCTACATAAAGCCACCTGATCTCTTCGGGCAAGCCGGGGGAGCTTTGCTGGAGGCATCACCTCCGGGTGCACCTGATGACAAAATCTCGCCTTCGTGCCTGAGTCCCTCTGGACTTGCCATTTTTGCACCATCCGGTCCTTAACTAGACTGACAATTTCCGATGGACCCAGAGGGATCACAGTAACTTTATCACTCTCAAGGGCTTGCTTAGCCACCTGATCACAAGCCTCATCCCCCCCCCCCCCTCCCTCAATGCCCACATGAGCGGGGATCCAGCACAGGTCGATCACTGACCCCCTCCACCTTGCAATGTTGACTAGGTGAAGCACTTCAAGGACCAGGTCATATCTGCCACCATCCTGCAGGGATTCCAAAGTCTTTAGCGCAGAAAGCGAATCAGAGTATGACCGCACTAAGAGGGTTCAATTAAATTACCCATTCTAGGGCCATAACTATGGCAAATAGTTCAGTTGCGAAAACTGAGAGGTGGTCGGTTAGCCGAACTGATCTGACTCCCCGGAGGTCCGGGATACATACTGCAGAGGCTGTTCTTCCTAGAGAAGGTTCTTTAGACCCATCCGTATAAACATGCAGGGATTGACTCCAATTCCGATTAATAAATTAAATGGCCTGATTGCAAGATGTCACAGGATAACTCCTGTCCAATTTCCCCCAGAGATCCAGGTGGAGACAGGGGGTTTTGAGAGTCCAGGGAGGCCAGATTGGAACTTTATGAAGGGGGTTAATAGGAAGAGAGTCCAGCCCCATGTCCTTGGCGACCTTCATACAGGCAAGCCTTGGGGAGGAGATGTGGAGATCTTACTAGGCCATTGATACTCCCAACAATCTGAAAATATGGCTTTACCAGGATGATTATCTCCAGATGAAATGGTTCCAGCCCAGTACTTCATTCTGGCCAATTCCCAACGAAGGGCCAAGGGCATCTCTCCTGCCTCCACCCGAAGAGCTGTCACTGGGGAGCTTATAAAAGACCCCAAACAAATACAGACAACTTTAGACTGGATGCTCTCCAGTTTAAAGCGGCCAGTCCATCCAAATCCACTAAGTCGCTTCCCAATTTAAGGTTAGTGACCACTGGAAAGTGATCACTACCCAGGTTGTCTTCATGCACCCTCCATTCACACTTCACCGCTACTGAGGAAGATATAAGGGTGAGGTCCACAGGGGACAACTTCCCCGTACCTGGATTGATACAAGTCCCTGCTCTATCATTTAGTGACACCATATCAAATATGTCCATTAATTCCTCGACGCATCCACCATTCCTATCCGTGGATCTGGAGCCCCAAAGAATGTTATGGCTGTTGAAGTGACCTTTCTTCCCTGTCTTGCTCAATATCTTATTAATCTCCCCAGAGGAGACGTCCTCCCACCCCAAATGTTTACAGGCAGCCGAAGAAATTGTTATTTTCTCTGACCTCATTTTAGCTTGAGCCACACAATTAACCACCTCCGTGATAAATCCAATGAACCCTATTTTGGAAAAGTTAAATCCCATTCCACCACCTGTATCCTCAGTTTGGCATCCCTGGTCTTGAAATCTCGCCCCCACAATTGGCACAACACATTTTCAGGCTGGGACAACTACCGTACTCATGCTCCCGATTGCACTTACTGCAGCATTGTTTGCCCCTGCAAGATGGTGCAGTATGTCCGAACTTTTGACATATATAGCATTTTAGAGAGGGGAGGGAGGGAGGGAGGGAGGGATGTATTCCCGGACAGGAAATGCGTGATACACAAGGAACACTTTAGGGGGCAGATAAGTGCTGGAAAAGGACACCACCACCGACGTGGTCTCAACCTTCACCCCTTCCCTAACCATCGTGAGGCGACGGGCGTCCAACACACCTTTATCCCCCCAAATTAATATCTTCCATACCAATGGCAGGAGATAAAAGATAAATAACTCCCCGACTTTCCCTCAGAGAACGAGGGATGAGGGCAGAGACTCAGACGCCACCACAAAAGGTGTTCCTCAGAATTTTTTCTCGCTGCGCTCCCGATTTTTCACTGTATCAGCAAATCACCTCATCTAAGCTTTTTGGCGCTGTGAACGTCGCCACATTCTTCCCCGTTTAACCCTCTGGAGTCCACAAGCCGATTCTATCGGCTTCACGCATGCGCCGAAATGTCTCCAAGCCGAATTTATCGGCTCTCACCGCATTCAAATTTACCGTGCAATTACCGCCCAGAGGAGACTCCAGAGGGTTAAAGAAGCCATTTTAATGGGGTTGTCGAACTTAATGATTCGGAGCCATCCAGCACCGAAATTATGATTGGGAATTTATCCCGAGATTCCTCATGGCCCTTGACCTCCTTCGGCAAGTCCGACTCATCACTGCTTTCCTGGCCAGGCCTGCTCCTTTTCACGCCCGAACCTCTTGGGTACTTTGACTCGATGTAGAAGCTCGATGACTCCTTGTACCGCCACCCCACTCATCCTCTCCCGATATGGGCTCCATTACCTCACTCATCAAAGGAGGCCCACAGAGGAAGGCTTTAAACCCAGGAGCAGTCACACAAACACAGGAAGCGATTCAATACGAAATACCGGAAGAACTCAGGAGCACTCCTCCCCTCTCCCCGTTCCCTCTCCTCCACCTCTCTCCCTCCTCCTCTCCCCCCTCCCCTCCCTCCCCTCCAGAAGTCGTTTCCATCTCAAACTAATTTAAACTTTATTTTTCCTTGCAGCATCTGCAGGGAATGTGCATTTTGAAATTATTCTCTGATCGATTGATGCATCCAATCATTTTTGAAAAGAATGATGAGCTATAAACTCATCGATGAGCTCATTCAATGAACGACCGATGGAAACAAAATGGCGCCCATGACCAATTGTAATTTTAATGAAATAGTTTTCGGACACTTAGCATCCTTAGAGGTGGTCTATCAAGGTTTTCACCTCACCCTACTCAATGTATATGCTCCGAGTAGCAGCTTAGCTCGTAAAGATTTTTTCACACGACTGGCCAATTACCTTCACACAGTAGCCTTTGATCATTGTATCTGTATTTGAGGAGATTTCAATTGCACCTTTGAACCTAATTTAGATAGAAATACACCAGAACCACATCCAGAATCTCATAAAGATTTATTGAATTGTTTCTCATCACTTGGTCTACTTGACGCATGGCGTATACAGCACCCTACAACATCTCAGTACACATGGTGCCGTTGTGCTCGTGGGTTAATAACACTTGCAAAACTTGATAGATGGTATATTAATTCCACTTTTAGAAACGGACTCGTGTCTTGTAATCATTTCCCTTCTACTTTCTCTGATCACCACCTGGTTGTACTTGGTCTATCCTTTTCTCAGTCAATTCGTAAAAGTGCGTATTGGACTTTCAATACCAGCTTGTTGGAGGATTGCTGTTTTAGGGATGCTTTTCGTAGTTTTTGGGAAACACTCATCCAAAGAAAACCTTGTTACTCTTCTGTTCAGTTATGGTGGGATGACGTGAAAGCGCAGATTCGTGTCTTTTGTCAATATTTTAAGTCCCTTTCCACAAGCAAGAGTAAGATTGCCGTTTCGCTCTTAGAAACTGAAATTTTACACTTGGAGGAATACTTGGCTAAGTCTCAAAATGGCAGGAAACTTCAGTTATTATTGGAGAAAAAAGCTTATTTAAGAGAACTGATTCATGAAAAAGTAATGGGGATGTGAGTTAGACTCAGAATTCAAAATGTGAAGTTCTCTGACACCCCAAACAAAAGTTTTTTTTCCAGTTAGAAGGGGTTAAGAAGTCCCAAAGGCAAATGTTTTCCTTGCTAGATGCTAAGGGGAATATTACACAAAATGAAAGTGATGTTAAGATGCTTGTGAAAAGGTTTTTTCTGGCTTATTTGCAGAGAAAGCTGTGTGTAAAGATATGGTTGATGATATGACGAATTACCTGCCTTCGTTGAGTTGTGACCAGTGTCAAGGTCTTGAAGAGCCGTTTACTATGGAGGAGCTAAGCACAGCTCTGCGTAGCTTTGAACACGGGAAAGCCCCTGGGATCGACGGCCTTCCAGTGGAATTTTTTGCAGCGTTTTGGGACATTTTAGGTCCAGAAGTACTGCTGGTGCTACAAGAAAGCCTACGCTCTGGCATACTACCCCTCAGCTGTAGAAGAGCAGTTGTATGCCTTCTCCAAAAAGGTGGTGATCTCCGTCGGACAGAGAACTGGCACCCCATCTCATGACTGTGCTCTGACTACAAACTTTTTTCCAAATTGTTGGCCAATCGGCTAAAGGTTGTCTTTGGCACTGTTGTCCATCCTGATCAGAGTTACAGCATCCCGGGAAGATCAATCTCTGATAATGTTTTTTTAATTAGAGACTTGATTGACCGTGGCCTTAAGGAGGAAGAGGGGCTTGGGTTGATGTTCCTAGACATTGAAAAGGCTTTTGATAGCATTGACCACACTTACATGTTCCATGTTCTGCAAAAGTTTGGTTTTGGTGAAAAGTTTATAGGCTTTGTGAAATTGTTATACAACAACATATTTAGTTTGTGCAAAGTAAATAATCGTCTTTGTCCACCCATTCAGGTTCAGAGGGGTGTTCGGCAAGGCTGTCCTTTGTCAGGGTTGCTGTTCAGCCTTTCTCTTGAGCCACTACTCATAAGTCTGAGAGCCTCTCTTTCTGGCTTTGTGCCTTCTGCAGAAGAGAACCACATCATGGTATCAGCATATGCTGATGATGTCTGTGTAATCATTAAGAATGATAAGGACCTAACTATTCTTGTTGAGTCCTTGCACAGGTTTTACCTTGCTTCACGTTTGCGGTGCAATTGGCAAAAGAGCAAAGCTCTGTGGGTGTCCTCAGCTCACGGTACATCCGGTAGGCTTCCCGCCACCCCCCCCCCCCCTCAGTCTCTTCCAAAAGACATAAGTTGGACAAGAGAAGGGGTTAAATACCTAGGTGTTTATCTTGGACCCAATCAGTACTCCCATATTAACTGGGAAGGAGTGGAAGAACAGGCATCCAAGCGGCTCAACAAATGGAAAAGGTTCCTTCCACAAATGTCCTTTAGAGGCCGAATACTGATTTATTAACACCCTGGTCGCCTCTGCCCTGTGGCATAAATTTATTTGTTTGCAGCCACCAGAAGGCTTGCTTAAAGCTATTCAACAGACACTGGTAAATTTATTTTGGGGAGGTTACCACTGGTTGCGGATGGACGTACTTTGCTGCCCCGTGTCTCTTGGTGGCCAAGGGCTCATTGACCTAAAGTGTCGGCTGATGGCGTTTCGGCTGAAGTCAATACAACGTCTGCTCAATGCTGAAAAACTGCCCTGGCGCCCTGTGGCACAACGCATACTGAGGCAAGCTGGAATGCTCGGCTACGGCCTTGAGACTTTTTTGATCGAATCCCAAAAAGTTGATGTGTCCCACCTTCCTCTGTTCTACCAGAGCTTGTTGAATGCTTGGCAAGCCGTAGTGGTGAGCCGCCAAAAGGAGTCCTATGAGGTTAAAATGTTTGTGGGAGAACCTCTATTCCTCAACCCACTCTTTCCCCAGGTTCCCAAGAGCCGGTGTTTTGCCCAAAACTTCATTTCAGGTGGCATCAGAAATGTCTGGCATCTTCGTGACTCAGCCAATTGTGGTTGGAGATCTGCCAAGGAAGTCGCTGAGGTTACTGGTACCCGATCAATGAGAGCTGCAGGTCAGGTACTTGTAGAAGTCATTCGTACATCCTTCAGACTTGGGTTGCAGTGGAGTACTGGGGTTAAATGGGCATCCCATAATCCTTCGCTTCCTAACTTACTTGTTGCTTTCAAGGGTTCTACTTCTTCCCCAGTCAGTACTAGCTCTTGTTTATTTAGTAGTCTTGAGAGTAAATCTATTTACCAGTTCTGTCTTTCTTTGATTAATGTAAACGCGGTTTTTCAACACTAATGCAAGTGCAAAAGTGGTTTCCTGCTCCAACACAAGTGCGAAAAGTGGTTTTTCAACACTAACACAAGTGCGAAAAGTGTTTTTTCAACACTAACACAAGTGCAAAAAGTGGTTTTTCAACACTATCACAAGTGTAAAAAGTGTTTTTTCCACACTAATACAAGTGCAAAAGTGGTTTCCTGCACCAACACAAGTGCAAAAAGTGGTTTTTCAACACTAACACAAGTGCGAAAAGTGGTTTTTCAACACTAACACATGTGCGAAAAGTGTTTTTTCCACACTAATGCAAGTGCAAAAGTGGTTTCCTGCTCCAACACAAGTGCGAAAAGTGGTTTTTCAACACTAACACAAGTGCGAAAAGTGGTTTTTCAACACTAACACAAGTGCGAAAAGTGGTTTTTCAACACTAACACAAGTGCGAAAAGTGGTTTTTCAACACTAACACAAGTGCGAAAAGTGTTTTTTCCACACGTGCAAAAAAGTGTTTTTTCCACACTAATACAAGTGCAAAAGTGGTTTCCTGCACCAACACAACACTAATACAAGTGCAAAAGTGGTTTCCTGCACCAACACAAGTGCGAAAAGTGGTTTTTCAACACTAACACAAGTGCGAAAGTGGTTTTTCAACACTAACACAAGTGCGAAAAGTGGTTTTTCAACACTATCACAAGTGCAAAAAGTGTTTTTTCCACACTAATACAAGTGCAAAAGTGGTTTCCTGCACCAACACAAGTGCGAAAATTGGTTTTTCAACACTAACACAGGTGCGAAAAGTGGTTTTTCAACACTAACACAAGTGCGAAAAGTGTTTTTTCCACACTAATGCAAGTGCAAAAGTGGTTTCCTGCACCAACACAAGTGCGAAAAGTGGTTTCTCAACACTAACACAAGTGCGAAAAGTGGTTTTTCAACACTAACACAAGTGCGAAAAGTGGTTTTTCAACACTAACACAAGTGCGAAAAGTGGTTTTTCCACACTAATACAAGTGCAAAAGTGGTTTCCTGCACCATCACAAGTGCGAAAAGTGGTTTTTCAACACTAACACAAGTTCGAAAAGTGGTTTTTCAACACTATCACGAGTGCAAAAAGTGTTTTATCCACACTAATAAAGTGCAAAAGTGGTTTCCTGCACCAACACAAGTGCGAAAAGTGGTTTTTCAACACTAACACAAGTGTGAAAAGTGGTTTTTCAACACTAACACAAGTGCGAAAAGTGGTTTTTCAACACTAACACAAGTGTGAAAAGTGGTTTTTCAACACTAACACAAGTGCGAAAAGTGGTTTTTCAACACTATCACAAGTGCAAAAAGTGTTTTTTCCACACTAATACAAGTGCAAAAGTGGTTTCCTGCACCAACACAAGTGTGAAAAGTGGTTTTTCAACACTAACACAAGTGCGAAAAGTGGTTTTTCAACACTAACACAAGTGCGAAAAGTGGTTTTTCAACACTAACACAAGTGCGAAAAGTGTTTTTCCACACTAATACAAGTGCAAAAGTGGTTTCCCGCACCAACACAAGTGCGAAAAGTGGTTTTTCAACACTAACACAAGTGCGAAAAGTGGTTTTTCAACACTAACACAAGTGCGAAAAGTGTTTTTTCCACACTAATAAAGTGCAAAAGTGGTTTCCTGCACCAACACAAGTGCGAAAAGTGGTTTTTCAACACTAACACAAGTGCAAAAAGTGGTTTTTCAACACTAACACAAGTGCGAAAAGTGGTTTTTCAACACTAACACAAGTGCGAAAAGTGGTTTTTCAACACTAACAGAAGTGCAAAAAGTGGTTTTTCAACACTAACACAAGTGCGAAAAGTGGTTTTTCCACACTAATACAAGTGAAAAAGTCGTTTCCTGCACCAACACAAGTGTGAAAAGTGGTTTTTCAACACTAACACAAGTGCGAAAAGTGCTTTTTCAACACTATCACAAGTGCAAAAATTGTTTTTTCCACACTAATACAAGTGCAAAAGTGGTTTCCTGCACCAACACAAGTGCAAAAAGTGGTTTTTCAACATTAACACAAGTGCGAAAAGTGGTTTTTCAACACTAACACAAGTGCGAAAAGTGGTTTTTCAACACTAACACAAGTGCGAAAAGTGGTTTTTCCACACTAATACAAGTGCAAAAGTGGTTTCCTGCACCAACACAAGTGCGAAAAGTGGTTTTTCAACACTAACACAAGTGCGAAAAGTGGTTTTTCAACACTAACACAAGTGCGAAAAGTGGTTTTTCAACACTAACACAAGTGAGAAAAGTGGTTTTTCAACACTAACAGAAGTGAAAAAAGTGGTTTTTCAACACTATCACAAGTGCAAAAAGTGTTTTTTCCACACTAATATAAGTGCAAAAGTGGTTTCCTGCACCAACACAAGTGCGAAAAGTGGTTTTTCAACAATAACACAAGTGCGAAAAGTGTTTTTTCCACACTAATACAAGTGCAAAAGTGGTTTCCTGCACCAACACAAGTGCGAAAAGTGGTTTTTCAACACTAACACACGTGCGAAAAGTGGTTTTTCAACACTAACACAAGTGCGAAAAGTGGTTTTTCAACACTAACACAAGTGCGAAAAGTGGTTTTTCAACACTAACACAAGTGCGAAAAGTGGTTTTTCAACACTAACACAAGTGCGAAAAATGGTTTTTCAACACTAACACAAGTGCGAAAAGTGTTTTTTCCACACTAATACAAGTGCAAAAGTGGTTTCCTGCACCAACACAAGTGTGAAAAGTGGTTTTTCAACACTAACACAAGTGCGAAAAGTGGTTTTTCAACACCAACACAAGTGCGAAAAGTGGTTTTTCAACACTAACACAAGTGCGAAAAGTGTTTTTTCCACACTAATACAGGTGCAAAAGTGGTTTCCTGCACCAACACAAGTGTGAAAAGTGGTTTTTCAACACTAACACAAGTGCGAAAAGTGGTTTTTCAACACTAACACAAGTGCGAAAAGTGCTTTTTCCACACTAATACAAGTGCAAAAGTGGTTTCCTGCACCAACACAAGTGCGAAAAGTGGTTTTTCAACACTAACACAAGTTCGAAAAGTGGTTTTTCAACACTATCACAAGTGCAAAAAGTGATTTTCCACACTAATACAAGTGCAAAAGTGATTTCCTGCACATCAACACTAACACAAGTGCGAAAAATGGTTTTTCAACACTAACACTAGTGCGAAAAGTGGTTTTTTAACACTAACACAAGTGCGAAAAGTGGTTTTTCAACACTAACACAAGTTCGAAAAGTGGTTTTTCAACACTATCACAAGTGCAAAAAGTGTTTTTTCCACACTAATACAAGTGCAAAAGTGGTTTCCTGCACCAACACAAGTGCGAAAAGTGGTTTTTCAACACTAACACAAGTGCGAAAAGTGGTTTTTCAACACTAACACAAGTGCGAAAAGTGGTTTTTCAACACTAACACAAGTGCGAAAAGTGGTTTTTCAACACTAACACAAGTGCGAAAAGTGTTTTTTCCACACTAATACAAGTGCAAAAGTGGTTTTCCGCACCAACACAAGTGCGAAAAGTGGTTTTTCAACACTAACACAAGTGCGAAAAGTGGTTTTTCAACACTAACACAAGTGCGAAAAGTGGTTTTGCCACACTAATTCAAGTGCAAAAGTGGTTTCCTGCACCAACACAAGTGCAAAAAGTGGTTTTTCAACACTAACACAAGTGCGAAAAGTGGTTTTTCAACACTAACACAAGTGCGAAAAGTGGTTTTTCAACACTAACACAAGTGCGAAAAGTGGTTTTTCAACACTAACACAAGTGCGAAAAGTGGTTTTTCAACAATAACAAAAGTGCGAAAAGTGGTTTTTCAACACTAACACAAGTGCGAAAAGTATTTTTTCAACACTAACAGAAGTGCAAAAAGTGGTTTTTCAACACTATCACAAGTGCAAAAAGTGTTTTTTCCACACTAATACAAGTGCAAAAGTGGTTTCCTGCACCAACACAAGTGCAAAAAGTGGTTTTTCAACACTAACACAAGTGCGAAAAGTGGTTTTTCAACACTAACACAAGTGCGAAAAGTGGTTTTTCAACACTAACACAAGTGCGAAAAGTGTTTTTTCCACACGGGCAAAAAGTGTTTTTTCCACACTAATACAAGTGCAAAAGTGGTTTCCTGCACCAACACAACACTAATACAAGTGCAAAAGTGGTTTCCTGCACCAACACAAGTGCAAAAAGTGGTTTTTCAACACTAACACAAGTGCGAAAAGTGGTTTTTCAACACTAACACAAGTGCGAAAAGTGGTTTTTCAACACTATCACAAGTGCAAAAAGTGTTTTTTCCACACTAATACAAGTGCAAAAGTGGTTTCCTGCACCAACACAAGTGCGAAAATTGGTTTTTCAACACTAACACAAGTGCGAAAAGTGGTTTTTCAACACTAACACAAGTGCGAAAAGTGGTTTTTCAACACTAACACAAGTGCGAAAAGTGGTTTTTCCACACTAATACAAGTGGAAAAGTGGTTTCCTACATCAACACAAGTGCGAAAAGTGGTTTTTCAACACTAACACAGGTGCGAAAAGTGGTTTTTCAACACTAACACAAGTGCGAAAAGTGTTTTTTCCACACTAATGCAAGTGCAAAAGTGGTTTCCTGCACCAACACAAGTGCGAAAAGTGGTTTTTCAACACTAACACAAGTGCGAAAGGTGGTTTTTCCACACTAATACAAGTGCAAAAGTGGTTTCCTGCACCAACACAAGTGCGAAAAGTGGTTTTTCAACACTAACGCAAGTGCGAAAAGTGGTTTTTCAACACTATCACAAGTGCAAATGTGGTTTCCTGCACCAACACAAGTGCAAAAAGTGGTTTTTCAACACTAACACAAGTGCGAAAAGTGGTTTTTCCACACTAATACAAGTGCAAAAGTGGTTTCCTGCACCAACACAAGTGCGAAAAGTGGTTTTTCAACACTAACACAAGTGCGAAAAGTGGTTTTTCAACACTAACACAAGTGCGAAAAGTGTTTTTTCCACACTAATACAAGTGCAAAAGTGGTTTCCTGCACCAACACAAGTGCGAAAAGTGGTTTTTCAACACTAACACAAGTGCGAAAAGTGGTTTTTCAACACTAAAACAAGTGCGAAAAGTGGTTTTTCAACACTAACACAAGTGCGAAAAGTGGTTTTTCCACACTAATACAAGTGCAAAAGTGGTTTCCTGCACCATCACAAGTGCGAAAAGTGGTTTTTCAACACTAACACAAGTTCGAAAAGTGGTTTTTCAACACTATCACGAGTGGAAAAAGTGCTTTTTCCACACTAATAAAGTGCAAAAGTGGTTTCCTGCACCAACACAAGTGCGAAAAGTGGTTTTTCAACACTAACACAAGTGTGAAAAGTGGTTTTACAACACTAACACAAGTGCGAAAAGTGGTTTTTCAACACTATCACAAGTGCAAAAAGTGTTTTTTCCACACTAATACAAGTGCAAAAGTGGTTTCCTGCACCAACACAAGTGTGAAAAGTGGTTTTTCAACACTAACACAAGTGCGAAAAGTGGTTTTTCAACACTAACACAAGTGCGAAAAGTGGTTTTTCAACACTAACACAAGTGCGAAAAGTGTTTTTCCACACTAATACAAGTGCAAAAGTGGTTTCCCGCACCAACACAAGTGCGAAAAGTGGTTTTTCAACACTAACACAAGTGCGAAAAGTGGTTTTTCAACACTAACACAAGTGCGAAAAGTGTTTTTTCCACACTAATAAAGTGCAAAAGTGGTTTCCTGCACCAACACAAGTGCGAAAAGTGGTTTTTCAACACTAACACAAGTGCGAAAAGTGGTTTTTCAACACTAACACAAGTGCGAAAAGTGGTTTTTCAACACTAACACAAGTGCGAAAAGTGGTTTTTCAACACTAACACAAGTGCAAAAAGTGGTTTTTCAACACTAACAGAAGTGCAAAAAGTAGTTTTTCAACACTAACACAAGTGCGAAAAGTGGTTTTTCCACACTAATACAAGTGAAAAAGTCGTTTCCTGCACCAACACAAGTGCGAAAAGTGGTTTTTCAACACTAACACAAGTGCGAAAAGTGCTTTTTCAACACTATCACAAGTGCAAAAATTGTTTTTTCCACACTAATACAAGTGCAAAAGTGGTTTCCTGCACCAACACAAGTGCGAAAAGTGGTTTTTCAACACTAACACAAGTGCGAAAAGTGGTTTTTCAACACTAACACAAGTGCGAAAAGTGGTTTTTCAACACTAACACAAGTGCGAAAAGTGGTTTTTCCACACTAATACAAGTGCAAAAGTGGTTTCCTGCACCAACACAAGTGCGAAAAGTGGTTTTTCAACACTAACACAAGTGCGAAAAGTGGTTTTTCAACACTAACACAGGTGCGAAAAGTGGTTTTTCAACACTAACACAAGTGAGAAAAGTGGTTTTTCAACACTAACAGAAGTGAAAAAAGTGGTTTTTCAACACTATCACAAGTGCAAAAAGTGTTTTTTCCACACTAATACAAGTGCAAAAGTGGTTTCCTGCACCAACACAAGTGCGAAAAGTGGTTTTTCAACACTAACACAAGTGCGAAAAGTGGTTTTTCAACACTAACACAAGTGCGAAAAGTGTTTTTTCCACACTAATACAAGTGCAAAAGTGGTTTCCTGCACCAACACAAGTGCGAAAAGTGTTTTTTCAACACTAACACAAGTGCGAAAAGTGGTTTTTCAACACTAACACAAGTGCGAAAAGTGGTTTTTCAACACCAACACAAGTGCGAAAAGTGGTTTTTCAACACTAACACAAGTGCGAAAAGTGGTTTTTCAACACTAACACAAGTGCGAAAAGTGGTTTTTCAACACTAACACAAGTTCGAAAAGTGGTTTTTCAACACTATCACAAGTGCAAAAAGTGTTTTTTCCACACTAATACAAGTGCAAAAGTGGTTTCCTGCACCAACACAAGTGCAAAAAGTGGTTTTTCAACACTAACACAAGTGCAAAAAGTGGTTTTTCAACACTAACACAAGTGCGAAAAGTGGTTTTTCAACACTAACACAAGTGCGAAAAGTGTTTTTTCAACACTAACACAAGTGCGAAAAGTGTTTTTTCAACACTAACACAAGTGCGAAAAGTGGTTTTTCAACAATAACAAAAGTGCGAAAAGTGGTTTTTCAACACTAACACAAGTGCGAAAAGTGTTTTTTCAACACTAACAGAAGTGCAAAAAGTGGTTTTTCAACACTATCACAAGTGCAAAAAGTGTTTTTTCCACACTAATACAAGTGCAAAAGTGGTTTCCTGCACCAACACAAGTGTGAAAAGTGGTTTTTCAACACTAACACAAGTGCGAAAAGTGGTTTTTCAACACCAACACAAGTGCGAAAAGTGGTTTTTCAACACTAACACAAGTGCGAAAAGTGTTTTTTCCACACTAATACAAGTGCAAAAGTGGTTTCCTGCACCAACACAAGTGCGAAAAGTGGTTTTTCAACACTAACACAAGTTCGAAAAGTGGTTTTTCAACACTATCACAAGTGCAAAAAGTGATTTTCCACACTAATACAAGTGCAAAAGTGATTTCCTGCACATCAACACTAACACAAGTGCGAAAAATGGTTTTTCAACACTAACACTAGTGCGAAAAGTGGTTTTTCAACACTAACACAAGTGCGAAAAGTGGTTTTTCAACACTAACACAAGTTCGAAAAGTGGTTTTTCAACACTATCACAAGTGCAAAAAGTGTTTTTTCCACACTAATACAAGTGCAAAAGTGGTTTCCTGCACCAACACAAGTGCAAAAAGTGGTTTTTCAACACTAACACAAGTGCAAAAAGTGGTTTTTCAACACTAACACAAGTGCGAAAAGTGGTTTTTCAACACTAACACAAGTGCGAAAAGTGGTTTTTCAACACTAACACAAGTGCGAAAAGTGTTTTTTCAACACTAACACAAGTGCGAAAAGTGGTTTTTCAACAATAACAAAAGTGCGAAAAGTGGTTTTTCAACACTAACACAAGTGCGAAAAGTGTTTTTTCAACACTAACAGAAGTGCAAAAAGTGGTTTTTCAACACTATCACAAGTGCAAAAAGTGTTTTTTCCACACTAATACAAGTGCAAAAGTGGTTTCCTGCACCAACACAAGTGCAAAAAGTGGTTTTTCAACACTAACACAAGTGCAAAAAGTGGTTTTTCAACACTAACACAAGTGCGAAAAGTGGTTTTTCAACACTAACACAAGTGCGAAAAGTGCTTTTTCCACACGGGCAAAAAGTGTTTTTTCCACACTAATACAAGTGCAAAAGTGGTTTCCTGCACCAACACAACACTAATACAAGTGCAAAAGTGGTTTCCTGCACCAACACAAGTGCGAAAAGTGGTTTTTCAACACTAACACAAGTGCGAAAAGTGGTTTTTCAACACTAACACAAGTGCGAAAAGTGGTTTTTCAACACTATCACAAGTGCAAAAAGTGTTTTTTCCACACTAATACAAGTGCAAAAGTGGTTTCCTGCACCAACACAAGTGCGAAAATTGGTTTTTCAACACTAACACAAGTGCGAAAAGTGGTTTTTCAACACTATCACAAGTGCAAATGTGGTTTCCTGCACCAACACAAGTGCGAAAAGTGGTTTTTCAACACTAACACAAGTGCGAAAAGTGGTTTTTCAACACTAACACAAGTGTGAAAAGTGGTTTTTCCACACTAATACAAGTGCAAAAGTGGTTTCCTGCACCAACACAAGTGCGAAAAGTGGTTTTTCAACACTAACACAAGTGCGAAAAGTGGTTTTTCAACACTAACACAAGTGCGAAAAGTGGTTTTTCAACACTAACACAAGTGCGAAAAGTGGTTTTTCAACACTATCACAAGTGCAAAAAGTGTTTTTTCCACACTAATACAAGTGCAAAAGTGGTTTCCTGCACCAACACAAGTGCGAAAATTGGTTTTTCAACACTAACACAAGTGCGAAAAGTGGTTTTTCAACACTAACACAAGTGCGAAAAGTGGTTTTTCAACACTAACACAAGTGCGAAAAGTGGTTTTTCCACACTAATACAAGTGGAAAAGTGGTTTCCTACATCAACACAAGTGCGAAAAGTGGTTTTTCAACACTAACACAGGTGCGAAAAGTGGTTTTTCAACACTAACACAAGTGCGAAAAGTGTTTTTTCCACACTAATGCAAGTGCAAAAGTGGTTTCCTGCACCAACACAAGTGCGAAAAGTGGTTTTTCAACACTAACACAAGTGCGAAAAGTGGTTTTTCAACACTAACACAAGTGCGAAAAGTGGTTTTTCCACACTAATACAAGTGCAAAAGTGGTTTCCTGCACCAACACAAGTGCGAAAAGTGGTTTTTCAACACTAACGCAAGTGCGAAAAGTGGTTTTTCAACACTATCACAAGTGCAAATGTGGTTTCCTGCACCAACACAAGTGTGAAAAGTGGTTTTTCAACACTAACACAAGTGCGAAAAGTGGTTTTTCAACACTAACACAAGTGCGAAAAGTGGTTTTTCCACACTAATACAAGTGCAAAAGTGGTTTCCTGCACCAACACAAGTGCGAAAAGTGGTTTTTCAACACTAACACAAGTGCGAAAAGTGGTTTTTCAACACTAACACAAGTGCGAAAAGTGTTTTTTCCACACTAATACAAGTGCAAAAGTGGTTTCCTGCACCAACACAAGTGCGAAAAGTGGTTTTTCAACACTAACACAAGTGCGAAAAGTGGTTTTTCAACACTAACACAAGTGCGAAAAGTGGTTTTTCAACACTAACACAAGTGCGAAAAGTGTTTTTTCCACACTAATACAAGTGCAAAAGTGGTTTCCTGCACCAACACAAGTGCGAAAAGTGGTTTTTCAACACTAACACAAGTGCGAAAAGTGGTTTTTCAACACTAACACAAGTGCGAAAAGTGGTTTTTCAACACTAACACAAGTGCGAAAAGTGGTTTTTCAACACTAACACAAGTTCGAAAAGTGGTTTTTCAACACTATCACGAGTGGAAAAAGTGTTTTTTCCACACTAATAAAGTGCAAAAGTGGTTTCCTGCACCAACACAAGTGCGAAAAGTGGTTTTTCAACACTAACACAAGTGTGAAAAGTGGTTTTACAACACTAACACAAGTGCGAAAAGTGGTTTTTCAACACTATCACAAGTGCAAAAAGTGTTTTTTCCACACTAATAAAGTGCAAAAGTGGTTTCCTGCACCAACACAAGTGCGAAAAGTGGTTTTTCAACACTAACACAAGTGCGAAAAGTGGTTTTTCAACACTAACACAAGTGCGAAAAGTGGTTTTTCAACACTAACACAAGTGCGAAAAGTGGTTTTTCAACACTAACACAAGTGCAAAAAGTGGTTTTTCAACACTAACAGAAGTGCAAAAAGTAGTTTTTCAACACTAACACAAGTGCGAAAAGTGGTTTTTCCACACTAATACAAGTGAAAAAGTCGTTTCCTGCACCAACACAAGTGCGAAAAGTGGTTTTTCAACACTAACACAAGTGCGAAAAGTGCTTTTTCAACACTATCACAAGTGCAAAAATTGTTTTTTCCACACTAATACAAGTGCAAAAGTGGTTTCCTGCACCAACACAAGTGCGAAAAGTGGTTTTTCAACACTAACACAAGTGCGAAAAGTGGTTTTTCAACACTAACACAAGTGCGAAAAGTGGTTTTTCAACACTAACACAAGTGCGAAAAGTGGTTTTTCCACACTAATACAAGTGCAAAAGTGGTTTCCTGCACCAACACAAGTGCGAAAAGTGGTTTTTCAACACTAACACAAGTGCGAAAAGTGGTTTTTCAACACTAACACAAGTGCGAAAAGTGGTTTTTCAACACTAACACAAGTGAGAAAAGTGGTTTTTCAACACTAACAGAAGTGAAAAAAGTGGTTTTTCAACACTATCACAAGTGCAAAAAGTGTTTTTTCCACACTTATACAAGTGCAAAAGTGGTTTCCTGCACCAACACAAGTGCGAAAAGTGGTTTTTCAACACTAACACAAGTGCGAAAAGTGGTTTTTCAACACTAACACAAGTGCGAAAAGTGTTTTTTCCACACTAATACAAGTGCAAAAGTGGTTTCCTGCACCAACACAAGTGCGAAAAGTGTTTTTTCAACACTAACACAAGTGCGAAAAGTGGTTTTTCAACACTAACACAAGTGCGAAAAGTGGTTTTTCAACACCAACACAAGTGCGAAAAGTGGTTTTTCAACACTAACACAAGTGCGAAAAGTGGTTTTTCAACACTAACACAAGTTCGAAAAGTGGTTTTTCAACACTATCACAAGTGCAAAAAGTGTTTTTTCCACACTAATACAAGTGCAAAAGTGGTTTCCTGCACCAACACAAGTGCAAAAAGTGGTTTTTCAACACTAACACAAGTGCAAAAAGTGGTTTTTCAACACTAACACAAGTGCGAAAAGTGGTTTTTCAACACTAACACAAGTGCGAAAAGTGGTTTTTCAACACTAACACAAGTGCGAAAAGTGTTTTTTCAACACTAACACAAGTGCGAAAAGTGGTTTTTCAACAATAACAAAAGTGCGAAAAGTGGTTTTTCAACACTAACACAAGTGCGAAAAGTGTTTTTTCAACACTAACAGAAGTGCAAAAAGTGGTTTTTCAACACTATCACAAGTGCAAAAAGTGTTTTTTCCACACTAATACAAGTGCAAAAGTGGTTTCCTGCACCAACACAAGTGTGAAAAGTGGTTTTTCAACACTAACACAAGTGCGAAAAGTGGTTTTTCAACACCAACACAAGTGCGAAAAGTGGTTTTTCAACACTAACACAAGTGCGAAAAGTGTTTTTTCCACACTAATACAAGTGCAAAAGTGGTTTCCTGCACCAACACAAGTGTGAAAAGTGGTTTTTCAACACCAACACAAGTGCGAAAAGTGGTTTTTCAACACTAACACAAGTGCGAAAAGTGCTTTTTCCACACTAATACAAGTGCAAAAGTGGTTTCCTGCACCAACACAAGTGCGAAAAGTGGTTTTTCAACACTAACACAAGTTCGAAAAGTGGTTTTTCAACACTATCACAAGTGCAAAAAGTGATTTTCCACACTAATACAAGTGCAAAAGTGATTTCCAGCACATCAACACTAACACAAGTGCGAAAAATGGTTTTTCAACACTAACACTAGTGCGAAAAGTGGTTTTTCAACACTAACACAAGTGCGAAAAGTGGTTTTTCAACACGAACACAAGTTCGAAAAGTGGTTTTTCAACACTATCACAAGTGCAAAAAGTGTTTTTTCCACACTAATACAAGTGCAAAAGTGGTTTCCTGCACCAACACAAGTGCAAAAAGTGGTTTTTCAACACTAACACAAGTGCAAAAAGTGGTTTTTCAACACTAACACAAGTGCGAAAAGTGGTTTTTCAACACTAACACAAGTGCGAAAAGTGGTTTTTCAACACTAACACAAGTGCGAAAAGTGTTTTTTCAACACTAACACAAGTGCGAAAAGTGGTTTTTCAACAATAACAAAAGTGCGAAAAGTGGTTTTTCAACACTAACACAAGTGCGAAAAGTGTTTTTTCAACACTAACAGAAGTGCAAAAAGTGGTTTTTCAACACTATCACAAGTGCAAAAAGTGTTTTTTCCACACTAATACAAGTGCAAAAGTGGTTTCCTGCACCAACACAAGTGCAAAAAGTGGTTTTTCAACACTAACACAAGTGCGAAAAGTGGTTTTTCAACACTAACACAAGTGCGAAACGTGGTTTTTCAACACTAACACAAGTGCGAAAAGTGCTTTTTCCACACGGGCAAAAAGTGTTTTTTCCACACTAATACAAGTGCAAAAGTGGTTTCCTGCACCAACACAACACTAATACAAGTGCAAAAGTGGTTTCCTGCACCAACACAAGTGCGAAAAGTGGTTTTTCAACACTAACACAAGTGCGAAAAGTGGTTTTTCAACACTAACACAAGTGCGAAAAGTGGTTTTTCAACACTATCACAAGTGCAAAAAGTGTTTTTTCCACACTAATACAAGTGCAAAAGTGGTTTCCTGCACCAACACAAGTGCGAAAATTGGTTTTTCAACACTAACACAAGTGCGAAAAGTGGTTTTTCAACACTATCACAAGTGCAAATGTGGTTTCCTGCACCAACACAAGTGCGAAAAGTGGTTTTTCAACACTAACACAAGTGCGAAAAGTGGTTTTTCAACACTAACACAAGTGTGAAAAGTGGTTTTTCCACACTAATACAAGTGCAAAAGTGGTTTCCTGCACCAACACAAGTGCGAAAAGTGGTTTTTCAACACTAACACAAGTGCGAAAAGTGGTTTTTCAACACTAACACAAGTGCGAAAAGTGTTTTTTCCACACTAATACAAGTGCAAAAGTGGTTTCCTGCACCAACACAAGTGCGAAAAGTGGTTTTTCAACACTAACATAAGTGCGAAAAGTGGTTTTTCAACACTAACACAAGTGCGAAAAGTGGTTTTTCAACACTAACACAAGTGCGAAAAGTGGTTTTTCCACACTAATACAAGTGCAAAAGTGGTTTCCTGCACCATCACAAGTGCGAAAAGTGGTTTTTCAACACTAACACAAGTTCGAAAAGTGGTTTTTCAACACTATCATGAGTGCAAAAAGTGTTTTTTCCACACTAATAAAGTGCAAAAGTGGTTTCCTGCACCAACACAAGTGCGTAAAGTGGTTTTTCAACACTAACACAAGTGTGAAAAGTGGTTTTTCAACACTAACACAAGTGCGAAAAGTGGTTTTTCAACACTATCACAAGTGCAAAAAGTGTTTTTTCCACACTAATACAAGTGCAAAAGTGGTTTCCTGCACCAACACAAGTGTGAAAAGTGGTTTTTCAACACTAACACAAGTGCGAAAAGTGGTTTTTCAACACTAAGACAAGTGCGAAAAGTGTTTTCCACACTAATACAAGTGCAAAAGTGGTTTCCCGCACCAACACAAGTGCGAAAAGTGGTTTTTCAACACTAGCACAAGTGCGAAAAGTGGTTTTTCAACACTAACACAAGTGCGAAAAGTGGTTTTTCCACACTAATACAAGTGCAAAAGTGGTTTCCTGCACCAACACAAGTGCGAAAAGTGGTTTTTCAACACTAACACAAGTGCGAAAAGTGGTTTTTCAACACTAACACAAGTGCGAAAAGTGGTTTTTCAACACTAACACAAGTGAGAAAAGTGGTTTTTCAACACTAACAGAAGTGAAAAAAGTGGTTTTTCAACACTATCACAAGTGCAAAAAGTGTTTTTTCCACACTAATACAAGTGCAAAAGTGGTTTCCTGCACCAACACAAGTGCGAAAAGTGTTTTTTCAACACTAACACAAGTGCGAAAAGTGGTTTTTCAACACTAACACAAGTGCGAAAAGTGGTTTTTGAACACCAACACAAGTGCGAAAAGTGGTTTTTCAACACTAACACAAGTGCGAAAAGTGTTTTTTCCACACTAATACAAGTGCAAAAGTGGTTTCCTGCACCAACACAAGTGTGAAAAGTGGTTTTTCAACACTAACACAAGTGCGAAAAGTGGTTTTTCAACACCAACACAAGTGCGAAAAGTGGTTTTTCAACACTAACACAAGTGCGAAAAGTGTTTTTTCCACACTAATACAAGTGCAAAAGTGGTTTCCTGCACCAACACAAGTGTGAAAAGTGGTTTTTCAACACCAACACAAGTGCGAAAAGTGGTTTTTCAACACTAACACAAGTGCGAAAAGTGCTTTTTCCACACTAATACAAGTGCAAAAGTGGTTTCCTGCACCAACACAAGTGCGAAAAGTGGTTTTTCAACACTAACACAAGTTCGAAAAGTGGTTTTTCAACACTATCACAAGTGCAAAAAGTGATTTTCCACACTAATACAAGTGCAAAAGTGATTTCCAGCACATCAACACTAACACAAGTGCGAAAAATGGTTTTTCAACACTAACACTAGTGCGAAAAGTGGTTTTTCAACACTAACACAAGTGCGAAAAGTGGTTTTTCAACACTAACACAAGTTCGAAAAGTGGTTTTTCAACACTATCACAAGTGCAAAAAGTGTTTTTTCCACACTAATACAAGTGCAAAAGTGGTTTCCTGCACCAACACAAGTGCAAAAAGTGGTTTTTCAACACTAACACAAGTGCGAAAAGTGGTTTTTCAACACTAACACAAGTGCGAAAAGTGGTTTTTCAACACTAACACAAGTGCGAAAAGTGTTTTTTCAACACTAACACAAGTGCGAAAAGTGGTTTTTCAACAATAACAAAAGTGCGAAAAGTGGTTTTTCAACACTAACACAAGTGCGAAAAGTGTTTTTTCAACACTAACAGAAGTGCAAAAAGTGGTTTTTCAACACTATCACAAGTGCAAAAAGTGTTTTTTCCACACTAATACAAGTGCAAAAGTGGTTTCCTGCACCAACACAAGTGCAAAAAGTGGTTTTTCAACACTAACACAAGTGCGAAAAGTGGTTTTTCAACACTAACACAAGTGCGAAAAGTGGTTTTTCAACACTAACACAAGTGCGAAAAGTGCTTTTTCCACACGGGCAAAAAGTGTTTTTTCCACACTAATACAAGTGCAAAAGTGGTTTCCTGCACCAACACAACACTAATACAAGTGCAAAAGTGGTTTCCTGCACCAACACAAGTGCGAAAAGTGGTTTTTCAACACTAACACAAGTGCAAAAAGTGGTTTTTCAACACTAACACAAGTGCAAAAAGTGGTTTTTCAACACTAACACAAGTGCAAAAAGTGTTTTTTCCACACTAATACAAGTGCAAAAGTGGTTTCCTGCACCAACACAAGTGCGAAAATTGGTTTTTCAACACTAACACAAGTGCGAAAAGTGGTTTTTCAACACTATCACAAGTGCAAATGTGGTTTCCTGCACCAACACAAGTGCGAAAAGTGGTTTTTCAACACTAACACAAGTGCGAAAAGTGGTTTTTCAACACTAACACAAGTGTGAAAAGTGGTTTTTCCACACTAATACAAGTGCAAAAGTGGTTTCCTGCACCAACACAAGTGCGAAAAGTGGTTTTTCAACACTAACACAAGTGCGAAAAGTGGTTTTTCAACACTAACACAAGTGCGAAAAGTGTTTTTTCCACACTAATACAAGTGCAAAAGTGTTTCCTGCACCAACACAAGTGCGAAAAGTGGTTTTTCAACACTAACATAAGTGCGAAAAGTGGTTTTTCAACACTAACACAAGTGCGAAAAGTGGTTTTTCAACACTAACACAAGTGCGAAAAGTGGTTTTTCCACACTAATACAAGTGCAAAAGTGGTTTCCTGCACCATCACAAGTGCGAAAAGTGGTTTTTCAACACTAACACAAGTTCGAAAAGTGGTTTTTCAACACTATCATGAGTGCAAAAAGTGTTTTTTCCACACTAATAAAGTGCAAAAGTGGTTTCCTGCACCAACACAAGTGCGTAAAGTGGTTTTTCAACACTAACACAAGTGTGAAAAGTGGTTTTTCAACACTAACACAAGTGCGAAAAGTGGTTTTTCAACACTATCACAAGTGCAAAAAGTGTTTTTTCCACACTAATACAAGTGCAAAAGTGGTTTCCTGCACCAACACAAGTGTGAAAAGTGGTTTTTCAACACTAACACAAGTGCGAAAAGTGGTTTTTCAACACTAACACAAGTGCGAAAAGTGTTTTCCACACTAATACAAGTGCAAAAGTGGTTTCCCGCACCAACACAAGTGCGAAAAGTGGTTTTTCAACACTAACACAAGTGCGAAAAGTGGTTTTTCAACACTAACACAAGTGCGAAAAGGGTTTTTTCCACACTAATAAAGTGCAAAAGTGGTTTCCTGCACCAACACAAGTGCGAAAAGTGGTTTTTCAACACTAACACAAGTGCGAAAAGTGGTTTTTCAATACTATCACAAGTGCAAAAATTGTTTTTTCCACACTAATACAAGTGCAAAAGTGGTTTCCTGCACAAACACAAGTGCGAAAAGTGGTTTTTCAACACTAACACAAGTGCGAAAAGTGGTTTTTCAACACTAGCACAAGTGCGAAAAGTGGTTTTTCAACACTAACACAAGTGCGAAAAGTGGTTTTTCCACACTAATACAAGTGCAAAAGTGGTTTCCTGCACCAACACAAGTGCGAAAAGTGGTTTTTCAACACTAACACAAGTGCGAAAAGTGGTTTTTCAACACTAACACAAGTGCGAAAAGTGGTTTTTCAACACTAACACAAGTGAGAAAAGTGGTTTTTCAACACTAACAGAAGTGAAAAAAGTGGTTTTTCAACACTATCACAAGTGCAAAAAGTGTTTTTTCCACACTAATACAAGTGCAAAAGTGGTTTCCTGCACCAACACAAGTGCGAAAAGTGTTTTTTCAACACTAACACAAGTGCGAAAAGTGGTTTTTCAACACTAACACAAGTGCGAAAAGTGGTTTTTGAACACCAACACAAGTGCGAAAAGTGGTTTTTCAACACTAACACAAGTGCGAAAAGTGGTTTTTCAACACTAACACAAGTGCGAAAAGTGTTTTTTCCACAGTAATACAAGTGCAAAAGTGGTTTCCTGCACCAACACAAGTGCGTAAAGTGGTTTTTCAACACTAACACAAGTGCGAAAAGTGGTTTTTCAACACTAACACAAGTGCGAAAAGTGTTTTTTCAACACGAACACAAGTGCGAAAAGTGGTTTTTCCACACTAATACAAGTGCAAAAGTGGTTTCCTGCACCAACACAAGTGTGAAAAGTGGTTTTTCAACACTAACACAAGTGCGAAAAGTGGTTTTTCAACACCAACACAAGTGCGAAAAGTGGTTTTTCAACACTAACACAAGTGCGAAAAGTGTTTTTTCCACACTAATACAAGTGCAAAAGTGGTTTCCTGCACCAACACAAGTGTGAAAAGTGGTTTTTCAACACTAACACAAGTGCGAAAAGTGGTTTTTCAACACTAACACAAGTGCGAAAAGTGGTTTTGTCCACACTAATACAAGTGCAAAAGTGGTTTCCTGCACCAACACAAGTGCGAAAAGTGGTTTTTCAACACTAACACAAGTTCGAAAAGTGGTTTTTCAACACTATCACAAGTGCAAAAAGTGATTTTCCACACTAATACAAGTGCAAAAGTGATTTCCTGCACATCAACACTAACACAAGTGCGAAAAATGGTTTTTCAACACTAACACTAGTGCGAAAAGTGGTTTTTCAACAATAACAAAAGTGCGAAAAGTGGTTTTTCAACACTAACACAAGTGCGAAAAGTGTTTTTTCAACACTAACAGAAGTGCAAAAAGTGGTTTTTCAACACTATCACAAGTGCAAAAAGTGTTTTTTCCACACTAATACAAGTGCAAAAGTGGTTTCCTGCACCAACACAAGTGCAAAAAGTGGTTTTTCAACACTAACACAAGTGCGAAAAGTGGTTTTTCAACACTAACACAAGTGCGAAAAGTGCTTTTTCAACACTAACACAAGTGCGAAAAGTGCTTTTTCCACACGGGCAACAAGTGTTTTTTCCACACTAATACAAGTGCAAAAGTGGTTTCCTGCACCAACACAACACTAATACAAGTGCAAAAGTGGTTTCCTGCACCAACACAAGTGCGAAAAGTGGTTTTTCAACACTAACACAAGTGCGAAAAGTGGTTTTTCAACACTAACACAAGTGCGAAAAGTGGTTTTTCAACACTATCACAAGTGCAAAAAGTGTTTTTTCCACACTAATACAAGTGCAAAAGTGGTTTCCTGCACCAACACAAGTGCGAAAATTGGTTTTTCAACACTAACACAAGTGCGAAAAGTGGTTTTTCAACACTAACACAAGTGCGAAAAGTGGTTTTTCAACACTAACACAAGTGCGAAAAGTGGTTTTTCCACACTAATACAAGTGCAAAAGTGGTTTCCTGCACCAACACAAGTGCAAAAAGTGGTTTTTCAACACTAACGCAAGTGCGAAAAGTGGTTTTTCAACACTATCACAAGTGCAAATGTGGTTTCCTGCACCAACACAAGTGCGAAAAGTGGTTTTTCAACACTAACACAAGTGCGAAAAGTGGTTTTTCAACACTAACACAAGTGCGAAAAGTGGTTTTTCCACACTAATACAAGTGCAAAAGTGGTTCCTGCACCAACACAAGTGCGAAAAGTGGTTTTTCAACACTAACACAAGTGCGAAAAGTGGTTTTTCAACACTAACACAAGTGCGAAAAGTGTTTTTTCCACACTAATACAAGTGCAAAAGTGGTTTCCTGCACCAACACAAGTGCGAAAAGTGGTTTTTCAACACTAACACAAGTGCGAAAAGTGGTTTTTCAACACTAACACAAGTGCGAAAAGTGGTTTTTCAACACTAACACAAGTGCGAAAAGTGGTTTTTCCACACTAATACAAGTGCAAAAGTGGTTTCCTGCACCATCACAAGTGCGAAAAGTGGTTTTTCAACACTAACACAAGTGCAAAAAGTGTTTTTTCCACACTAATACAAGTGCAAAAGTGGTTTCCTGCACCAACACAAGTGCGAAAAGTGGTTTTTCAACACTAACACAAGTGCGAAAAGTGGTTTTTCAACACTAACACAAGTGCGAAAAGTGTTTTTTCCACACTAATACAAGTGCAAAAGTGGTTTCCTGCACCAACACAAGTGCGAAAAGTGGTTTTTCAACACTAACACAAGTGCGAAAAGTGTTTTTTCAACACTAACACAAGTGCGAAAAGTGGTTTTTCAACACCAACACAAGTGCGAAAAGTGGTTTTTCAACACTAACACAAGTGCGAAAAGTGGTTTTTCAACACTAACACAAGTGCGAAAAGTGGTTTTTCAACACTAACACAAGTGCGAAAAGTGGTTTTTCAACACTAACACAAGTGCGAAAAGTGGTTTTTCCACACTAATACAAGTGCAAAAGTGGTTTCCTGCACCAACACAAGTGCGAAAAGTGGTTTTTCAACACTAACACAAGTGCGAAAAGTGGTTTTTCAACACTAACACAAGTGCGAAAAGTGTTTTTTCCACACTAATACAAGTGCAAAAGTGGTTTCCTGCACCAACACAAGTGCGAAAAGTGGTTTTTCAACACTAACACAAGTGCGAAAAGTGGTTTTTCAACACTAACACAAGTGCGAAAAGTGGTTTTTCAACACGAACACAAGTGCGAAAAGTGGTTTTTCCACACTAATACAAGTGCAAAAGTGGTTTCCCGCACCAACACAAGTGCGAAAAGTGGTTTTTCAACACTAACACAAGTGCGAAAAGTGGTTTTTCAACACTAACACAAGTGCGAAAAGTGTTTTTCCACACTAATAAAGTGCAAAAGTGGTTTCCTGCACCAACACAAGTGCGAAAAGTGGTTTTTCAACACTAACACAAGTGCGAAAAGTGGTTTTTCAACACTAACACAAGTGCAAAAAGTGGTTTTTCAACACTAACACAAGTGCGAAAAGTGGTTTTTCAACACTAACACAAGTGCAAAAAGTGGTTTTTCAACACTAACAGAAGTGCAAAAAGTAGTTTTTCAACACTAACACAAGTGCGAAAAGTGGTTTTTCCACACTAATACAAGTGAAAAAGTCGTTTCCTGCACCAACACAAGTGCGAAAAGTGGTTTTTCAACACTAACACAAGTGCGAAAAGTGCTTTTTCAACACTATCACAAGTGCAAAAATTGTTTTTTCCACACTAATACAAGTGCAAAAGTGGTTTCCTGCACCAACACAAGTGCGAAAAGTGGTTTTTCAACACTAACACAAGTGCGAAAAGTGGTTTTTCAACACTAACACAAGTGCGAAAAGTGGTTTTTCAACACTAACACAAGTGCGAAAAGTGGTTTTTCCACACTAATACAAGTGCAAAAGTGGTTTCCTGCACCAACACAAGTGCGAAAAGTGGTTTTTCAACACTAACACAAGTGCGAAAAGTGGTTTTTCAACACTAACACAAGTGCGAAAAGTGGTTTTTCAACACTAACACAAGTGAGAAAAGTGGTTTTTCAACACTAACAGAAGTGAAAAAAGTGGTTTTTCAACACTATCACAAGTGCAAAAAGTGTTTTTTCCACACTAATACAAGTGCAAAAGTGGTTTCCTGCACCAACACAAGTGCGAAAAGTGGTTTTTCAACACTAACACAAGTGCGAAAAGTGGTTTTTCAACACTAACACAAGTGCGAAAAGTGTTTTTTCCACACTAATACAAGTGCAAAAGTGGTTTCCTGCACCAACACAAGTGCGAAAAGTGTTTTTTCAACACTAACACAAGTGCGAAAAGTGGTTTTTCAACACTAACACAAGTGCGAAAAGTGGTTTTTCAACACCAACACAAGTGCGAAAAGTGGTTTTTCAACACTAACACAAGTGCGAAAAGTGGTTTTTCAACACTAACACAAGTGCGAAAAGTGGTTTTTCAACACTAACACAAGTTCGAAAAGTGGTTTTTCAACACTATCACAAGTGCAAAAAGTGTTTTTTCCACACTAATACAAGTGCAAAAGTGGTTTCCTGCACCAACACAAGTGCAAAAAGTGGTTTTTCAACACTAACACAAGTGCAAAAAGTGGTTTTTCAACACTAACACAAGTGCGAAAAGTGGTTTTTCAACACTAACACAAGTGCGAAAAGTGGTTTTTCAACACTAACACAAGTGCGAAAAGTGTTTTTTCAACACTAACACAAGTGCGAAAAGTGGTTTTTCAACAATAACAAAAGTGCGAAAAGTGGTTTTTCCACACTAATACAAGTGCAAAAGTGGTTTCCTGCACCAACACAAGTGCGAAAAGTGGTTTTTCAACACTAACACAAGTGCGAAAAGTGGTTTTTCAACACTAACACAAGTGCGAAAAGTGGTTTTTCAACACTAACACAAGTGAGAAAAGTGGTTTTTCAACACTAACAGAAGTGAAAAAAGTGGTTTTTCAACACTATCACAAGTGCAAAAAGTGTTTTTTCCACACTAATACAAGTGCAAAAGTGGTTTTTCAACACTAACACAAGTGCGAAAAGTGGTTTTTGAACACCAACACAAGTGCGAAAAGTGGTTTTTCAACACTAACACAAGTGCGAAAAGTGTTTTTTCCACACTAATACAAGTGCAAAAGTGGTTTCCTGCACCAACACAAGTGTGAAAAGTGGTTTTTCAACACTAACACAAGTGCGAAAAGTGGTTTTTCAACACCAACACAAGTGCGAAAAGTGGTTTTTCAACACTAACACAAGTGCGAAAAGTGTTTTTTCCACACTAATACAAGTGCAAAAGTGGTTTCCTGCACCAACACAAGTGTGAAAAGTGGTTTTTCAACACCAACACAAGTGCGAAAAGTGGTTTTTCAACACTAACACAAGTGCGAAAAGTGCTTTTTCCACACTAATACAAGTGCAAAAGTGGTTTCCTGCACCAACACAAGTGCGAAAAGTGGTTTTTCAACACTAACACAAGTTCGAAAAGTGGTTTTTCAACACTATCACAAGTGCAAAAAGTGATTTTCCACACTAATACAAGTGCAAAAGTGATTTCCAGCACATCAACACTAACACAAGTGCGAAAAATGGTTTTTCAACACTAACACTAGTGCGAAAAGTGGTTTTTCAACACTAACACAAGTGCGAAAAGTGGTTTTTCAACACTAACACAAGTTCGAAAAGTGGTTTTTCAACACTATCACAAGTGCAAAAAGTGTTTTTTCCACACTAATACAAGTGCAAAAGTGGTTTCCTGCACCAACACAAGTGCAAAAAGTGGTTTTTCAACACTAACACAAGTGCGAAAAGTGGTTTTTCAACACTAACACAAGTGCGAAAAGTGGTTTTTCAACACTAACACAAGTGCGAAAAGTGTTTTTTCAACACTAACACAAGTGCGAAAAGTGGTTTTTCAACAATAACAAAAGTGCGAAAAGTGGTTTTTCAACACTAACACAAGTGCGAAAAGTGTTTTTTCAACACTAACAGAAGTGCAAAAAGTGGTTTTTCAACACTATCACAAGTGCAAAAAGTGTTTTTTCCACACTAATACAAGTGCAAAAGTGGTTTCCTGCACCAACACAAGTGCAAAAAGTGGTTTTTCAACACTAACACAAGTGCGAAAAGTGGTTTTTCAACACTAACACAAGTGCGAAAAGTGGTTTTTCAACACTAACACAAGTGCGAAAAGTGCTTTTTCCACACGGGCAAAAAGTGTTTTTTCCACACTAATACAAGTGCAAAAGTGGTTTCCTGCACCAACACAACACTAATACAAGTGCAAAAGTGGTTTCCTGCACCAACACAAGTGCGAAAAGTGGTTTTTCAACACTAACACAAGTGCAAAAAGTGGTTTTTCAACACTAACACAAGTGCAAAAAGTGGTTTTTCAACACTAACACAAGTGCAAAAAGTGTTTTTTCCACACTAATACAAGTGCAAAAGTGGTTTCCTGCACCAACACAAGTGCGAAAATTGGTTTTTCAACACTAACACAAGTGCGAAAAGTGGTTTTTCAACACTATCACAAGTGCAAATGTGGTTTCCTGCACCAACACAAGTGCGAAAAGTGGTTTTTCAACACTAACACAAGTGCGAAAAGTGGTTTTTCAACACTAACACAAGTGTGAAAAGTGGTTTTTCCACACTAATACAAGTGCAAAAGTGGTTTCCTGCACCAACACAAGTGCGAAAAGTGGTTTTTCAACACTAACACAAGTGCGAAAAGTGGTTTTTCAACACTAACACAAGTGCGAAAAGTGTTTTTTCCACACTAATACAAGTGCAAAAGTGTTTCCTGCACCAACACAAGTGCGAAAAGTGGTTTTTCAACACTAACATAAGTGCGAAAAGTGGTTTTTCAACACTAACACAAGTGCGAAAAGTGGTTTTTCAACACTAACACAAGTGCGAAAAGTGGTTTTTCCACACTAATACAAGTGCAAAAGTGGTTTCCTGCACCATCACAAGTGCGAAAAGTGGTTTTTCAACACTAACACAAGTTCGAAAAGTGGTTTTTCAACACTATCATGAGTGCAAAAAGTGTTTTTTCCACACTAATAAAGTGCAAAAGTGGTTTCCTGCACCAACACAAGTGCGTAAAGTGGTTTTTCAACACTAACACAAGTGTGAAAAGTGGTTTTTCAACACTAACACAAGTGCGAAAAGTGGTTTTTCAACACTATCACAAGTGCAAAAAGTGTTTTTTCCACACTAATACAAGTGCAAAAGTGGTTTCCTGCACCAACACAAGTGTGAAAAGTGGTTTTTCAACACTAACACAAGTGCGAAAAGTGGTTTTTCAACACTAACACAAGTGCGAAAAGTGTTTTCCACACTAATACAAGTGCAAAAGTGGTTTCCCGCACCAACACAAGTGCGAAAAGTGGTTTTTCAACACTAACACAAGTGCGAAAAGTGGTTTTTCAACACTAACACAAGTGCGAAATGGGTTTTTTCCACACTAATAAAGTGCAAAAGTGGTTTCCTGCACCAACACAAGTGCGAAAAGTGGTTTTTCAACACTAACACAAGTGCGAAAAGTGGTTTTTCAATACTATCACAAGTGCAAAAATTGTTTTTTCCACACTAATACAAGTGCAAAAGTGGTTTCCTGCACAAACACAAGTGCGAAAAGTGGTTTTTCAACACTAACACAAGTGCGAAAAGTGGTTTTTCAACACTAGCACAAGTGCGAAAAGTGGTTTTTCAACACTAACACAAGTGCGAAAAGTGGTTTTTCCACACTAATACAAGTGCAAAAGTGGTTTCCTGCACCAACACAAGTGCGAAAAGTGGTTTTTCAACACTAACACAAGTGCGAAAAGTGGTTTTTCAACACTAACACAAGTGCGAAAAGTGGTTTTTCAACACTAACACAAGTGAGAAAAGTGGTTTTTCAACACTAACAGAAGTGAAAAAAGTGGTTTTTCAACACTATCACAAGTGCAAAAAGTGTTTTTTCCACACTAATACAAGTGCAAAAGTGGTTTCCTGCACCAACACAAGTGCGAAAAGTGTTTTTTCAACACTAACACAAGTGCGAAAAGTGGTTTTTCAACACTAACACAAGTGCGAAAAGTGGTTTTTGAACACCAACACAAGTGCGAAAAGTGGTTTTTCAACACTAACACAAGTGCGAAAAGTGGTTTTTCAACACTAACACAAGTGCGAAAAGTGTTTTTTCCACAGTAATACAAGTGCAAAAGTGGTTTCCTGCACCAACACAAGTGCGTAAAGTGGTTTTTCAACACTAACACAAGTGCGAAAAGTGGTTTTTCAACACTAACACAAGTGCGAAAAGTGTTTTTTCAACACGAACACAAGTGCGAAAAGTGGTTTTTCCACACTAATACAAGTGCAAAAGTGGTTTCCTGCACCAACACAAGTGTGAAAAGTGGTTTTTCAACACTAACACAAGTGCGAAAAGTGGTTTTTCAACACCAACACAAGTGCGAAAAGTGGTTTTTCAACACTAACACAAGTGCGAAAAGTGTTTTTTCCACACTAATACAAGTGCAAAAGTGGTTTCCTGCACCAACACAAGTGTGAAAAGTGGTTTTTCAACACTAACACAAGTGCGAAAAGTGGTTTTTCAACACTAACACAAGTGCGAAAAGTGGTTTTGTCCACACTAATACAAGTGCAAAAGTGGTTTCCTGCACCAACACAAGTGCGAAAAGTGGTTTTTCAACACTAACACAAGTTCGAAAAGTGGTTTTTCAACACTATCACAAGTGCAAAAAGTGATTTTCCACACTAATACAAGTGCAAAAGTGATTTCCTGCACATCAACACTAACACAAGTGCGAAAAAATGGTTTTTCAACACTAACACTAGTGCGAAAAGTGGTTTTTCAACAATAACAAAAGTGCGAAAGTGGTTTTTCAACACTAACACAAGTGCGAAAAGTGTTTTTTCAACACTAACAGAAGTGCAAAAAGTGGTTTTTCAACACTATCACAAGTGCAAAAAGTGTTTTTTCCACACTAATACAAGTGCAAAAGTGGTTTCCTGCACCAACACAAGTGCAAAAAGTGGTTTTTCAACACTAACACAAGTGCGAAAAGTGGTTTTTCAACACTAACACAAGTGCGAAAAGTGCTTTTTCAACACTAACACAAGTGCGAAAAGTGCTTTTTCCACACGGGCAACAAGTGTTTTTTCCACACTAATACAAGTGCAAAAGTGGTTTCCTGCACCAACACAACACTAATACAAGTGCAAAAGTGGTTTCCTGCACCAACACAAGTGCGAAAAGTGGTTTTTCAACACTAACACAAGTGCGAAAAGTGGTTTTTCAACACTAACACAAGTGCGAAAAGTGGTTTTTCAACACTATCACAAGTGCAAAAAGTGTTTTTTCCACACTAATACAAGTGCAAAAGTGGTTTCCTGCACCAACACAAGTGCGAAAATTGGTTTTTCAACACTAACACAAGTGCGAAAAGTGGTTTTTCAACACTAACACAAGTGCGAAAAGTGGTTTTTCAACACTAACACAAGTGCGAAAAGTGGTTTTTCCACACTAATACAAGTGGAAAAGTGGTTTCCTGCATCAACACAAGTGCGAAAAGTGGTTTTTCAACACTAACACAGGTGCGAAAAGTGGTTTTTCAACACTAACACAAGTGCGAAAAGTGTTTTTTCCGCACTAATGCAAGTGCAAAAGTGGTTTCCTGCACCAACACAAGTACGAAAAGTGGTTTTTCAACACTAACACAAGTGCGAAAAGTGGTTTTTCAACACTAACACAAGTGCGAAAAGTGGTTTTTCCACACTAATACAAGTGCAAAAGTGGTTTCCTGCACCAACACAAGTGCAAAAAGTGGTTTTTCAACACTAACGCAAGTGCGAAAAGTGGTTTTTCAACACTATCACAAGTGCAAATGTGGTTTCCTGCACCAACACAAGTGCGAAAAGTGGTTTTTCAACACTAACACAAGTGCGAAAAGTGGTTTTTCAACACTAACACAAGTGCGAAAAGTGGTTTTTCCACACTAATACAAGTGCAAAAGTGGTTCCTGCACCAACACAAGTGCGAAAAGTGGTTTTTCAACACTAACACAAGTGCGAAAAGTGGTTTTTCAACACTAACACAAGTGCGAAAAGTGTTTTTTCCACACTAATACAAGTGCAAAAGTGGTTTCCTGCACCAATACAAGTGCGAAAAGTGGTTTTTCAACACTAACACAAGTGCGAAAAGTGGTTTTTCAACACTAACACAAGTGCGAAAAGTGGTTTTTCAACACTAACACAAGTGCGAAAAGTGGTTTTTCCACACTAATACAAGTGCAAAAGTGGTTTCCTGCACCATCACAAGTGCGAAAAGTGGTTTTTCAACACTAACACAAGTGCAAAAAGTGTTTTTTCCACACTAATACAAGTGCAAAAGTGGTTTCCTGCACCAACACAAGTGCGAAAAGTGGTTTTTCAACACTAACACAAGTGCGAAAAGTGGTTTTTCAACACTAACACAAGTGCGAAAAGTGTTTTTTCCACACTAATACAAGTGCAAAAGTGGTTTCCTGCACCAACACAAGTGCGAAAAGTGGTTTTTCAACACTAACACAAGTGCGAAAAGTGTTTTTTCAACACTAACACAAGTGCGAAAAGTGGTTTTTCAACACCAACACAAGTGCGAAAAGTGGTTTTTCAACACTAACACAAGTGCGAAAAGTGGTTTTTCAACACTAACACAAGTGCGAAAAGTGGTTTTTCAACACTAACACAAGTGCGAAAAGTGGTTTTTCAACACTAACACAAGTGCGAAAAGTGGTTTTTCCACACTAATACAAGTGCAAAAGTGGTTTCCTGCACCAACACAAGTGCGAAAAGTGGTTTTTCAACACTAACACAAGTGCGAAAAGTGGTTTTTCAACACTAACACAAGTGCGAAAAGTGTTTTTTCCACACTAATACAAGTGCAAAAGTGGTTTCCTGCACCAACACAAGTGCGAAAAGTGGTTTTTCAACACTAACACAAGTGCGAAAAGTGGTTTTTCAACACTAACACAAGTGCGAAAAGTGGTTTTTCAACACGAACACAAGTGCGAAAAGTGGTTTTTCCACACTAATACAAGTGCAAAAGTGGTTTCCCGCACCAACACAAGTGCGAAAAGTGGTTTTTCAACACTAACACAAGTGCGAAAAGTGGTTTTTCAACACTAACACAAGTGCGAAAAGTGTTTTTCCACACTAATAAAGTGCAAAAGTGGTTTCCTGCACCAACACAAGTGCGAAAAGTGGTTTTTCAACACTAACACAAGTGCGAAAAGTGGTTTTTCAACACTAACACAAGTGCAAAAAGTGGTTTTTCAACACTAACACAAGTGCGAAAAGTGGTTTTTCAACACTAACACAAGTGCAAAAAGTGGTTTTTCAACACTAACAGAAGTGCAAAAAGTAGTTTTTCAACACTAACACAAGTGCGAAAAGTGGTTTTTCCACACTAATACAAGTGAAAAAGTCGTTTCCTGCACCAACACAAGTGCGAAAAGTGGTTTTTCAACACTAACACAAGTGCGAAAAGTGCTTTTTCAACACTATCACAAGTGCAAAAATTGTTTTTTCCACACTAATACAAGTGCAAAAGTGGTTTCCTGCACCAACACAAGTGCGAAAAGTGGTTTTTCAACACTAACACAAGTGCGAAAAGTGGTTTTTCAACACTAACACAAGTGCGAAAAGTGGTTTTTCAACACTAACACAAGTGCGAAAAGTGGTTTTTCCACACTAATACAAGTGCAAAAGTGGTTTCCTGCACCAACACAAGTGCGAAAAGTGGTTTTTCAACACTAACACAAGTGCGAAAAGTGGTTTTTCAACACTAACACAAGTGCGAAAAGTGGTTTTTCAACACTAACACAAGTGAGAAAAGTGGTTTTTCAACACTAACAGAAGTGAAAAAAGTGGTTTTTCAACACTATCACAAGTGCAAAAAGTGTTTTTTCCACACTAATACAAGTGCAAAAGTGGTTTCCTGCACCAACACAAGTGCGAAAAGTGGTTTTTCAACACTAACACAAGTGCGAAAAGTGGTTTTTCAACACTAACACAAGTGCGAAAAGTGTTTTTTCCACACTAATACAAGTGCAAAAGTGGTTTCCTGCACCAACACAAGTGCGAAAAGTGTTTTTTCAACACTAACACAAGTGCGAAAAGTGGTTTTTCAACACTAACACAAGTGCGAAAAGTGGTTTTTCAACACCAACACAAGTGCGAAAAGTGGTTTTTCAACACTAACACAAGTGCGAAAAGTGGTTTTTCAACACTAACACAAGTGCGAAAAGTGGTTTTTCAACACTAACACAAGTTCGAAAAGTGGTTTTTCAACACTATCACAAGTGCAAAAAGTGTTTTTTCCACACTAATACAAGTGCAAAAGTGGTTTCCTGCACCAACACAAGTGCAAAAAGTGGTTTTTCAACACTAACACAAGTGCAAAAAGTGGTTTTTCAACACTAACACAAGTGCGAAAAGTGGTTTTTCAACACTAACACAAGTGCGAAAAGTGGTTTTTCAACACTAACACAAGTGCGAAAAGTGTTTTTTCAACACTAACACAAGTGCGAAAAGTGGTTTTTCAACAATAACAAAAGTGCGAAAAGTGGTTTTTCAACACTAACACAAGTGTGAAAAGTGGTTTTTCCACACTAATACAAGTGCAAAAGTGGTTTCCTGCACCAACACAAGTGTGAAAAGTGGTTTTTCAACACTAACACAAGTGCGAAAAGTGGTTTTTCAACACTAACACAAGTGCGAAAAGTGGTTTTTCAACACTAACACAAGTGCGAAAAGTGTTTTTCCACACTAATACAAGTGCAAAAGTGGTTTCCCGCACCAACACAAGTGCGAAAAGTGGTTTTTCAACACTAACACAAGTGCGAAAAGTGGTTTTTCAACACTAACACAAGTGCGAAAAGTGTTTTTTCCACACTAATAAAGTGCAAAAGTGGTTTCCTGCACCAACACAAGTGCGAAAAGTGGTTTTTCAACACTAACACAAGTGCAAAAAGTGGTTTTTCAACACTAACACAAGTGCGAAAAGTGGTTTTTCAACACTAACACAAGTGCGAAAAGTGGTTTTTCAACACTAACAGAAGTGCAAAAAGTGGTTTTTCAACACTAACACAAGTGCGAAAAGTGGTTTTTCCACACTAATACAAGTGAAAAAGTCGTTTCCTGCACCAACACAAGTGTGAAAAGTGGTTTTTCAACACTAACACAAGTGCGAAAAGTGCTTTTTCAACACTATCACAAGTGCAAAAATTGTTTTTTCCACACTAATACAAGTGCAAAAGTGGTTTCCTGCACCAACACAAGTGCAAAAAGTGGTTTTTCAACATTAACACAAGTGCGAAAAGTGGTTTTTCAACACTAACACAAGTGCGAAAAGTGGTTTTTCAACACTAACACAAGTGCGAAAAGTGGTTTTTCCACACTAATACAAGTGCAAAAGTGGTTTCCTGCACCAACACAAGTGCGAAAAGTGGTTTTTCAACACTAACACAAGTGCGAAAAGTGGTTTTTCAACACTAACACAAGTGCGAAAAGTGGTTTTTCAACACTAACACAAGTGAGAAAAGTGGTTTTTCAACACTAACAGAAGTGAAAAAAGTGGTTTTTCAACACTATCACAAGTGCAAAAAGTGTTTTTTCCACACTAATATAAGTGCAAAAGTGGTTTCCTGCACCAACACAAGTGCGAAAAGTGGTTTTTCAACAATAACACAAGTGCGAAAAGTGTTTTTTCCACACTAATACAAGTGCAAAAGTGGTTTCCTGCACCAACACAAGTGCGAAAAGTGGTTTTTCAACACTAACACACGTGCGAAAAGTGGTTTTTCAACACTAACACAAGTGCGAAAAGTGGTTTTTCAACACTAACACAAGTGCGAAAAGTGGTTTTTCAACACTAACACAAGTGCGAAAAGTGGTTTTTCAACACTAACACAAGTGCGAAAAATGGTTTTTCAACACTAACACAAGTGCGAAAAGTGTTTTTTCCACACTAATACAAGTGCAAAAGTGGTTTCCTGCACCAACACAAGTGTGAAAAGTGGTTTTTCAACACTAACACAAGTGCGAAAAGTGGTTTTTCAACACCAACACAAGTGCGAAAAGTGGTTTTTCAACACTAACACAAGTGCGAAAAGTGTTTTTTCCACACTAATACAGGTGCAAAAGTGGTTTCCTGCACCAACACAAGTGTGAAAAGTGGTTTTTCAACACTAACACAAGTGCGAAAAGTGGTTTTTCAACACTAACACAAGTGCGAAAAGTGCTTTTTCCACACTAATACAAGTGCAAAAGTGGTTTCCTGCACCAACACAAGTGCGAAAAGTGGTTTTTCAACACTAACACAAGTTCGAAAAGTGGTTTTTCAACACTATCACAAGTGCAAAAAGTGATTTTCCACACTAATACAAGTGCAAAAGTGATTTCCTGCACATCAACACTAACACAAGTGCGAAAAATGGTTTTTCAACACTAACACTAGTGCGAAAAGTGGTTTTTTAACACTAACACAAGTGCGAAAAGTGGTTTTTCAACACTAACACAAGTTCGAAAAGTGGTTTTTCAACACTATCACAAGTGCAAAAAGTGTTTTTTCCACACTAATACAAGTGCAAAAGTGGTTTCCTGCACCAACACAAGTGCGAAAAGTGGTTTTTCAACACTAACACAAGTGCGAAAAGTGGTTTTTCAACACTAACACAAGTGCGAAAAGTGGTTTTTCAACACTAACACAAGTGCGAAAAGTGGTTTTTCAACACTAACACAAGTGCGAAAAGTGTTTTTTCCACACTAATACAAGTGCAAAAGTGGTTTTCCGCACCAACACAAGTGCGAAAAGTGGTTTTTCAACACTAACACAAGTGCGAAAAGTGGTTTTTCAACACTAACACAAGTGCGAAAAGTGGTTTTGCCACACTAATTCAAGTGCAAAAGTGGTTTCCTGCACCAACACAAGTGCAAAAAGTGGTTTTTCAACACTAACACAAGTGCGAAAAGTGGTTTTTCAACACTAACACAAGTGCGAAAAGTGGTTTTTCAACACTAACACAAGTGCGAAAAGTGGTTTTTCAACACTAACACAAGTGCGAAAAGTGGTTTTTCAACAATAACAAAAGTGCGAAAAGTGGTTTTTCAACACTAACACAAGTGCGAAAAGTATTTTTTCAACACTAACAGAAGTGCAAAAAGTGGTTTTTCAACACTATCACAAGTGCAAAAAGTGTTTTTTCCACACTAATACAAGTGCAAAAGTGGTTTCCTGCACCAACACAAGTGCAAAAAGTGGTTTTTCAACACTAACACAAGTGCGAAAAGTGGTTTTTCAACACTAACACAAGTGCGAAAAGTGGTTTTTCAACACTAACACAAGTGCGAAAAGTGTTTTTTCCACACGGGCAAAAAGTGTTTTTTCCACACTAATACAAGTGCAAAAGTGGTTTCCTGCACCAACACAACACTAATACAAGTGCAAAAGTGGTTTCCTGCACCAACACAAGTGCAAAAAGTGGTTTTTCAACACTAACACAAGTGCGAAAAGTGGTTTTTCAACACTAACACAAGTGCGAAAAGTGGTTTTTCAACACTATCACAAGTGCAAAAAGTGTTTTTTCCACACTAATACAAGTGCAAAAGTGGTTTCCTGCACCAACACAAGTGCGAAAATTGGTTTTTCAACACTAACACAAGTGCGAAAAGTGGTTTTTCAACACTAACACAAGTGCGAAAAGTGGTTTTTCAACACTAACACAAGTGCGAAAAGTGGTTTTTCCACACTAATACAAGTGGAAAAGTGGTTTCCTACATCAACACAAGTGCGAAAAGTGGTTTTTCAACACTAACACAGGTGCGAAAAGTGGTTTTTCAACACTAACACAAGTGCGAAAAGTGTTTTTTCCACACTAATGCAAGTGCAAAAGTGGTTTCCTGCACCAACACAAGTGCGAAAAGTGGTTTTTCAACACTAACACAAGTGCGAAAGGTGGTTTTTCCACACTAATACAAGTGCAAAAGTGGTTTCCTGCACCAACACAAGTGCGAAAAGTGGTTTTTCAACACTAACGCAAGTGCGAAAAGTGGTTTTTCAACACTATCACAAGTGCAAATGTGGTTTCCTGCACCAACACAAGTGCAAAAAGTGGTTTTTCAACACTAACACAAGTGCGAAAAGTGGTTTTTCCACACTAATACAAGTGCAAAAGTGGTTTCCTGCACCAACACAAGTGCGAAAAGTGGTTTTTCAACACTAACACAAGTGCGAAAAGTGGTTTTTCAACACTAACACAAGTGCGAAAAGTGTTTTTTCCACACTAATACAAGTGCAAAAGTGGTTTCCTGCACCAACACAAGTGCGAAAAGTGGTTTTTCAACACTAACACAAGTGCGAAAAGTGGTTTTTCAACACTAAAACAAGTGCGAAAAGTGGTTTTTCAACACTAACACAAGTGCGAAAAGTGGTTTTTCCACACTAATACAAGTGCAAAAGTGGTTTCCTGCACCATCACAAGTGCGAAAAGTGGTTTTTCAACACTAACACAAGTTCGAAAAGTGGTTTTTCAACACTATCACGAGTGGAAAAAGTGCTTTTTCCACACTAATAAAGTGCAAAAGTGGTTTCCTGCACCAACACAAGTGCGAAAAGTGGTTTTTCAACACTAACACAAGTGTGAAAAGTGGTTTTACAACACTAACACAAGTGCGAAAAGTGGTTTTTCAACACTATCACAAGTGCAAAAAGTGTTTTTTCCACACTAATACAAGTGCAAAAGTGGTTTCCTGCACCAACACAAGTGTGAAAAGTGGTTTTTCAACACTAACACAAGTGCGAAAAGTGGTTTTTCAACACTAACACAAGTGCGAAAAGTGGTTTTTCAACACTAACACAAGTGCGAAAAGTGTTTTTCCACACTAATACAAGTGCAAAAGTGGTTTCCCGCACCAACACAAGTGCGAAAAGTGGTTTTTCAACACTAACACAAGTGCGAAAAGTGGTTTTTCAACACTAACACAAGTGCGAAAAGTGTTTTTTCCACACTAATAAAGTGCAAAAGTGGTTTCCTGCACCAACACAAGTGCGAAAAGTGGTTTTTCAACACTAACACAAGTGCGAAAAGTGGTTTTTCAACACTAACACAAGTGCGAAAAGTGGTTTTTCAACACTAACACAAGTGCGAAAAGTGGTTTTTCAACACTAACACAAGTGCAAAAAGTGGTTTTTCAACACTAACAGAAGTGCAAAAAGTAGTTTTTCAACACTAACACAAGTGCGAAAAGTGGTTTTTCCACACTAATACAAGTGAAAAAGTCGTTTCCTGCACCAACACAAGTGCGAAAAGTGGTTTTTCAACACTAACACAAGTGCGAAAAGTGCTTTTTCAACACTATCACAAGTGCAAAAATTGTTTTTTCCACACTAATACAAGTGCAAAAGTGGTTTCCTGCACCAACACAAGTGCGAAAAGTGGTTTTTCAACACTAACACAAGTGCGAAAAGTGGTTTTTCAACACTAACACAAGTGCGAAAAGTGGTTTTTCAACACTAACACAAGTGCGAAAAGTGGTTTTTCCACACTAATACAAGTGCAAAAGTGGTTTCCTGCACCAACACAAGTGCGAAAAGTGGTTTTTCAACACTAACACAAGTGCGAAAAGTGGTTTTTCAACACTAACACAAGTGCGAAAAGTGGTTTTTCAACACTAACACAAGTGAGAAAAGTGGTTTTTCAACACTAACAGAAGTGAAAAAAGTGGTTTTTCAACACTATCACAAGTGCAAAAAGTGTTTTTTCCACACTAATACAAGTGCAAAAGTGGTTTCCTGCACCAACACAAGTGCGAAAAGTGGTTTTTCAACACTAACACAAGTGCGAAAAGTGGTTTTTCAACACTAACACAAGTGCGAAAAGTGTTTTTTCCACACTAATACAAGTGCAAAAGTGGTTTCCTGCACCAACACAAGTGCGAAAAGTGTTTTTTCAACACTAACACAAGTGCGAAAAGTGGTTTTTCAACACTAACACAAGTGCGAAAAGTGGTTTTTCAACACCAACACAAGTGCGAAAAGTGGTTTTTCAACACTAACACAAGTGCGAAAAGTGGTTTTTCAACACTAACACAAGTGCGAAAAGTGGTTTTTCAACACTAACACAAGTTCGAAAAGTGGTTTTTCAACACTATCACAAGTGCAAAAAGTGTTTTTTCCACACTAATACAAGTGCAAAAGTGGTTTCCTGCACCAACACAAGTGCAAAAAGTGGTTTTTCAACACTAACACAAGTGCAAAAAGTGGTTTTTCAACACTAACACAAGTGCGAAAAGTGGTTTTTCAACACTAACACAAGTGCGAAAAGTGTTTTTTCAACACTAACACAAGTGCGAAAAGTGTTTTTTCAACACTAACACAAGTGCGAAAAGTGGTTTTTCAACAATAACAAAAGTGCGAAAAGTGGTTTTTCAACACTAACACAAGTGCGAAAAGTGTTTTTTCAACACTAACAGAAGTGCAAAAAGTGGTTTTTCAACACTATCACAAGTGCAAAAAGTGTTTTTTCCACACTAATACAAGTGCAAAAGTGGTTTCCTGCACCAACACAAGTGTGAAAAGTGGTTTTTCAACACTAACACAAGTGCGAAAAGTGGTTTTTCAACACCAACACAAGTGCGAAAAGTGGTTTTTCAACACTAACACAAGTGCGAAAAGTGTTTTTTCCACACTAATACAAGTGCAAAAGTGGTTTCCTGCACCAACACAAGTGCGAAAAGTGGTTTTTCAACACTAACACAAGTTCGAAAAGTGGTTTTTCAACACTATCACAAGTGCAAAAAGTGATTTTCCACACTAATACAAGTGCAAAAGTGATTTCCTGCACATCAACACTAACACAAGTGCGAAAAATGGTTTTTCAACACTAACACTAGTGCGAAAAGTGGTTTTTCAACACTAACACAAGTGCGAAAAGTGGTTTTTCAACACTAACACAAGTTCGAAAAGTGGTTTTTCAACACTATCACAAGTGCAAAAAGTGTTTTTTCCACACTAATACAAGTGCAAAAGTGGTTTCCTGCACCAACACAAGTGCAAAAAGTGGTTTTTCAACACTAACACAAGTGCAAAAAGTGGTTTTTCAACACTAACACAAGTGCGAAAAGTGGTTTTTCAACACTAACACAAGTGCGAAAAGTGGTTTTTCAACACTAACACAAGTGCGAAAAGTGTTTTTTCAACACTAACACAAGTGCGAAAAGTGGTTTTTCAACAATAACAAAAGTGCGAAAAGTGGTTTTTCAACACTAACACAAGTGCGAAAAGTGTTTTTTCAACACTAACAGAAGTGCAAAAAGTGGTTTTTCAACACTATCACAAGTGCAAAAAGTGTTTTTTCCACACTAATACAAGTGCAAAAGTGGTTTCCTGCACCAACACAAGTGCAAAAAGTGGTTTTTCAACACTAACACAAGTGCGAAAAGTGGTTTTTCAACACTAACACAAGTGCGAAAAGTGGTTTTTCAACACTAACACAAGTGCGAAAAGTGCTTTTTCCACACGGGCAAAAAGTGTTTTTTCCACACTAATACAAGTGCAAAAGTGGTTTCCTGCACCAACACAACACTAATACAAGTGCAAAAGTGGTTTCCTGCACCAACACAAGTGCGAAAAGTGGTTTTTCAACACTAACACAAGTGCGAAAAGTGGTTTTTCAACACTAACACAAGTGCGAAAAGTGGTTTTTCAACACTATCACAAGTGCAAAAAGTGTTTTTTCCACACTAATACAAGTGCAAAAGTGGTTTCCTGCACCAACACAAGTGCGAAAATTGGTTTTTCAACACTAACACAAGTGCGAAAAGTGGTTTTTCAACACTATCACAAGTGCAAATGTGGTTTCCTGCACCAACACAAGTGCGAAAAGTGGTTTTTCAACACTAACACAAGTGCGAAAAGTGGTTTTTCAACACTAACACAAGTGTGAAAAGTGGTTTTTCCACACTAATACAAGTGCAAAAGTGGTTTCCTGCACCAACACAAGTGCGAAAAGTGGTTTTTCAACACTAACACAAGTGCGAAAAGTGGTTTTTCAACACTAACACAAGTGCGAAAAGTGGTTTTTCAACACTAACACAAGTGCGAAAAGTGGTTTTTCAACACTATCACAAGTGCAAAAAGTGTTTTTTCCACACTAATACAAGTGCAAAAGTGGTTTCCTGCACCAACACAAGTGCGAAAATTGGTTTTTCAACACTAACACAAGTGCGAAAAGTGGTTTTTCAACACTAACACAAGTGCGAAAAGTGGTTTTTCAACACTAACACAAGTGCGAAAAGTGGTTTTTCCACACTAATACAAGTGGAAAAGTGGTTTCCTACATCAACACAAGTGCGAAAAGTGGTTTTTCAACACTAACACAGGTGCGAAAAGTGGTTTTTCAACACTAACACAAGTGCGAAAAGTGTTTTTTCCACACTAATGCAAGTGCAAAAGTGGTTTCCTGCACCAACACAAGTGCGAAAAGTGGTTTTTCAACACTAACACAAGTGCGAAAAGTGGTTTTTCAACACTAACACAAGTGCGAAAAGTGGTTTTTCCACACTAATACAAGTGCAAAAGTGGTTTCCTGCACCAACACAAGTGCGAAAAGTGGTTTTTCAACACTAACGCAAGTGCGAAAAGTGGTTTTTCAACACTATCACAAGTGCAAATGTGGTTTCCTGCACCAACACAAGTGTGAAAAGTGGTTTTTCAACACTAACACAAGTGCGAAAAGTGGTTTTTCAACACTAACACAAGTGCGAAAAGTGGTTTTTCCACACTAATACAAGTGCAAAAGTGGTTTCCTGCACCAACACAAGTGCGAAAAGTGGTTTTTCAACACTAACACAAGTGCGAAAAGTGGTTTTTCAACACTAACACAAGTGCGAAAAGTGTTTTTTCCACACTAATACAAGTGCAAAAGTGGTTTCCTGCACCAACACAAGTGCGAAAAGTGGTTTTTCAACACTAACACAAGTGCGAAAAGTGGTTTTTCAACACTAACACAAGTGCGAAAAGTGGTTTTTCAACACTAACACAAGTGCGAAAAGTGTTTTTTCCACACTAATACAAGTGCAAAAGTGGTTTCCTGCACCAACACAAGTGCGAAAAGTGGTTTTTCAACACTAACACAAGTGCGAAAAGTGGTTTTTCAACACTAACACAAGTGCGAAAAGTGGTTTTTCAACACTAACACAAGTGCGAAAAGTGGTTTTTCAACACTAACACAAGTTCGAAAAGTGGTTTTTCAACACTATCACGAGTGGAAAAAGTGTTTTTTCCACACTAATAAAGTGCAAAAGTGGTTTCCTGCACCAACACAAGTGCGAAAAGTGGTTTTTCAACACTAACACAAGTGTGAAAAGTGGTTTTACAACACTAACACAAGTGCGAAAAGTGGTTTTTCAACACTATCACAAGTGCAAAAAGTGTTTTTTCCACACTAATAAAGTGCAAAAGTGGTTTCCTGCACCAACACAAGTGCGAAAAGTGGTTTTTCAACACTAACACAAGTGCGAAAAGTGGTTTTTCAACACTAACACAAGTGCGAAAAGTGGTTTTTCAACACTAACACAAGTGCGAAAAGTGGTTTTTCAACACTAACACAAGTGCAAAAAGTGGTTTTTCAACACTAACAGAAGTGCAAAAAGTAGTTTTTCAACACTAACACAAGTGCGAAAAGTGGTTTTTCCACACTAATACAAGTGAAAAAGTCGTTTCCTGCACCAACACAAGTGCGAAAAGTGGTTTTTCAACACTAACACAAGTGCGAAAAGTGCTTTTTCAACACTATCACAAGTGCAAAAATTGTTTTTTCCACACTAATACAAGTGCAAAAGTGGTTTCCTGCACCAACACAAGTGCGAAAAGTGGTTTTTCAACACTAACACAAGTGCGAAAAGTGGTTTTTCAACACTAACACAAGTGCGAAAAGTGGTTTTTCAACACTAACACAAGTGCGAAAAGTGGTTTTTCCACACTAATACAAGTGCAAAAGTGGTTTCCTGCACCAACACAAGTGCGAAAAGTGGTTTTTCAACACTAACACAAGTGCGAAAAGTGGTTTTTCAACACTAACACAAGTGCGAAAAGTGGTTTTTCAACACTAACACAAGTGAGAAAAGTGGTTTTTCAACACTAACAGAAGTGAAAAAAGTGGTTTTTCAACACTATCACAAGTGCAAAAAGTGTTTTTTCCACACTTATACAAGTGCAAAAGTGGTTTCCTGCACCAACACAAGTGCGAAAAGTGGTTTTTCAACACTAACACAAGTGCGAAAAGTGGTTTTTCAACACTAACACAAGTGCGAAAAGTGTTTTTTCCACACTAATACAAGTGCAAAAGTGGTTTCCTGCACCAACACAAGTGCGAAAAGTGTTTTTTCAACACTAACACAAGTGCGAAAAGTGGTTTTTCAACACTAACACAAGTGCGAAAAGTGGTTTTTCAACACCAACACAAGTGCGAAAAGTGGTTTTTCAACACTAACACAAGTGCGAAAAGTGGTTTTTCAACACTAACACAAGTTCGAAAAGTGGTTTTTCAACACTATCACAAGTGCAAAAAGTGTTTTTTCCACACTAATACAAGTGCAAAAGTGGTTTCCTGCACCAACACAAGTGCAAAAAGTGGTTTTTCAACACTAACACAAGTGCAAAAAGTGGTTTTTCAACACTAACACAAGTGCGAAAAGTGGTTTTTCAACACTAACACAAGTGCGAAAAGTGGTTTTTCAACACTAACACAAGTGCGAAAAGTGTTTTTTCAACACTAACACAAGTGCGAAAAGTGGTTTTTCAACAATAACAAAAGTGCGAAAAGTGGTTTTTCAACACTAACACAAGTGCGAAAAGTGTTTTTTCAACACTAACAGAAGTGCAAAAAGTGGTTTTTCAACACTATCACAAGTGCAAAAAGTGTTTTTTCCACACTAATACAAGTGCAAAAGTGGTTTCCTGCACCAACACAAGTGTGAAAAGTGGTTTTTCAACACTAACACAAGTGCGAAAAGTGGTTTTTCAACACCAACACAAGTGCGAAAAGTGGTTTTTCAACACTAACACAAGTGCGAAAAGTGTTTTTTCCACACTAATACAAGTGCAAAAGTGGTTTCCTGCACCAACACAAGTGTGAAAAGTGGTTTTTCAACACCAACACAAGTGCGAAAAGTGGTTTTTCAACACTAACACAAGTGCGAAAAGTGCTTTTTCCACACTAATACAAGTGCAAAAGTGGTTTCCTGCACCAACACAAGTGCGAAAAGTGGTTTTTCAACACTAACACAAGTTCGAAAAGTGGTTTTTCAACACTATCACAAGTGCAAAAAGTGATTTTCCACACTAATACAAGTGCAAAAGTGATTTCCAGCACATCAACACTAACACAAGTGCGAAAAATGGTTTTTCAACACTAACACTAGTGCGAAAAGTGGTTTTTCAACACTAACACAAGTGCGAAAAGTGGTTTTTCAACACGAACACAAGTTCGAAAAGTGGTTTTTCAACACTATCACAAGTGCAAAAAGTGTTTTTTCCACACTAATACAAGTGCAAAAGTGGTTTCCTGCACCAACACAAGTGCAAAAAGTGGTTTTTCAACACTAACACAAGTGCAAAAAGTGGTTTTTCAACACTAACACAAGTGCGAAAAGTGGTTTTTCAACACTAACACAAGTGCGAAAAGTGGTTTTTCAACACTAACACAAGTGCGAAAAGTGTTTTTTCAACACTAACACAAGTGCGAAAAGTGGTTTTTCAACAATAACAAAAGTGCGAAAAGTGGTTTTTCAACACTAACACAAGTGCGAAAAGTGTTTTTTCAACACTAACAGAAGTGCAAAAAGTGGTTTTTCAACACTATCACAAGTGCAAAAAGTGTTTTTTCCACACTAATACAAGTGCAAAAGTGGTTTCCTGCACCAACACAAGTGCAAAAAGTGGTTTTTCAACACTAACACAAGTGCGAAAAGTGGTTTTTCAACACTAACACAAGTGCGAAACGTGGTTTTTCAACACTAACACAAGTGCGAAAAGTGCTTTTTCCACACGGGCAAAAAGTGTTTTTTCCACACTAATACAAGTGCAAAAGTGGTTTCCTGCACCAACACAACACTAATACAAGTGCAAAAGTGGTTTCCTGCACCAACACAAGTGCGAAAAGTGGTTTTTCAACACTAACACAAGTGCGAAAAGTGGTTTTTCAACACTAACACAAGTGCGAAAAGTGGTTTTTCAACACTATCACAAGTGCAAAAAGTGTTTTTTCCACACTAATACAAGTGCAAAAGTGGTTTCCTGCACCAACACAAGTGCGAAAATTGGTTTTTCAACACTAACACAAGTGCGAAAAGTGGTTTTTCAACACTATCACAAGTGCAAATGTGGTTTCCTGCACCAACACAAGTGCGAAAAGTGGTTTTTCAACACTAACACAAGTGCGAAAAGTGGTTTTTCAACACTAACACAAGTGTGAAAAGTGGTTTTTCCACACTAATACAAGTGCAAAAGTGGTTTCCTGCACCAACACAAGTGCGAAAAGTGGTTTTTCAACACTAACACAAGTGCGAAAAGTGGTTTTTCAACACTAACACAAGTGCGAAAAGTGTTTTTTCCACACTAATACAAGTGCAAAAGTGGTTTCCTGCACCAACACAAGTGCGAAAAGTGGTTTTTCAACACTAACATAAGTGCGAAAAGTGGTTTTTCAACACTAACACAAGTGCGAAAAGTGGTTTTTCAACACTAACACAAGTGCGAAAAGTGGTTTTTCCACACTAATACAAGTGCAAAAGTGGTTTCCTGCACCATCACAAGTGCGAAAAGTGGTTTTTCAACACTAACACAAGTTCGAAAAGTGGTTTTTCAACACTATCATGAGTGCAAAAAGTGTTTTTTCCACACTAATAAAGTGCAAAAGTGGTTTCCTGCACCAACACAAGTGCGTAAAGTGGTTTTTCAACACTAACACAAGTGTGAAAAGTGGTTTTTCAACACTAACACAAGTGCGAAAAGTGGTTTTTCAACACTATCACAAGTGCAAAAAGTGTTTTTTCCACACTAATACAAGTGCAAAAGTGGTTTCCTGCACCAACACAAGTGTGAAAAGTGGTTTTTCAACACTAACACAAGTGCGAAAAGTGGTTTTTCAACACTAAGACAAGTGCGAAAAGTGTTTTCCACACTAATACAAGTGCAAAAGTGGTTTCCCGCACCAACACAAGTGCGAAAAGTGGTTTTTCAACACTAGCACAAGTGCGAAAAGTGGTTTTTCAACACTAACACAAGTGCGAAAAGTGGTTTTTCCACACTAATACAAGTGCAAAAGTGGTTTCCTGCACCAACACAAGTGCGAAAAGTGGTTTTTCAACACTAACACAAGTGCGAAAAGTGGTTTTTCAACACTAACACAAGTGCGAAAAGTGGTTTTTCAACACTAACACAAGTGAGAAAAGTGGTTTTTCAACACTAACAGAAGTGAAAAAAGTGGTTTTTCAACACTATCACAAGTGCAAAAAGTGTTTTTTCCACACTAATACAAGTGCAAAAGTGGTTTCCTGCACCAACACAAGTGCGAAAAGTGTTTTTTCAACACTAACACAAGTGCGAAAAGTGGTTTTTCAACACTAACACAAGTGCGAAAAGTGGTTTTTGAACACCAACACAAGTGCGAAAAGTGGTTTTTCAACACTAACACAAGTGCGAAAAGTGTTTTTTCCACACTAATACAAGTGCAAAAGTGGTTTCCTGCACCAACACAAGTGTGAAAAGTGGTTTTTCAACACTAACACAAGTGCGAAAAGTGGTTTTTCAACACCAACACAAGTGCGAAAAGTGGTTTTTCAACACTAACACAAGTGCGAAAAGTGTTTTTTCCACACTAATACAAGTGCAAAAGTGGTTTCCTGCACCAACACAAGTGTGAAAAGTGGTTTTTCAACACCAACACAAGTGCGAAAAGTGGTTTTTCAACACTAACACAAGTGCGAAAAGTGCTTTTTCCACACTAATACAAGTGCAAAAGTGGTTTCCTGCACCAACACAAGTGCGAAAAGTGGTTTTTCAACACTAACACAAGTTCGAAAAGTGGTTTTTCAACACTATCACAAGTGCAAAAAGTGATTTTCCACACTAATACAAGTGCAAAAGTGATTTCCAGCACATCAACACTAACACAAGTGCGAAAAATGGTTTTTCAACACTAACACTAGTGCGAAAAGTGGTTTTTCAACACTAACACAAGTGCGAAAAGTGGTTTTTCAACACTAACACAAGTTCGAAAAGTGGTTTTTCAACACTATCACAAGTGCAAAAAGTGTTTTTTCCACACTAATACAAGTGCAAAAGTGGTTTCCTGCACCAACACAAGTGCAAAAAGTGGTTTTTCAACACTAACACAAGTGCGAAAAGTGGTTTTTCAACACTAACACAAGTGCGAAAAGTGGTTTTTCAACACTAACACAAGTGCGAAAAGTGTTTTTTCAACACTAACACAAGTGCGAAAAGTGGTTTTTCAACAATAACAAAAGTGCGAAAAGTGGTTTTTCAACACTAACACAAGTGCGAAAAGTGTTTTTTCAACACTAACAGAAGTGCAAAAAGTGGTTTTTCAACACTATCACAAGTGCAAAAAGTGTTTTTTCCACACTAATACAAGTGCAAAAGTGGTTTCCTGCACCAACACAAGTGCAAAAAGTGGTTTTTCAACACTAACACAAGTGCGAAAAGTGGTTTTTCAACACTAACACAAGTGCGAAAAGTGGTTTTTCAACACTAACACAAGTGCGAAAAGTGCTTTTTCCACACGGGCAAAAAGTGTTTTTTCCACACTAATACAAGTGCAAAAGTGGTTTCCTGCACCAACACAACACTAATACAAGTGCAAAAGTGGTTTCCTGCACCAACACAAGTGCGAAAAGTGGTTTTTCAACACTAACACAAGTGCAAAAAGTGGTTTTTCAACACTAACACAAGTGCAAAAAGTGGTTTTTCAACACTAACACAAGTGCAAAAAGTGTTTTTTCCACACTAATACAAGTGCAAAAGTGGTTTCCTGCACCAACACAAGTGCGAAAATTGGTTTTTCAACACTAACACAAGTGCGAAAAGTGGTTTTTCAACACTATCACAAGTGCAAATGTGGTTTCCTGCACCAACACAAGTGCGAAAAGTGGTTTTTCAACACTAACACAAGTGCGAAAAGTGGTTTTTCAACACTAACACAAGTGTGAAAAGTGGTTTTTCCACACTAATACAAGTGCAAAAGTGGTTTCCTGCACCAACACAAGTGCGAAAAGTGGTTTTTCAACACTAACACAAGTGCGAAAAGTGGTTTTTCAACACTAACACAAGTGCGAAAAGTGTTTTTTCCACACTAATACAAGTGCAAAAGTGTTTCCTGCACCAACACAAGTGCGAAAAGTGGTTTTTCAACACTAACATAAGTGCGAAAAGTGGTTTTTCAACACTAACACAAGTGCGAAAAGTGGTTTTTCAACACTAACACAAGTGCGAAAAGTGGTTTTTCCACACTAATACAAGTGCAAAAGTGGTTTCCTGCACCATCACAAGTGCGAAAAGTGGTTTTTCAACACTAACACAAGTTCGAAAAGTGGTTTTTCAACACTATCATGAGTGCAAAAAGTGTTTTTTCCACACTAATAAAGTGCAAAAGTGGTTTCCTGCACCAACACAAGTGCGTAAAGTGGTTTTTCAACACTAACACAAGTGTGAAAAGTGGTTTTTCAACACTAACACAAGTGCGAAAAGTGGTTTTTCAACACTATCACAAGTGCAAAAAGTGTTTTTTCCACACTAATACAAGTGCAAAAGTGGTTTCCTGCACCAACACAAGTGTGAAAAGTGGTTTTTCAACACTAACACAAGTGCGAAAAGTGGTTTTTCAACACTAACACAAGTGCGAAAAGTGTTTTCCACACTAATACAAGTGCAAAAGTGGTTTCCCGCACCAACACAAGTGCGAAAAGTGGTTTTTCAACACTAACACAAGTGCGAAAAGTGGTTTTTCAACACTAACACAAGTGCGAAAAGGGTTTTTTCCACACTAATAAAGTGCAAAAGTGGTTTCCTGCACCAACACAAGTGCGAAAAGTGGTTTTTCAACACTAACACAAGTGCGAAAAGTGGTTTTTCAATACTATCACAAGTGCAAAAATTGTTTTTTCCACACTAATACAAGTGCAAAAGTGGTTTCCTGCACAAACACAAGTGCGAAAAGTGGTTTTTCAACACTAACACAAGTGCGAAAAGTGGTTTTTCAACACTAGCACAAGTGCGAAAAGTGGTTTTTCAACACTAACACAAGTGCGAAAAGTGGTTTTTCCACACTAATACAAGTGCAAAAGTGGTTTCCTGCACCAACACAAGTGCGAAAAGTGGTTTTTCAACACTAACACAAGTGCGAAAAGTGGTTTTTCAACACTAACACAAGTGCGAAAAGTGGTTTTTCAACACTAACACAAGTGAGAAAAGTGGTTTTTCAACACTAACAGAAGTGAAAAAAGTGGTTTTTCAACACTATCACAAGTGCAAAAAGTGTTTTTTCCACACTAATACAAGTGCAAAAGTGGTTTCCTGCACCAACACAAGTGCGAAAAGTGTTTTTTCAACACTAACACAAGTGCGAAAAGTGGTTTTTCAACACTAACACAAGTGCGAAAAGTGGTTTTTGAACACCAACACAAGTGCGAAAAGTGGTTTTTCAACACTAACACAAGTGCGAAAAGTGGTTTTTCAACACTAACACAAGTGCGAAAAGTGTTTTTTCCACAGTAATACAAGTGCAAAAGTGGTTTCCTGCACCAACACAAGTGCGTAAAGTGGTTTTTCAACACTAACACAAGTGCGAAAAGTGGTTTTTCAACACTAACACAAGTGCGAAAAGTGTTTTTTCAACACGAACACAAGTGCGAAAAGTGGTTTTTCCACACTAATACAAGTGCAAAAGTGGTTTCCTGCACCAACACAAGTGTGAAAAGTGGTTTTTCAACACTAACACAAGTGCGAAAAGTGGTTTTTCAACACCAACACAAGTGCGAAAAGTGGTTTTTCAACACTAACACAAGTGCGAAAAGTGTTTTTTCCACACTAATACAAGTGCAAAAGTGGTTTCCTGCACCAACACAAGTGTGAAAAGTGGTTTTTCAACACTAACACAAGTGCGAAAAGTGGTTTTTCAACACTAACACAAGTGCGAAAAGTGGTTTTGTCCACACTAATACAAGTGCAAAAGTGGTTTCCTGCACCAACACAAGTGCGAAAAGTGGTTTTTCAACACTAACACAAGTTCGAAAAGTGGTTTTTCAACACTATCACAAGTGCAAAAAGTGATTTTCCACACTAATACAAGTGCAAAAGTGATTTCCTGCACATCAACACTAACACAAGTGCGAAAAATGGTTTTTCAACACTAACACTAGTGCGAAAAGTGGTTTTTCAACAATAACAAAAGTGCGAAAAGTGGTTTTTCAACACTAACACAAGTGCGAAAAGTGTTTTTTCAACACTAACAGAAGTGCAAAAAGTGGTTTTTCAACACTATCACAAGTGCAAAAAGTGTTTTTTCCACACTAATACAAGTGCAAAAGTGGTTTCCTGCACCAACACAAGTGCAAAAAGTGGTTTTTCAACACTAACACAAGTGCGAAAAGTGGTTTTTCAACACTAACACAAGTGCGAAAAGTGCTTTTTCAACACTAACACAAGTGCGAAAAGTGCTTTTTCCACACGGGCAACAAGTGTTTTTTCCACACTAATACAAGTGCAAAAGTGGTTTCCTGCACCAACACAACACTAATACAAGTGCAAAAGTGGTTTCCTGCACCAACACAAGTGCGAAAAGTGGTTTTTCAACACTAACACAAGTGCGAAAAGTGGTTTTTCAACACTAACACAAGTGCGAAAAGTGGTTTTTCAACACTATCACAAGTGCAAAAAGTGTTTTTTCCACACTAATACAAGTGCAAAAGTGGTTTCCTGCACCAACACAAGTGCGAAAATTGGTTTTTCAACACTAACACAAGTGCGAAAAGTGGTTTTTCAACACTAACACAAGTGCGAAAAGTGGTTTTTCAACACTAACACAAGTGCGAAAAGTGGTTTTTCCACACTAATACAAGTGCAAAAGTGGTTTCCTGCACCAACACAAGTGCAAAAAGTGGTTTTTCAACACTAACGCAAGTGCGAAAAGTGGTTTTTCAACACTATCACAAGTGCAAATGTGGTTTCCTGCACCAACACAAGTGCGAAAAGTGGTTTTTCAACACTAACACAAGTGCGAAAAGTGGTTTTTCAACACTAACACAAGTGCGAAAAGTGGTTTTTCCACACTAATACAAGTGCAAAAGTGGTTCCTGCACCAACACAAGTGCGAAAAGTGGTTTTTCAACACTAACACAAGTGCGAAAAGTGGTTTTTCAACACTAACACAAGTGCGAAAAGTGTTTTTTCCACACTAATACAAGTGCAAAAGTGGTTTCCTGCACCAACACAAGTGCGAAAAGTGGTTTTTCAACACTAACACAAGTGCGAAAAGTGGTTTTTCAACACTAACACAAGTGCGAAAAGTGGTTTTTCAACACTAACACAAGTGCGAAAAGTGGTTTTTCCACACTAATACAAGTGCAAAAGTGGTTTCCTGCACCATCACAAGTGCGAAAAGTGGTTTTTCAACACTAACACAAGTGCAAAAAGTGTTTTTTCCACACTAATACAAGTGCAAAAGTGGTTTCCTGCACCAACACAAGTGCGAAAAGTGGTTTTTCAACACTAACACAAGTGCGAAAAGTGGTTTTTCAACACTAACACAAGTGCGAAAAGTGTTTTTTCCACACTAATACAAGTGCAAAAGTGGTTTCCTGCACCAACACAAGTGCGAAAAGTGGTTTTTCAACACTAACACAAGTGCGAAAAGTGTTTTTTCAACACTAACACAAGTGCGAAAAGTGGTTTTTCAACACCAACACAAGTGCGAAAAGTGGTTTTTCAACACTAACACAAGTGCGAAAAGTGGTTTTTCAACACTAACACAAGTGCGAAAAGTGGTTTTTCAACACTAACACAAGTGCGAAAAGTGGTTTTTCAACACTAACACAAGTGCGAAAAGTGGTTTTTCCACACTAATACAAGTGCAAAAGTGGTTTCCTGCACCAACACAAGTGCGAAAAGTGGTTTTTCAACACTAACACAAGTGCGAAAAGTGGTTTTTCAACACTAACACAAGTGCGAAAAGTGTTTTTTCCACACTAATACAAGTGCAAAAGTGGTTTCCTGCACCAACACAAGTGCGAAAAGTGGTTTTTCAACACTAACACAAGTGCGAAAAGTGGTTTTTCAACACTAACACAAGTGCGAAAAGTGGTTTTTCAACACGAACACAAGTGCGAAAAGTGGTTTTTCCACACTAATACAAGTGCAAAAGTGGTTTCCCGCACCAACACAAGTGCGAAAAGTGGTTTTTCAACACTAACACAAGTGCGAAAAGTGGTTTTTCAACACTAACACAAGTGCGAAAAGTGTTTTTCCACACTAATAAAGTGCAAAAGTGGTTTCCTGCACCAACACAAGTGCGAAAAGTGGTTTTTCAACACTAACACAAGTGCGAAAAGTGGTTTTTCAACACTAACACAAGTGCAAAAAGTGGTTTTTCAACACTAACACAAGTGCGAAAAGTGGTTTTTCAACACTAACACAAGTGCAAAAAGTGGTTTTTCAACACTAACAGAAGTGCAAAAAGTAGTTTTTCAACACTAACACAAGTGCGAAAAGTGGTTTTTCCACACTAATACAAGTGAAAAAGTCGTTTCCTGCACCAACACAAGTGCGAAAAGTGGTTTTTCAACACTAACACAAGTGCGAAAAGTGCTTTTTCAACACTATCACAAGTGCAAAAATTGTTTTTTCCACACTAATACAAGTGCAAAAGTGGTTTCCTGCACCAACACAAGTGCGAAAAGTGGTTTTTCAACACTAACACAAGTGCGAAAAGTGGTTTTTCAACACTAACACAAGTGCGAAAAGTGGTTTTTCAACACTAACACAAGTGCGAAAAGTGGTTTTTCCACACTAATACAAGTGCAAAAGTGGTTTCCTGCACCAACACAAGTGCGAAAAGTGGTTTTTCAACACTAACACAAGTGCGAAAAGTGGTTTTTCAACACTAACACAAGTGCGAAAAGTGGTTTTTCAACACTAACACAAGTGAGAAAAGTGGTTTTTCAACACTAACAGAAGTGAAAAAAGTGGTTTTTCAACACTATCACAAGTGCAAAAAGTGTTTTTTCCACACTAATACAAGTGCAAAAGTGGTTTCCTGCACCAACACAAGTGCGAAAAGTGGTTTTTCAACACTAACACAAGTGCGAAAAGTGGTTTTTCAACACTAACACAAGTGCGAAAAGTGTTTTTTCCACACTAATACAAGTGCAAAAGTGGTTTCCTGCACCAACACAAGTGCGAAAAGTGTTTTTTCAACACTAACACAAGTGCGAAAAGTGGTTTTTCAACACTAACACAAGTGCGAAAAGTGGTTTTTCAACACCAACACAAGTGCGAAAAGTGGTTTTTCAACACTAACACAAGTGCGAAAAGTGGTTTTTCAACACTAACACAAGTGCGAAAAGTGGTTTTTCAACACTAACACAAGTTCGAAAAGTGGTTTTTCAACACTATCACAAGTGCAAAAAGTGTTTTTTCCACACTAATACAAGTGCAAAAGTGGTTTCCTGCACCAACACAAGTGCAAAAAGTGGTTTTTCAACACTAACACAAGTGCAAAAAGTGGTTTTTCAACACTAACACAAGTGCGAAAAGTGGTTTTTCAACACTAACACAAGTGCGAAAAGTGGTTTTTCAACACTAACACAAGTGCGAAAAGTGTTTTTTCAACACTAACACAAGTGCGAAAAGTGGTTTTTCAACAATAACAAAAGTGCGAAAAGTGGTTTTTCCACACTAATACAAGTGCAAAAGTGGTTTCCTGCACCAACACAAGTGCGAAAAGTGGTTTTTCAACACTAACACAAGTGCGAAAAGTGGTTTTTCAACACTAACACAAGTGCGAAAAGTGGTTTTTCAACACTAACACAAGTGAGAAAAGTGGTTTTTCAACACTAACAGAAGTGAAAAAAGTGGTTTTTCAACACTATCACAAGTGCAAAAAGTGTTTTTTCCACACTAATACAAGTGCAAAAGTGGTTTCCTGCACCAACACAAGTGCGAAAAGTGTTTTTTCAACACTAACACAAGTGCGAAAAGTGGTTTTTCAACACTAACACAAGTGCGAAAAGTGGTTTTTGAACACCAACACAAGTGCGAAAAGTGGTTTTTCAACACTAACACAAGTGCGAAAAGTGTTTTTTCCACACTAATACAAGTGCAAAAGTGGTTTCCTGCACCAACACAAGTGTGAAAAGTGGTTTTTCAACACTAACACAAGTGCGAAAAGTGGTTTTTCAACACCAACACAAGTGCGAAAAGTGGTTTTTCAACACTAACACAAGTGCGAAAAGTGTTTTTTCCACACTAATACAAGTGCAAAAGTGGTTTCCTGCACCAACACAAGTGTGAAAAGTGGTTTTTCAACACCAACACAAGTGCGAAAAGTGGTTTTTCAACACTAACACAAGTGCGAAAAGTGCTTTTTCCACACTAATACAAGTGCAAAAGTGGTTTCCTGCACCAACACAAGTGCGAAAAGTGGTTTTTCAACACTAACACAAGTTCGAAAAGTGGTTTTTCAACACTATCACAAGTGCAAAAAGTGATTTTCCACACTAATACAAGTGCAAAAGTGATTTCCAGCACATCAACACTAACACAAGTGCGAAAAATGGTTTTTCAACACTAACACTAGTGCGAAAAGTGGTTTTTCAACACTAACACAAGTGCGAAAAGTGGTTTTTCAACACTAACACAAGTTCGAAAAGTGGTTTTTCAACACTATCACAAGTGCAAAAAGTGTTTTTTCCACACTAATACAAGTGCAAAAGTGGTTTCCTGCACCAACACAAGTGCAAAAAGTGGTTTTTCAACACTAACACAAGTGCGAAAAGTGGTTTTTCAACACTAACACAAGTGCGAAAAGTGGTTTTTCAACACTAACACAAGTGCGAAAAGTGTTTTTTCAACACTAACACAAGTGCGAAAAGTGGTTTTTCAACAATAACAAAAGTGCGAAAAGTGGTTTTTCAACACTAACACAAGTGCGAAAAGTGTTTTTTCAACACTAACAGAAGTGCAAAAAGTGGTTTTTCAACACTATCACAAGTGCAAAAAGTGTTTTTTCCACACTAATACAAGTGCAAAAGTGGTTTCCTGCACCAACACAAGTGCAAAAAGTGGTTTTTCAACACTAACACAAGTGCGAAAAGTGGTTTTTCAACACTAACACAAGTGCGAAAAGTGGTTTTTCAACACTAACACAAGTGCGAAAAGTGCTTTTTCCACACGGGCAAAAAGTGTTTTTTCCACACTAATACAAGTGCAAAAGTGGTTTCCTGCACCAACACAACACTAATACAAGTGCAAAAGTGGTTTCCTGCACCAACACAAGTGCGAAAAGTGGTTTTTCAACACTAACACAAGTGCAAAAAGTGGTTTTTCAACACTAACACAAGTGCAAAAAGTGGTTTTTCAACACTAACACAAGTGCAAAAAGTGTTTTTTCCACACTAATACAAGTGCAAAAGTGGTTTCCTGCACCAACACAAGTGCGAAAATTGGTTTTTCAACACTAACACAAGTGCGAAAAGTGGTTTTTCAACACTATCACAAGTGCAAATGTGGTTTCCTGCACCAACACAAGTGCGAAAAGTGGTTTTTCAACACTAACACAAGTGCGAAAAGTGGTTTTTCAACACTAACACAAGTGTGAAAAGTGGTTTTTCCACACTAATACAAGTGCAAAAGTGGTTTCCTGCACCAACACAAGTGCGAAAAGTGGTTTTTCAACACTAACACAAGTGCGAAAAGTGGTTTTTCAACACTAACACAAGTGCGAAAAGTGTTTTTTCCACACTAATACAAGTGCAAAAGTGTTTCCTGCACCAACACAAGTGCGAAAAGTGGTTTTTCAACACTAACATAAGTGCGAAAAGTGGTTTTTCAACACTAACACAAGTGCGAAAAGTGGTTTTTCAACACTAACACAAGTGCGAAAAGTGGTTTTTCCACACTAATACAAGTGCAAAAGTGGTTTCCTGCACCATCACAAGTGCGAAAAGTGGTTTTTCAACACTAACACAAGTTCGAAAAGTGGTTTTTCAACACTATCATGAGTGCAAAAAGTGTTTTTTCCACACTAATAAAGTGCAAAAGTGGTTTCCTGCACCAACACAAGTGCGTAAAGTGGTTTTTCAACACTAACACAAGTGTGAAAAGTGGTTTTTCAACACTAACACAAGTGCGAAAAGTGGTTTTTCAACACTATCACAAGTGCAAAAAGTGTTTTTTCCACACTAATACAAGTGCAAAAGTGGTTTCCTGCACCAACACAAGTGTGAAAAGTGGTTTTTCAACACTAACACAAGTGCGAAAAGTGGTTTTTCAACACTAACACAAGTGCGAAAAGTGTTTTCCACACTAATACAAGTGCAAAAGTGGTTTCCCGCACCAACACAAGTGCGAAAAGTGGTTTTTCAACACTAACACAAGTGCGAAAAGTGGTTTTTCAACACTAACACAAGTGCGAAATGGGTTTTTTCCACACTAATAAAGTGCAAAAGTGGTTTCCTGCACCAACACAAGTGCGAAAAGTGGTTTTTCAACACTAACACAAGTGCGAAAAGTGGTTTTTCAATACTATCACAAGTGCAAAAATTGTTTTTTCCACACTAATACAAGTGCAAAAGTGGTTTCCTGCACAAACACAAGTGCGAAAAGTGGTTTTTCAACACTAACACAAGTGCGAAAAGTGGTTTTTCAACACTAGCACAAGTGCGAAAAGTGGTTTTTCAACACTAACACAAGTGCGAAAAGTGGTTTTTCCACACTAATACAAGTGCAAAAGTGGTTTCCTGCACCAACACAAGTGCGAAAAGTGGTTTTTCAACACTAACACAAGTGCGAAAAGTGGTTTTTCAACACTAACACAAGTGCGAAAAGTGGTTTTTCAACACTAACACAAGTGAGAAAAGTGGTTTTTCAACACTAACAGAAGTGAAAAAAGTGGTTTTTCAACACTATCACAAGTGCAAAAAGTGTTTTTTCCACACTAATACAAGTGCAAAAGTGGTTTCCTGCACCAACACAAGTGCGAAAAGTGTTTTTTCAACACTAACACAAGTGCGAAAAGTGGTTTTTCAACACTAACACAAGTGCGAAAAGTGGTTTTTGAACACCAACACAAGTGCGAAAAGTGGTTTTTCAACACTAACACAAGTGCGAAAAGTGGTTTTTCAACACTAACACAAGTGCGAAAAGTGTTTTTTCCACAGTAATACAAGTGCAAAAGTGGTTTCCTGCACCAACACAAGTGCGTAAAGTGGTTTTTCAACACTAACACAAGTGCGAAAAGTGGTTTTTCAACACTAACACAAGTGCGAAAAGTGTTTTTTCAACACGAACACAAGTGCGAAAAGTGGTTTTTCCACACTAATACAAGTGCAAAAGTGGTTTCCTGCACCAACACAAGTGTGAAAAGTGGTTTTTCAACACTAACACAAGTGCGAAAAGTGGTTTCCTGCACCAACACAAGTGCGAAAAGTGGTTTTTCAACACTAACACAAGTGCGAAAAGTGTTTTTTCCACACTAATACAAGTGCGAAAAGTGGTTTTGTCCACACTAATACAAGTGCAAAAGTGGTTTCCTGCACCAACACAAGTGCGAAAAGTGGTTTTTCAACACTAACACAAGTTCGAAAAGTGGTTTTTCAACACTATCACAAGTGCAAAAAGTGATTTTCCACACTAATACAAGTGCAAAAGTGATTTCCTGCACATCAACACTAACACAAGTGCGAAAAATGGTTTTTCAACACTAACACTAGTGCGAAAAGTGGTTTTTCAACAATAACAAAAGTGCGAAAAGTGGTTTTTCAACACTAACACAAGTGCGAAAAGTGTTTTTTCAACACTAACAGAAGTGCAAAAAGTGGTTTTTCAACACTATCACAAGTGCAAAAAGTGTTTTTTCCACACTAATACAAGTGCAAAAGTGGTTTCCTGCACCAACACAAGTGCAAAAAGTGGTTTTTCAACACTAACACAAGTGCGAAAAGTGGTTTTTCAACACTAACACAAGTGCGAAAAGTGCTTTTTCAACACTAACACAAGTGCGAAAAGTGCTTTTTCCACACGGGCAACAAGTGTTTTTTCCACACTAATACAAGTGCAAAAGTGGTTTCCTGCACCAACACAACACTAATACAAGTGCAAAAGTGGTTTCCTGCACCAACACAAGTGCGAAAAGTGGTTTTTCAACACTAACACAAGTGCGAAAAGTGGTTTTTCAACACTAACACAAGTGCGAAAAGTGGTTTTTCAACACTATCACAAGTGCAAAAAGTGTTTTTTCCACACTAATACAAGTGCAAAAGTGGTTTCCTGCACCAACACAAGTGCGAAAATTGGTTTTTCAACACTAACACAAGTGCGAAAAGTGGTTTTTCAACACTAACACAAGTGCGAAAAGTGGTTTTTCAACACTAACACAAGTGCGAAAAGTGGTTTTTCCACACTAATACAAGTGGAAAAGTGGTTTCCTGCATCAACACAAGTGCGAAAAGTGGTTTTTCAACACTAACACAGGTGCGAAAAGTGGTTTTTCAACACTAACACAAGTGCGAAAAGTGTTTTTTCCGCACTAATGCAAGTGCAAAAGTGGTTTCCTGCACCAACACAAGTACGAAAAGTGGTTTTTCAACACTAACACAAGTGCGAAAAGTGGTTTTTCAACACTAACACAAGTGCGAAAAGTGGTTTTTCCACACTAATACAAGTGCAAAAGTGGTTTCCTGCACCAACACAAGTGCAAAAAGTGGTTTTTCAACACTAACGCAAGTGCGAAAAGTGGTTTTTCAACACTATCACAAGTGCAAATGTGGTTTCCTGCACCAACACAAGTGCGAAAAGTGGTTTTTCAACACTAACACAAGTGCGAAAAGTGGTTTTTCAACACTAACACAAGTGCGAAAAGTGGTTTTTCCACACTAATACAAGTGCAAAAGTGGTTCCTGCACCAACACAAGTGCGAAAAGTGGTTTTTCAACACTAACACAAGTGCGAAAAGTGGTTTTTCAACACTAACACAAGTGCGAAAAGTGTTTTTTCCACACTAATACAAGTGCAAAAGTGGTTTCCTGCACCAATACAAGTGCGAAAAGTGGTTTTTCAACACTAACACAAGTGCGAAAAGTGGTTTTTCAACACTAACACAAGTGCGAAAAGTGGTTTTTCAACACTAACACAAGTGCGAAAAGTGGTTTTTCCACACTAATACAAGTGCAAAAGTGGTTTCCTGCACCATCACAAGTGCGAAAAGTGGTTTTTCAACACTAACACAAGTGCAAAAAGTGTTTTTTCCACACTAATACAAGTGCAAAAGTGGTTTCCTGCACCAACACAAGTGCGAAAAGTGGTTTTTCAACACTAACACAAGTGCGAAAAGTGGTTTTTCAACACTAACACAAGTGCGAAAAGTGTTTTTTCCACACTAATACAAGTGCAAAAGTGGTTTCCTGCACCAACACAAGTGCGAAAAGTGGTTTTTCAACACTAACACAAGTGCGAAAAGTGTTTTTTCAACACTAACACAAGTGCGAAAAGTGGTTTTTCAACACCAACACAAGTGCGAAAAGTGGTTTTTCAACACTAACACAAGTGCGAAAAGTGGTTTTTCAACACTAACACAAGTGCGAAAAGTGGTTTTTCAACACTAACACAAGTGCGAAAAGTGGTTTTTCAACACTAACACAAGTGCGAAAAGTGGTTTTTCCACACTAATACAAGTGCAAAAGTGGTTTCCTGCACCAACACAAGTGCGAAAAGTGGTTTTTCAACACTAACACAAGTGCGAAAAGTGGTTTTTCAACACTAACACAAGTGCGAAAAGTGTTTTTTCCACACTAATACAAGTGCAAAAGTGGTTTCCTGCACCAACACAAGTGCGAAAAGTGGTTTTTCAACACTAACACAAGTGCGAAAAGTGGTTTTTCAACACTAACACAAGTGCGAAAAGTGGTTTTTCAACACGAACACAAGTGCGAAAAGTGGTTTTTCCACACTAATACAAGTGCAAAAGTGGTTTCCCGCACCAACACAAGTGCGAAAAGTGGTTTTTCAACACTAACACAAGTGCGAAAAGTGGTTTTTCAACACTAACACAAGTGCGAAAAGTGTTTTTCCACACTAATAAAGTGCAAAAGTGGTTTCCTGCACCAACACAAGTGCGAAAAGTGGTTTTTCAACACTAACACAAGTGCGAAAAGTGGTTTTTCAACACTAACACAAGTGCAAAAAGTGGTTTTTCAACACTAACACAAGTGCGAAAAGTGGTTTTTCAACACTAACACAAGTGCAAAAAGTGGTTTTTCAACACTAACAGAAGTGCAAAAAGTAGTTTTTCAACACTAACACAAGTGCGAAAAGTGGTTTTTCCACACTAATACAAGTGAAAAAGTCGTTTCCTGCACCAACACAAGTGCGAAAAGTGGTTTTTCAACACTAACACAAGTGCGAAAAGTGCTTTTTCAACACTATCACAAGTGCAAAAATTGTTTTTTCCACACTAATACAAGTGCAAAAGTGGTTTCCTGCACCAACACAAGTGCGAAAAGTGGTTTTTCAACACTAACACAAGTGCGAAAAGTGGTTTTTCAACACTAACACAAGTGCGAAAAGTGGTTTTTCAACACTAACACAAGTGCGAAAAGTGGTTTTTCCACACTAATACAAGTGCAAAAGTGGTTTCCTGCACCAACACAAGTGCGAAAAGTGGTTTTTCAACACTAACACAAGTGCGAAAAGTGGTTTTTCAACACTAACACAAGTGCGAAAAGTGGTTTTTCAACACTAACACAAGTGAGAAAAGTGGTTTTTCAACACTAACAGAAGTGAAAAAAGTGGTTTTTCAACACTATCACAAGTGCAAAAAGTGTTTTTTCCACACTAATACAAGTGCAAAAGTGGTTTCCTGCACCAACACAAGTGCGAAAAGTGGTTTTTCAACACTAACACAAGTGCGAAAAGTGGTTTTTCAACACTAACACAAGTGCGAAAAGTGTTTTTTCCACACTAATACAAGTGCAAAAGTGGTTTCCTGCACCAACACAAGTGCGAAAAGTGTTTTTTCAACACTAACACAAGTGCGAAAAGTGGTTTTTCAACACTAACACAAGTGCGAAAAGTGGTTTTTCAACACCAACACAAGTGCGAAAAGTGGTTTTTCAACACTAACACAAGTGCGAAAAGTGGTTTTTCAACACTAACACAAGTGCGAAAAGTGGTTTTTCAACACTAACACAAGTTCGAAAAGTGGTTTTTCAACACTATCACAAGTGCAAAAAGTGTTTTTTCCACACTAATACAAGTGCAAAAGTGGTTTCCTGCACCAACACAAGTGCAAAAAGTGGTTTTTCAACACTAACACAAGTGCAAAAAGTGGTTTTTCAACACTAACACAAGTGCGAAAAGTGGTTTTTCAACACTAACACAAGTGCGAAAAGTGGTTTTTCAACACTAACACAAGTGCGAAAAGTGTTTTTTCAACACTAACACAAGTGCGAAAAGTGGTTTTTCAACAATAACAAAAGTGCGAAAAGTGGTTTTTCAACACTAACACAAGTGCGAAAAGTGTTTTTTCAACACTAACAGAAGTGCAAAAAGTGGTTTTTCAACAATATCACAAGTGCAAAAAGTGTTTTTTCCACACTAATACAAGTGCAAAAGTGGTTTCCTGCACCAACACAAGTGTGAAAAGTGGTTTTTCAACACTAACACAAGTGCGAAAAGTGGTTTTCCAACACCAACACAAGTGCGAAAAGTGGTTTTTCAACACTAACACAAGTGCGAAAAGTGTTTTTTCCACACTAATACAAGTGCAAAAGTGGTTTCCTGCACCAACACAAGTGTGAAAAGTGGTTTTTAAACACCAACACAAGTGCGAAAAGTGGTTTTTCAACACTAACACAAGTGCGAAAAGTGTTTTTTCCACACTAATAAAGTGCAAAAGTGGTTTCCTGCACCAACACAAGTGCGAAAAGTGGTTTTTCAACACTAACACAAGTGCGAAAAGTGGTTTTTCAACACTAACACAAGTGCGAAAAGTGGTTTTTCAACACTATCACAAGTGCAAAAAGTGTTTTTTCCACACTAATACAAGTGCAAAAGTGGTTTCCTGCACCAACACAAGTGCAAAAAGTGGTTTTTCAACACTAACACAAGTGCAAAAAGTGGTTTTTCAACACTAACACAAGTGCGAAAAGTGGTTTTTCAACACTAACACAAGTGCGAAAAGTGGTTTTTCAACACTAACACAAGTGCGAAAAGTGTTTTTTCAACACTAACACAAGTGCGAAAAGTGGTTTTTCAACAATAACAAAAGTGCGAAAAGTGGTTTTTCAACACTAACACAAGTGCGAAAAGTGTTTTTTCAACACTAACAGAAGTGCAAAAAGTGGTTTTTCAACACTATCACAAGTGCAAAAAGTGTTTTTTCCACACTAATACAAGTGCAAAAGTGGTTTCCTGCACCAACACAAGTGTGAAAAGTGGTTTTTCAACACTAACACAAGTGCGAAAAGTGGTTTTTCAACACCAACACAAGTGCGAAAAGTGGTTTTTCAACACTAACACAAGTGCGAAAAGTGTTTTTTCCACACTAATACAAGTGCAAAAGTGGTTTCCTGCACCAACACAAGTGTGAAAAGTGGTTTTTAAACACCAACACAAGTGCGAAAAGTGGTTTTTCAACACTAACACAAGTGCGAAAAGTGCTTTTTCCACACTAATACAAGTGCAAAAGTGGTTTCCTGCACCAACACAAGTGCGAAAAGTGGTTTTTCAACACTAACACAAGTTCGAAAAGTGGTTTTTCAACACTATCACAAGTGCAAAAAGTGATTTTCCACACTAATACAAGTGCAAAAGTGATTTCCTGCACATCAACACTAACACAAGTGCGAAAAATGGTTTTTCAACACTAACACTAGTGCGAAAAGTGGTTTTTCAACACTAACACAAGTGCGAAAAGTGGTTTTTCAACACTAACACAAGTTCGAAAAGTGGTTTTTCAACACTATCACAAGTGCAAAAAGTGTTTTTTCCACACTAATACAAGTGCAAAAGTGGTTTCCTGCACCAACACAAGTGCAAAAAGTGGTTTTTCAACACTAACACAAGTGCAAAAAGTGGTTTTTCAACACTAACACAAGTGCGAAAAGTGGTTTTTCAACACTAACACAAGTGCGAAAAGTGGTTTTTCAACACTAACACAAGTGCGAAAAGTGTTTTTTCAACACTAACACAAGTGCGAAAAGTGGTTTTTCAACAATAACAAAAGTGCGAAAAGTGGTTTTTCAACACTAACACAAGTGCGAAAAGTGTTTTTTCAACACTAACAGAAGTGCAAAAAGTGGTTTTTCAACACTATCACAAGTGCAAAAAGTGTTTTTTCCACACTAATACAAGTGCAAAAGTGGTTTCCTGCACCAACACAAGTGCAAAAAGTGGTTTTTCAACACTAACACAAGTGCGAAAAGTGGTTTTTCAACACTAACACAAGTGCGAAAAGTGGTTTTTCAACACTAACACAAGTGCGAAAAGTGCTTTTTCCACACGGGCAAAAAGTGTTTTTTCCACACTAATACAAGTGCAAAAGTGGTTTCCTGCACCAACACAACACTAATACAAGTGCAAAAGTGGTTTCCTGCACCAACACAAGTGCGAAAAGTGGTTTTTCAACACTAACACAAGTGCGAAAAGTGGTTTTTCAACACTAACACAAGTGCGAAAAGTGGTTTTTCAACACTAACACAAGTGCGAAAAGTGGTTTTTCAACACTATCACAAGTGCAAAAAGTGTTTTTTCCACACTAATACAAGTGCAAAAGTGGTTTCCTGCACCAACACAAGTGCGAAAATTGGTTTTTCAACACTAACACAAGTGCGAAAAGTGGTTTTTCAACACTAACACAAGTGCGAAAAGTGGTTTTTCAACACTATCACAAGTGCAAAAAGTGTTTTTTCCACACTAATACAAGTGCAAAAGTGGTTTCCTGCACCAACACAAGTGCGAAAATTGGTTTTTCAACACTAACACAAGTGCGAAAAGTGGTTTTTCAACACTAACACAAGTGCGAAAAGTGGTTTTTCAACACTATCACAAGTGCAAAAAGTGTTTTTTCCACACTAATACAAGTGCAAAAGTGGTTTCCTGCACCAACACAAGTGCGAAAATTGGTTTTTCAACACTAACACAAGTGCGAAAAGTGTTTTTTCAACACTAACACAAGTGCGAAAAGTGGTTTTTCAACAATAACAAAAGTGCGAAAAGTGGTTTTTCAACACTAACACAAGTGCGAAAAGTGTTTTTTCAACACTAACAGAAGTGCAAAAAGTGGTTTTTCAACACTATCACAAGTGCAAAAAGTGTTTTTTCCACACTAATACAAGTGCAAAAGTGGTTTCCTGCACCAACACAAGTGTGAAAAGTGGTTTTTCAACACTAACACAAGTGCGAAAAGTGGTTTTTCAACACCAACACAAGTGCGAAAAGTGGTTTTTCAACACTAACACAAGTGCGAAAAGTGTTTTTTCCACACTAATACAAGTGCAAAAGTGGTTTCCTGCACCAACACAAGTGTGAAAAGTGGTTTTTAAACACCAACACAAGTGCGAAAAGTGGTTTTTCAACACTAACACAAGTGCGAAAAGTGCTTTTTCCACACTAATACAAGTGCAAAAGTGGTTTCCTGCACCAACACAAGTGCGAAAAGTGGTTTTTCAACACTAACACAAGTTCGAAAAGTGGTTTTTCAACACTATCACAAGTGCAAAAAGTGATTTTCCACACTAATACAAGTGCAAAAGTGATTTCCTGCACATCAACACTAACACAAGTGCGAAAAATGGTTTTTCAACACTAACACTAGTGCGAAAAGTGGTTTTTCAACACTAACACAAGTGCGAAAAGTGGTTTTTCAACACTAACACAAGTTCGAAAAGTGGTTTTTCAACACTATCACAAGTGCAAAAAGTGTTTTTAACACTAACACAAGTGCAAAAAGTGGTTTTTCAACACTAACACAAGTGCGAAAAGTGGTTTTTCAACACTAACACAAGTGCGAAAAGTGGTTTTTCAACACTAACACAAGTGCGAAAAGTGTTTTTTCAACACTAACACAAGTGCGAAAAGTGGTTTTTCAACAATAACAAAAGTGCGAAAAGTGGTTTTTCAACACTAACACAAGTGCGAAAAGTGTTTTTTCAACACTAACAGAAGTGCAAAAAGTGGTTTTTCAACACTATCACAAGTGCAAAAAGTGTTTTTTCCACACTAATACAAGTGCAAAAGTGGTTTCCTGCACCAACACAAGTGCAAAAAGTGGTTTTTCAACACTAACACAAGTGCGAAAAGTGGTTTTTCAACACTAACACAAGTTCGAAAAGTGGTTTTTCAACACTAACACAAGTGCGAAAAGTGCTTTTTCCACACGGGCAAAAAGTGTTTTTTCCACACTAATACAAGTGCAAAAGTGGTTTCCTGCACCAACACAACACTAATACAAGTGCAAAAGTGGTTTCCTGCACCAACACAAGTGCGAAAAGTGGTTTTTCAACACTAACACAAGTGCAAAAAGTGGTTTTTCAACACTAACACAAGTGCGAAAAGTGGTTTTTCAACACTAACACAAGTGCGAAAAGTGGTTTTTCACCACTATCACAAGTGCAAAAAGTGTTTTTTCCACACTAATACAAGTGCAAAAGTGGTTTCCTGCACCAACACAAGTGCGAAAATTGGTTTTTCAACACTAACACAAGTGCGAAAAGTGGTTTTTCAACACTAACACAAGTGCGAAAAGTGGTTTTTCAACACTATCACAAGTGCAAAAAGTGTTTTTTCCACACTAATACAAGTGCAAAAGTGGTTTCCTGCACCAACACAAGTGCGAAAATTGGTTTTTCAACACTAACACAAGTGCGAAAAGTGGTTTTTCAACACTAACACAAGTGCGAAAAGTGGTTTTTCAACACTAACACAAGTGCGAAAAGTGGTTTTTCCACACTAATACAAGTGGAAAAGTGGTTTCCTACATCAACACAAGTGCGAAAAGTGGTTTTTCAACACTAACACAGGTGCGAAAAGTGGTTTTTCAACACTAACACAAGTGCGAAAAGTGTTTTTTCCACACTAATGCAAGTGCAAAAGTGGTTTCCTGCTCCAACACAAGTGCGAAAAGTGGTTTTTCAACACTAACACAAGTGCGAAAAGTGGTTTTTCAACACTAACACAAGTGCGAAAAGTGGTTTTTCCACACTAATACAAGTGCAAAAGTGGTTTCCTGCACCAACACAAGTGCGAAAAGTGGTTTTTCAACACTAACGCAAGTGCGAAAAGTGGTTTTTCAACACTATCACAAGTGCAAATGTGGTTTCCTGCACCAACACAAGTGCGAAAAGTGGTTTTTCAACACTAACACAAGTGCGAAAAGTGGTTTTTCAACACTAACACAAGTGCGAAAAGTGGTTTTTCCACACTAATACAAGTGCAAAAGTGGTTTCCTGCACCAACACAAGTGCGAAAAGTGGTTTTTCAACACTAACACAAGTGCGAAAAGTGGTTTTTCAACACTAACACAAGTGCGAAAAGTGTTTTTTCCACACTAATACAAGTGCAAAAGTGGTTTCCTGCACCAACACAAGTGCGAAAAGTGGTTTTTCAACACTAACACAAGTGCGAAAAGTGGTTTTTCAACACTAACACAAGTGCGAAAAGTGGTTTTTCAACACTAACACAAGTGCGAAAAGTGGTTTTTCCACACTAATACAAGTGCAAAAGTGGTTTCCTGCACCATCACAAGTGCGAAAAGTGGTTTTTCAACACTAACACAAGTTCGAAAAGTGGTTTTTCAACACTATCACGAGTGGAAAAAGTGTTTTTTCCACACTAATAAAGTGCAAAAGTGGTTTCCTGCACCAACACAAGTGCGAAAAGTGGTTTTTCAACACTAACACAAGTGTGAAAAGTGGTTTTACAACACTAACACAAGTGCGAAAAGTGGTTTTTCAACACTATCACAAGTGCAAAAAGTGTTTTTTCCACACTAATAAAGTGCAAAAGTGGTTTCCTGCACCAACACAAGTGCGAAAAGTGGTTTTTCAACACTAACACAAGTGCGAAAAGTGGTTTTTCAACACTAACACAAGTGCGAAAAGTGGTTTTTCAACACTAACACAAGTGCGAAAAGTGGTTTTTCAACACTAACACAAGTGCAAAAAGTGGTTTTTCAACACTAACAGAAGTGCAAAAAGTAGTTTTTCAACACTAACACAAGTGCGAAAAGTGGTTTTTCCACACTAATACAAGTGAAAAAGTCGTTTCCTGCACCAACACAAGTGCGAAAAGTGGTTTTTCAACACTAACACAAGTGCGAAAAGTGCTTTTTCAACACTATCACAAGTGCAAAAATTGTTTTTTCCACACTAATACAAGTGCAAAAGTGGTTTCCTGCACCAAAACAAGTGCGAAAAGTGGTTTTTCAACACTAACACAAGTGCGAAAAGTGGTTTTTCAACACTAACACAAGTGCGAAAAGTGGTTTTTCAACACTAACACAAGTGCGAAAAGTGGTTTTTCCACACTAATACAAGTGCAAAAGTGGTTTCCTGCACCAACACAAGTGCGAAAAGTGGTTTTTCAACACTAACACAAGTGCGAAAAGTGGTTTTTCAACACTAACACAAGTGCGAAAAGTGGTTTTTCAACACTAACACAAGTGAGAAAAGTGGTTTTTCAACACTAACAGAAGTGAAAAAAGTGGTTTTTCAACACTATCACAAGTGCAAAAAGTGTTTTTTCCACACTTATACAAGTGCAAAAGTGGTTTCCTGCACCAACACAAGTGCGAAAAGTGGTTTTTCAACACTAACACAAGTGCGAAAAGTGGTTTTTCAACACTAACACAAGTGCGAAAAGTGTTTTTTCCACACTAATACAAGTGCAAAAGTGGTTTCCTGCACCAACACAAGTGCGAAAAGTGTTTTTTCAACACTAACACAAGTGCGAAAAGTGGTTTTTCAACACTAACACAAGTGCGAAAAGTGGTTTTTCAACACCAACACAAGTGCGAAAAGTGGTTTTTCAACACTAACACAAGTGCGAAAAGTGGTTTTTCAACACTAACACAAGTTCGAAAAGTGGTTTTTCAACACTACCACAAGTGCAAAAAGTGTTTTTTCCACACTAATACAAGTGCAAAAGTGGTTTCCTGCACCAACACAAGTGCAAAAAGTGGTTTTTCAACACTAACACAAGTGCAAAAAGTGGTTTTTCAACACTAACACAAGTGCGAAAAGTGGTTTTTCAACACTAACACAAGTGCGAAAAGTGGTTTTTCAACACTAACACAAGTGCGAAAAGTGTTTTTTCAACACTAACACAAGTGCGAAAAGTGGTTTTTCAACAATAACAAAAGTGCGAAAAGTGGTTTTTCAACACTAACACAAGTGCGAAAAGTGTTTTTTCAACACTAACAGAAGTGCAAAAAGTGGTTTTTCAACACTATCACAAGTGCAAAAAGTGTTTTTTCCACACTAATACAAGTGCAAAAGTGGTTTCCTGCACCAACACAAGTGTGAAAAGTGGTTTTTCAACACTAACACAAGTGCGAAAAGTGGTTTTTCAACACCAACACAAGTGCGAAAAGTGGTTTTTCAACACTAACACAAGTGCGAAAAGTGTTTTTTCCACACTAATACAAGTGCAAAAGTGGTTTCCTGCACCAACACAAGTGTGAAAAGTGGTTTTTCAACACCAACACAAGTGCGAAAAGTGGTTTTTCAACACTAACACAAGTGCGAAAAGTGCTTTTTCCACACTAATACAAGTGCAAAAGTGGTTTCCTGCACCAACACAAGTGCGAAAAGTGGTTTTTCAACACTAACACAAGTTCGAAAAGTGGTTTTTCAACACTATCACAAGTGCAAAAAGTGATTTTCCACACTAATACAAGTGCAAAAGTGATTTCCAGCACATCAACACTAACACAAGTGCGAAAAATGGTTTTTCAACACTAACACTAGTGCGAAAAGTGGTTTTTCAACACTAACACAAGTGCGAAAAGTGGTTTTTCAACACTAACACAAGTTCGAAAAGTGGTTTTTCAACACTATCACAAGTGCAAAAAGTGTTTTTTCCACACTAATACAAGTGCAAAAGTGGTTTCCTGCACCAAAACAAGTGCAAAAAGTGGTTTTTCAACACTAACACAAGTGCAAAAAGTGGTTTTTCAACACTAACACAAGTGCGAAAAGTGGTTTTTCAACACTAACACAAGTGTGAAAAGTGGTTTTTCAACACTAACACAAGTGCGAAAAGTGTTTTTTCAACACTAACACAAGTGCGAAAAGTGGTTTTTCAACAATAACAAAAGTGCGAAAAGTGGTTTTTCAACACTAACACAAGTGCGAAAAGTGTTTTTTCAACACTAACAGAAGTGCAAAAAGTGGTTTTTCAACACTATCACAAGTGCAAAAAGTGTTTTTTCCACACTAATACAAGTGCAAAAGTGGTTTCCTGCACCAACACAAGTGCAAAAAGTGGTTTTTCAACACTAACACAAGTGCGAAAAGTGGTTTTTCAACACTAACACAAGTGCGAAAAGTGGTTTTTCAACACTAACACAAGTGCGAAAAGTGCTTTTTCCACACGGGCAAAAAGTGTTTTTTCCACACTAATACAAGTGCAAAAGTGGTTTCCTGCACCAACACAACACTAATACAAGTGCAAAAGTGGTTTCCTGCACCAACACAAGTGCGAAAAGTGGTTTTTCAACACTAACACAAGTGCGAAAAGTGGTTTTTCAACACTATCACAAGTGCAAAAAGTGTTTTTTCCACACTAATACAAGTGCAAAAGTGGTTTCCTGCACCAACACAAGTGCGAAAATTGGTTTTTCAACACTAACACAAGTGCGAAAAGTGGTTTTTCAACACTATCACAAGTGCAAATGTGGTTTCCTGCACCAACACAAGTGCGAAAAGTGGTTTTTCAACACTAACACAAGTGCGAAAAGTGGTTTTTCAACACTAACACAAGTGTGAAAAGTGGCTTTTCCACACTAATACAAGTGCAAAAGTGGTTTCCTGCACCAACACAAGTGCGAAAAGTGGTTTTTCAACACTAACACAAGTGCGAAAAGTGGTTTTTCAACACTAACACAAGTGCGAAAAGTGTTTTTTCCACACTAATACAAGTGCAAAAGTGGTTTCCTGCACCAACACAAGTGCGAAAAGTGGTTTTTCAACACTAACATAAGTGCGAAAAGTGGTTTTTCAACACTAACACAAGTGCGAAAAGTGGTTTTTCAACACTAACACAAGTGCGAAAAGTGGTTTTTCCACACTAATACAAGTGCAAAAGTGGTTTCCTGCACCATCACAAGTGCGAAAAGTGGTTTTTCAACACTAACACAAGTTCGAAAAGTGGTTTTTCAACACTATCATGAGTGCAAAAAGTGTTTTTTCCACACTAATAAAGTGCAAAAGTGGTTTCCTGCACCAACACAAGTGCGTAAAGTGGTTTTTCAACACTAACACAAGTGTGAAAAGTGGTTTTTCAACACTAACACAAGTGCGAAAAGTGGTTTTTCAACACTATCACAAGTGCAAAAAGTGTTTTTTCCACACTAATACAAGTGCAAAAGTGGTTTCCTGCACCAACACAAGTGTGAAAAGTGGTTTTTCAACACTAACACAAGTGCGAAAAGTGGTTTTTCAACACTAACACAAGTGCGAAAAGTGTTTTCCACACTAATACAAGTGCAAAAGTGGTTTCCCGCACCAACACAAGTGCGAAAAGTGGTTTTTCAACACTAACACAAGTGCGAAAAGTGGTTTTTCAACACTAACACAAGTGCGAAAAGGGTTTTTTCCACACTAATAAAGTGCAAATGTGGTTTCCTGCACCAACACAAGTGCGAAAAGTGGTTTTTCAACACTAACACAAGTGCGAAAAGTGGTTTTTCAACACTATCACAAGTGCAAAAATTGTTTTTTCCACACTAATACAAGTGCAAAAGTGGTTTCCTGCACAAACACAAGTGCGAAAAGTGGTTTTTCAACACTAACACAAGTGCGAAAAGTGGTTTTTCAACACTAGCACAAGTGCGAAAAGTGGTTTTTCAACACTAACACAAGTGCGAAAAGTGGTTTTTCCACACTAATACAAGTGCAAAAGTGGTTTCCTGCACCAACACAAGTGCGAAAAGTGGTTTTTCAACACTAACACAAGTGCGAAAAGTGGTTTTTCAACACTAACACAAGTGCGAAAAGTGGTTTTTCAACACTAACACAAGTGAGAAAAGTGGTTTTTCAACACTAACAGAAGTGAAAAAAGTGGTTTTTCAACACTATCACAAGTGCAAAAAGTGTTTTTTCCACACTAATACAAGTGCAAAAGTGGTTTCCTGCACCAACACAAGTGCGAAAAGTGTTTTTTCAACACTAACACAAGTGCGAAAAGTGGTTTTTCAACACTAACACAAGTGCGAAAAGTGGTTTTTGAACACCAACACAAGTGCGAAAAGTGGTTTTTCAACACTAACACAAGTGCGAAAAGTGGTTTTTCAACACTAACACAAGTGCGAAAAGTGTTTTTTCCACAGTAATACAAGTGCAAAAGTGGTTTCCTGCACCAACACAAGTGCGTAAAGTGGTTTTTCAACACTAACACAAGTGCGAAAAGTGGTTTTTCAACACTAACACAAGTGCGAAAAGTGTTTTTTCAACACGAACACAAGTGCGAAAAGTGGTTTTTCCACACTAATACAAGTGCAAAAGTGGTTTCCTGCACCAACACAAGTGTGAAAAGTGGTTTTTCAACACTAACACAAGTGCGAAAAGTGGTTTTTCAACACCAACACAAGTGCGAAAAGTGGTTTTTCAACACTAACACAAGTGCGAAAAGTGTTTTTTCCACACTAATACAAGTGCAAAAGTGGTTTCCTGCACCAACACAAGTGTGAAAAGTGGTTTTTCAACACTAACACAAGTGCGAAAAGTGGTTTTTCAACACTAACACAAGTGCGAAAAGTGGTTTTGTCCACACTAATACAAGTGCAAAAGTGGTTTCCTGCACCAACACAAGTGCGAAAAGTGGTTTTTCAACACTAACACAAGTTCGAAAAGTGGTTTTTCAACACTATCACAAGTGCAAAAAGTGATTTTCCACACTAATACAAGTGCAAAAGTGATTTCCTGCACATCAACACTAACACAAGTGCGAAAAATGGTTTTTCAACACTAACACTAGTGCGAAAAGTGGTTTTTCAACAATAACAAAAGTGCGAAAAGTGGTTTTTCAACACTAACACAAGTGCAAAAAGTGTTTTTTCAACACTAACAGAAGTGCAAAAAGTGGTTTTTCAACACTATCACAAGTGCAAAAAGTGTTTTTTCCACACTAATACAAGTGCAAAAGTGGTTTCCTGCACCAACACAAGTGCAAAAAGTGGTTTTTCAACACTAACACAAGTGCGAAAAGTGGTTTTTCAACACTAACACAAGTGCGAAAAGTGCTTTTTCAACACTAACACAAGTGCGAAAAGTGCTTTTTCCACACGGGCAACAAGTGTTTTTTCCACACTAATACAAGTGCAAAAGTGGTTTCCTGCACCAACACAACACTAATACAAGTGCAAAAGTGGTTTCCTGCACCAACACAAGTGCGAAAAGTGGTTTTTCAACACTAACACAAGTGCGAAAAGTGGTTTTTCAACACTAACACAAGTGCGAAAAGTGGTTTTTCAACACTATCACAAGTGCAAAAAGTGTTTTTTCCACACTAATACAAGTGCAAAAGTGGTTTCCTGCACCAACACAAGTGCGAAAATTGGTTTTTCAACACTAACACAAGTGCGAAAAGTGGTTTTTCAACACTAACACAAGTGCGAAAAGTGGTTTTTCAACACTAACACAAGTGCGAAAAGTGGTTTTTCCACACTAATACAAGTGGAAAAGTGGTTTCCTGCATCAACACAAGTGCGAAAAGGGGTTTTTCAACACTATCACAGGTGCGAAAAGTGGTTTTTCAACACTAACACAAGTGCGAAAAGTGTTTTTTCCACACTAATGCAAGTGCAAAAGTGGTTTCCTGCACCAACACAAGTACGAAAAGTGGTTTTTCAACACTAACACAAGTGCGAAAAGTGGTTTTTCAACACTAACACAAGTGCGAAAAGTGGTTTTTCCACACTAATACAAGTGCAAAAGTGGTTTCCTGCACCAACACAAGTGCAAAAAGTGGTTTTTCAACACTAACGCAAGTGCGAAAAGTGGTTTTTCAACACTATCACAAGTGCAAATGTGGTTTCCTGCACCAACACAAGTGCGAAAAGTGGTTTTTCAACACTAACACAAGTGCGAAAAGTGGTTTTTCAACACTAACACAAGTGCGAAAAGTGGTTTTTCCACACTAATACAAGTGCAAAAGTGGTTCCTGCACCAACACAAGTGCGAAAAGTGGTTTTTCAACACTAACACAAGTGTGAAAAGTGGTTTTTCAACACTAACACAAGTGCGAAAAGTGTTTTTTCCACACTAATACAAGTGCAAAAGTGGTTTCCTGCACCAACACAAGTGCGAAAAGTGGTTTTTCAACACTAACACAAGTGCGAAAAGTGGTTTTTCAACACTAACACAAGTGCGAAAAGTGGTTTTTCAACACTAACACAAGTGCGAAAAGTGGTTTTTCCACACTAATACAAGTGCAAAAGTGGTTTCCTGCACCATCACAAGTGCGAAAAGTGGTTTTTCAACACTAACACAAGTGCAAAAAGTGTTTTTTCCACACTAATACAAGTGCAAAAGTGGTTTCCTGCACCAACACAAGTGCGAAAAGTGGTTTTTCAACACTAACACAAGTGCGAAAAGTGGTTTTTCAACACTAACACAAGTGCGAAAAGTGTTTTTTCCACACTAATACAAGTGCAAAAGTGGTTTCCTGCACCAACACAAGTGCGAAAAGTGTTTTTTCAACACTAACACAAGTTCGAAAAGTGGTTTTTCAACACTATCACAAGTGCAAAAAGTGTTTTTTCCACACTAATACAAGTGCAAAAGTGGTTTCCTGCACCAACACAAGTGCAAAAAGTGGTTTTTCAACACTAACACAAGTGCAAAAAGTGGTTTTTCAACACTAACACAAGTGCGAAAAGTGGTTTTTCAACACTAACACAAGTGCGAAAAGTGGTTTTTCAACACCAACACAAGTGCGAAAAGTGTTTTTTCAACACTAACACAAGTGCGAAAAGTGGTTTTTCAACAATAACAAAAGTGCGAAAAGTGGTTTTTCAACACTAACACAAGTGCGAAAAGTGTTTTTTCAACACTAACAGAAGTGCAAAAAGTGGTTTTTCAACACTATCACAAGTGCAAAAAGTGTTTTTTCCACACTAATACAAGTGCAAAAGTGGTTTCCTGCACCAACACAAGTGTGAAAAGTGGTTTTTCAACACTAACACAAGTGCGAAAAGTGGTTTTTCAACACCAACACAAGTGCGAAAAGTGGTTTTTCAACACTAACACAAGTGCGAAAAGTGTTTTTTCCACACTAATACAAGTGCAAAAGTGGTTTCCTGCACCAACACAAGTGTGAAAAGTGGTTTTTCAACACCAACACAAGTGCGAAAAGTGGTTTTTCAACACTAACACAAGTGCGAAAAGTGCTTTTCCCACACTAATACAAGTGCAAAAGTGGTTTCCTGCACCAACACAAGTGCGAAAAGTGGTTTTTCAACACTAACACAAGTTCGAAAAGTGGTTTTTCAACACTATCACAAGTGCAAAAAGTGATTTTCCACACTAATACAAGTGCAAAAGTGATTTCCAGCACATCAACACTAACACAAGTGCGAAAAATGGTTTTTCAACACTAACACTAGTGCGAAAAGTGGTTTTTCAACACTAACACAAGTGCGAAAAGTGGTTTTTCAACACTAACACAAGTTCGAAAAGTGGTTTTTCAACACTATCACAAGTGCAAAAAGTGTTTTTTCCACACTAATACAAGTGCAAAAGTGGTTTCCTGCACCAAAACAAGTGCAAAAAGTGGTTTTTCAACACTAACACAAGTGCAAAAAGTGGTTTTTCAACACTAACACAAGTGCGAAAAGTGGTTTTTCAACACTAACACAAGTGTGAAAAGTGGTTTTTCAACACTAACACAAGTGCGAAAAGTGTTTTTTCAACACTAACACAAGTGCGAAAAGTGGTTTTTCAACAATAACAAAAGTGCGAAAAGTGGTTTTTCAACACTAACACAAGTGCGAAAAGTGTTTTTTCAACACTAACAGAAGTGCAAAAAGTGGTTTTTCAACACTATCACAAGTGCAAAAAGTGTTTTTTCCACACTAATACAAGTGCAAAAGTGGTTTCCTGCACCAACACAAGTGCAAAAAGTGGTTTTTCAACACTAACACAAGTGCGAAAAGTGGTTTTTCAACACTAACACAAGTGCGAAAAGTGGTTTTTCAACACTAACACAAGTGCGAAAAGTGCTTTTTCCACACGGGCAAAAAGTGTTTTTTCCACACTAATACAAGTGCAAAAGTGGTTTCCTGCACCAACACAACACTAATACAAGTGCAAAAGTGGTTTCCTGCACCAACACAAGTGCGAAAAGTGGTTTTTCAACACTAACACAAGTGCGAAAAGTGGTTTTTCAACACTAACACAAGTGCGAAAAGTGGTTTTTCAACACTATCACAAGTGCAAAAAGTGTTTTTTCCACACTAATACAAGTGCAAAAGTGGTTTCCTGCACCAACACAAGTGCGAAAATTGGTTTTTCAACACTAACACAAGTGCGAAAAGTGGTTTTTCAACACTATCACAAGTGCAAATGTGGTTTCCTGCACCAACACAAGTGCGAAAAGTGGTTTTTCAACACTAACACAAGTGCGAAAAGTGGTTTTTCAACACTAACACAAGTGTGAAAAGTGGCTTTTCCACACTAATACAAGTGCAAAAGTGGTTTCCTGCACCAACACAAGTGCGAAAAGTGGTTTTTCAACACTAACACAAGTGCGAAAAGTGGTTTTTCAACACTAACACAAGTGCGAAAAGTGGTTTTTCCACACTAATACAAGTGCAAAAGTGGTTTCCTGCACCATCACAAGTGCGAAAAGTGGTTTTTCAACACTAACACAAGTTCGAAAAGTGGTTTTTCAACACTATCATGAGTGCAAAAAGTGTTTTTTCCACACTAATAAAGTGCAAAAGTGGTTTCCTGCACCAACACAAGTGCGTAAAGTGGTTTTTCAACACTAACACAAGTGTGAAAAGTGGTTTTTCAACACTAACACAAGTGCGAAAAGTGGTTTTTCAACACTATCACAAGTGCAAAAAGTGTTTTTTCCACACTAATACAAGTGCAAAAGTGGTTTCCTGCACCAACACAAGTGTGAAAAGTGGTTTTTCAACACTAACACAAGTGCGAAAAGTGGTTTTTCAACACTAACACAAGTGCGAAAAGTGTTTTCCACACTAATACAAGTGCAAAAGTGGTTTCCCGCACCAACACAAGTGCGAAAAGTGGTTTTTCAACACTAACACAAGTGCGAAAAGTGGTTTTTCAACACTAACACAAGTGCGAAAAGGGTTTTTTCCACACTAATAAAGTGCAAAAGTGGTTTCCTGCACCAACACAAGTGCGAAAAGTGGTTTTTCAACACTAACACAAGTGCGAAAAGTGGTTTTTCAACACTATCACAAGTGCAAAAATTGTTTTTTCCACACTAATACAAGTGCAAAAGTGGTTTCCTGCACAAACACAAGTGCGAAAAGTGGTTTTTCAACACTAACACAAGTGCGAAAAGTGGTTTTTCAACACTAGCACAAGTGCGAAAAGTGGTTTTTCAACACTAACACAAGTGCGAAAAGTGGTTTTTCCACACTAATACAAGTGCAAAAGTGGTTTCCTGCACCAACACAAGTGCGAAAAGTGGTTTTTCAACACTAACACAAGTGCGAAAAGTGGTTTTTCAACACTAACACAAGTGCGAAAAGTGGTTTTTCAACACTAACACAAGTGAGAAAAGTGGTTTTTCAACACTAACAGAAGTGAAAAAAGTGGTTTTTCAACACTATCACAAGTGCAAAAAGTGTTTTTTCCACACTAATACAAGTGCAAAAGTGGTTTCCTGCACCAACACAAGTGCGAAAAGTGTTTTTTCAACACTAACACAAGTGCGAAAAGTGGTTTTTCAACACTAACACAAGTGCGAAAAGTGGTTTTTGAACACCAACACAAGTGCGAAAAGTGGTTTTTCAACACTAACACAAGTGCGAAAAGTGGTTTTCAACACTAACACAAGTGCGAAAAGTGTTTTTTCCACAGTAATACAAGTGCAAAAGTGGTTTCCTGCACCAACACAAGTGCGTAAAGTGGTTTTTCAACACTAACACAAGTGCGAAAAGTGGTTTTTCAACACTAACACAAGTGCGAAAAGTGTTTTTTCAACACGAACACAAGTGCGAAAAGTGGTTTTTCCACACTAATACAAGTGCAAAAGTGGTTTCCTGCACCAACACAAGTGTGAAAAGTGGTTTTTCAACACTAACACAAGTGCGAAAAGTGGTTTTTCAACACCAACACAAGTGCGAAAAGTGGTTTTTCAACACTAACACAAGTGCGAAAAGTGTTTTTTCCACACTAATACAAGTGCAAAAGTGGTTTCCTGCACCAACACAAGTGTGAAAAGTGGTTTTTCAACACTAACACAAGTGCGAAAAGTGGTTTTTCAACACTAACACAAGTGCGAAAAGTGGTTTTGTCCACACTAATACAAGTGCAAAAGTGGTTTCCTGCACCAACACAAGTGCGAAAAGTGGTTTTTCAACACTAACACAAGTTCGAAAAGTGGTTTTTCAACACTATCACAAGTGCAAAAAGTGATTTTCCACACTAATACAAGTGCAAAAGTGATTTCCTGCACATCAACACTAACACAAGTGCGAAAAATGGTTTTTCAACACTAACACTAGTGCGAAAAGTGGTTTTTCAACAATAACAAAAGTGCGAAAAGTGGTTTTTCAACACTAACACAAGTGCGAAAAGTGTTTTTTCAACACTAACAGAAGTGCAAAAAGTGGTTTTTCAACACTATCACAAGTGCAAAAAGTGTTTTTTCCACACTAATACAAGTGCAAAAGTGGTTTCCTGCACCAACACAAGTGCAAAAAGTGGTTTTTCAACACTAACACAAGTGCGAAAAGTGGTTTTTCAACACTAACACAAGTGCGAAAAGTGCTTTTTCAACACTAACACAAGTGCGAAAAGTGCTTTTTCCACACGGGCAACAAGTGTTTTTTCCACACTAATACAAGTGCAAAAGTGGTTTCCTGCACCAACACAACACTAATACAAGTGCAAAAGTGGTTTCCTGCACCAACACAAGTGCGAAAAGTGGTTTTTCAACACTAACACAAGTGCGAAAAGTGGTTTTTCAACACTAACACAAGTGCGAAAAGTGGTTTTTCAACACTATCACAAGTGCAAAAAGTGTTTTTTCCACACTAATACAAGTGCAAAAGTGGTTTCCTGCACCAACACAAGTGCGAAAATTGGTTTTTCAACACTAACACAAGTGCGAAAAGTGGTTTTTCAACACTAACACAAGTGCGAAAAGTGGTTTTTCAACACTAACACAAGTGCGAAAAGTGGTTTTTCCACACTAATACAAGTGGAAAAGTGGTTTCCTGCATCAACACAAGTGCGAAAAGGGGTTTTTCAACACTATCACAGGTGCGAAAAGTGGTTTTTCAACACTAACACAAGTGCGAAAAGTGTTTTTTCCACACTAATGCAAGTGCAAAAGTGGTTTCCTGCACCAACACAAGTACGAAAAGTGGTTTTTCAACACTAACACAAGTGCGAAAAGTGGTTTTTCAACACTAACACAAGTGCGAAAAGTGGTTTTTCCACACTAATACAAGTGCAAAAGTGGTTTCCTGCACCAACACAAGTGCAAAAAGTGGTTTTTCAACACTAACGCAAGTGCGAAAAGTGGTTTTTCAACACTATCACAAGTGCAAATGTGGTTTCCTGCACCAACACAAGTGCGAAAAGTGGTTTTTCAACACTAACACAAGTGCGAAAAGTGGTTTTTCAACACTAACACAAGTGCGAAAAGTGGTTTTTCCACACTAATACAAGTGCAAAAGTGGTTCCTGCACCAACACAAGTGCGAAAAGTGGTTTTTCAACACTAACACAAGTGTGAAAAGTGGTTTTTCAACACTAACACAAGTGCGAAAAGTGTTTTTTCCACACTAATACAAGTGCAAAAGTGGTTTCCTGCACCAACACAAGTGCGAAAAGTGGTTTTTCAACACTAACACAAGTGCGAAAAGTGGTTTTTCAACACTAACACAAGTGCGAAAAGTGGTTTTTCAACACTAACACAAGTGCGAAAAGTGGTTTTTCCACACTAATACAAGTGCAAAAGTGGTTTCCTGCACCATCACAAGTGCGAAAAGTGGTTTTTCAACACTAACACAAGTGCAAAAAGTGTTTTTTCCACACTAATACAAGTGCAAAAGTGGTTTCCTGCACCAACACAAGTGCGAAAAGTGGTTTTTCAACACTAACACAAGTGCGAAAAGTGGTTTTTCAACACTAACACAAGTGCGAAAAGTGTTTTTTCCACACTAATACAAGTGCAAAAGTGGTTTCCTGCACCAACACAAGTGCGAAAAGTGTTTTTTCAACACTAACACAAGTGCGAAAAGTGTTTTTTCAACACTAACACAAGTGCGAAAAGTGGTTTTTCAACACCAACACAAGTGCGAAAAGTGGTTTTTCAACACTAACACAAGTGCGAAAAGTGGTTTTTCAACACTAACACAAGTGCGAAAAGTGGTTTTTCAACACTAACACAAGTGCGAAAAGTGGTTTTTCAACACTAACACAAGTGCGAAAAGTGGTTTTTCCACACTAATACAAGTGCAAAAGTGGTTTCCTGCACCAACACAAGTGCGAAAAGTGGTTTTTCAACACTAACACAAGTGCGAAAAGTGGTTTTTCAACACTAACACAAGTGCGAAAAGTGTTTTTTCCACACTAATACAAGTGCAAAAGTGGTTTCCTGCACCAACACAAGTGCGAAAAGTGGTTTTTCAACACTAACACAAGTGCGAAAAGTGGTTTTTCAACACTAACACAAGTGCGAAAAGTGGTTTTTCAACACGAACACAAGTGCGAAAAGTGGTTTTTCAACACTATCACAAGTGCAAAAATTGTTTTTTCCACACTAATACAAGTGCAAAAGTGGTTTCCTGCACAAACACAAGTGCGAAAAGTGGTTTTTCAACACTAACACAAGTGCGAAAAGTGGTTTTTCAACACTAGCACAAGTGCGAAAAGTGGTTTTTCAACACTAACACAAGTGCGAAAAGTGGTTTTTCCACACTAATACAAGTGCAAAGGTGGTTTCCTGCACCAACACAAGTGCGAAAAGTGGTTTTTCAACACTAACACAAGTGCGAAAAGTGGTTTTTCAACACTAACACAAGTGCGAAAAGTGGTTTTTCAACACTAACACAAGTGAGAAAAGTGGTTTTTCAACACTAACAGAAGTGAAAAAAGTGGTTTTTCAACACTATCACAAGTGCAAAAAGTGTTTTTTCCACACTAATACAAGTGCAAAAGTGGTTTCCTGCACCAACACAAGTGCGAAAAGTGTTTTTTCAACACTAACACAAGTGCGAAAAGTGGTTTTTCAACACTAACACAAGTGCGAAAAGTGGTTTTTGAACACCAACACAAGTGCGAAAAGTGGTTTTTCAACACTAACACAAGTGCGAAAAGTGGTTTTTCAACACTAACACAAGTGCGAAAAGTGTTTTTTCCACAGTAATACAAGTGCAAAAGTGGTTTCCTGCACCAACACAAGTGCGTAAAGTGGTTTTTCAACACTAACACAAGTGCGAAAAGTGGTTTTTCAACACTAACACAAGTGCGAAAAGTGTTTTTTCAACACGAACACAAGTGCGAAAAGTGGTTTTTCCACACTAATACAAGTGCAAAAGTGGTTTCCTGCACCAACACAAGTGTGAAAAGTGGTTTTTCAACACTAACACAAGTGCGAAAAGTGGTTTTTCAACACCAACACAAGTGCGAAAAGTGGTTTTTCAACACTAACACAAGTGCGAAAAGTGTTTTTTCCACACTAATACAAGTGCAAAAGTGGTTTCCTGCACCAACACAAGTGTGAAAAGTGGTTTTTCAACACTAACACAAGTGCGAAAAGTGGTTTTTCAACACTAACACAAGTGCGAAAAGTGGTTTTGTCCACACTAATACAAGTGCAAAAGTGGTTTCCTGCACCAACACAAGTGCGAAAAGTGGTTTTTCAACACTAACACAAGTTCGAAAAGTGGTTTTTCAACACTATCACAAGTGCAAAAAGTGATTTTCCACACTAATACAAGTGCAAAAGTGATTTCCTGCACATCAACACTAACACAAGTGCGAAAAATGGTTTTTCAACACTAACACTAGTGCGAAAAGTGGTTTTTCAACAATAACAAAAGTGCGAAAAGTGGTTTTTCAACACTAACACAAGTGCGAAAAGTGTTTTTTCAACACTAACAGAAGTGCAAAAAGTGGTTTTTCAACACTATCACAAGTGCAAAAAGTGTTTTTTCCACACTAATACAAGTGCAAAAGTGGTTTCCTGCACCAACACAAGTGCAAAAAGTGGTTTTTCAACACTAACACAAGTGCGAAAAGTGGTTTTTCAACACTAACACAAGTGCGAAAAGTGCTTTTTCAACACTAACACAAGTGCGAAAAGTGCTTTTTCCACACGGGCAACAAGTGTTTTTTCCACACTAATACAAGTGCAAAAGTGGTTTCCTGCACGAACACAACACTAATACAAGTGCAAAAGTGGTTTCCTGCACCAACACAAGTGCGAAAAGTGGTTTTTCAACACTAACACAAGTGCGAAAAGTGGTTTTTCAACACTAACACAAGTGCGAAAAGTGGTTTTTCAACACTATCACAAGTGCAAAAAGTGTTTTTTCCACACTAATACAAGTGCAAAAGTGGTTTCCTGCACCAACACAAGTGCGAAAATTGGTTTTTCAACACTAACACAAGTGCGAAAAGTGGTTTTTCAACACTAACACAAGTGCGAAAAGTGGTTTTTCAACACTAACACAAGTGCGAAAAGTGGTTTTTCCACACTAATACAAGTGGAAAAGTGGTTTCCTGCATCAACACAAGTGCGAAAAGTGGTTTTTCAACACTAACACAGGTGCGAAAAGTGGTTTTTCAACACTAACACAAGTGCGAAAAGTGTTTTTTCCACACTAATGCAAGTGCAAAAGTGGTTTCCTGCACCAACACAAGTACGAAAAGTGGTTTTTCAACACTAACACAAGTGCGAAAAGTGGTTTTTCAACACTAACACAAGTGCGAAAAGTGGTTTTTCCACACTAATACAAGTGCAAAAGTGGTTTCCTGCACCAACACAAGTGCAAAAAGTGGTTTTTCAACACTAACGCAAGTGCGAAAAGTGGTTTTTCAACACTATCACAAGTGCAAATGTGGTTTCCTGCACCAACACAAGTGCGAAAAGTGGTTTTTCAACACTAACACAAGTGCGAAAAGTGGTTTTTCAACACTAACACAAGTGCGAAAAGTGGTTTTTCCACACTAATACAAGTGCAAAAGTGGTTCCTGCACCAACACAAGTGCGAAAAGTGGTTTTTCAACACTAACACAAGTGCGAAAAGTGGTTTTTCAACACTAACACAAGTGCGAAAAGTGTTTTTTCCACACTAATACAAGTGCAAAAGTGGTTTCCTGCACCAACACAAGTGCGAAAAGTGGTTTTTCAACACTAACACAAGTGCGAAAAGTGGTTTTTCAACACTAACACAAGTGCGAAAAGTGGTTTTTCAACACTAACACAAGTGCGAAAAGTGGTTTTTCCACACTAATACAAGTGCAAAAGTGGTTTCCTGCACCATCACAAGTGCGAAAAGTGGTTTTTCAACACTAACACAAGTGCAAAAAGTGTTTTTTCCACACTAATACAAGTGCAAAAGTGGTTTCCTGCACCAACACAAGTGCGAAAAGTGGTTTTTCAACACTAACACAAGTGCGAAAAGTGGTTTTTCAACACTAACACAAGTGCGAAAAGTGTTTTTTCCACACTAATACAAGTGCAAAAGTGGTTTCCTGCACCAACACAAGTGCGAAAAGTGGTTTTTCAACACTAACACAAGTGCGAAAAGTGTTTTTTCAACACTAACACAAGTGCGAAAAGTGGTTTTTCAACACCAACACAAGTGCGAAAAGTGGTTTTTCAACACTAACACAAGTGCGAAAAGTGGTTTTTCAACACTAACACAAGTGCGAAAAGTGGTTTTTCAACACTAACACAAGTGCGAAAAGTGGTTTTTCAACACTAACACAAGTGCGAAAAGTGGTTTTTCCACACTAATACAAGTGCAAAAGTGGTTTCCTGCACCAACACAAGTGCGAAAAGTGGTTTTTCAACACTAACACAAGTGCGAAAAGTGGTTTTTCAACACTAACACAAGTGCGAAAAGTGTTTTTTCCACACTAATACAAGTGCAAAAGTGGTTTCCTGCACCAACACAAGTGCGAAAAGTGGTTTTTCAACACTAACACAAGTGCGAAAAGTGGTTTTTCAACACTAACACAAGTGCGAAAAGTGGTTTTTCAACACGAACACAAGTGCGAAAAGTGGTTTTTCCACACTAATACAAGTGCAAAAGTGGTTTCCCGCACCAACACAAGTGCGAAAAGTGGTTTTTCAACACTAACACAAGTGCGAAAAGTGGTTTTTCAACACTAACACAAGTGCGAAAAGTGTTTTTTCCACACTAATAAAGTGCAAAAGTGGTTTCCTGCACCAACACAAGTGCGAAAAGTGGTTTTTCAACACTAACACAAGTGCGAAAAGTGGTTTTTCAACACTAACACAAGTGCAAAAAGTGGTTTTTCAACACTAACACAAGTGCGAAAAGTGGTTTTTCAACACTAACACAAGTGCAAAAAGTGGTTTTTCAACACTAACAGAAGTGCAAAAAGTAGTTTTTCAACACTAACACAAGTGCGAAAAGTGGTTTTTCCACACTAATACAAGTGAAAAAGTCGTTTCCTGCACCAACACAAGTGCGAAAAGTGGTTTTTCAACACTAACACAAGTGCGAAAAGTGCTTTTTCAACACTATCACAAGTGCAAAAATTGTTTTTTCCACACTAATACAAGTGCAAAAGTGGTTTCCTGCACCAACACAAGTGCGAAAAGTGGTTTTTCAACACTAACACAAGTGCGAAAAGTGGTTTTTCAACACTAACACAAGTGCGAAAAGTGGTTTTTCAACACTAACACAAGTGCGAAAAGTGGTTTTTCCACACTAATACAAGTGCAAAAGTGGTTTCCTGCACCAACACAAGTGCGAAAAGTGGTTTTTCAACACTAACACAAGTGCGAAAAGTGGTTTTTCAACACTAACACAAGTGCGAAAAGTGGTTTTTCAACACTAACACAAGTGAGAAAAGTGGTTTTTCAACACTAACAGAAGTGAAAAAAGTGGTTTTTCAACACTATCACAAGTGCAAAAAGTGTTTTTTCCACACTAATACAAGTGCAAAAGTGGTTTCCTGCACCAACACAAGTGCGAAAAGTGGTTTTTCAACACTAACACAAGTGCGAAAAGTGGTTTTTCAACACTAACACAAGTGCGAAAAGTGTTTTTTCCACACTAATACAAGTGCAAAAGTGGTTTCCTGCACCAACACAAGTGCGAAAAGTGTTTTTTCAACACTAACACAAGTGCGAAAAGTGGTTTTTCAACACTAAAACACAAGTGCGAAAAGTGGTTTTTCAACACCAACACAAGTGCGAAAAGTGGTTTTTCAACACTAACACAAGTGCGAAAAGTGGTTTTTCAACACTAACACAAGTGCGAAAAGTGGTTTTTCAACACTAACACAAGTTCGAAAAGTGGTTTTTCAACACTATCACAAGTGCAAAAAGTGTTTTTTCCACACTAATACAAGTGCAAAAGTGGTTTCCTGCACCAACACAAGTGCAAAAAGTGGTTTTTCAACACTAACACAAGTGCAAAAAGTGGTTTTTCAACACTAACACAAGTGCGAAAAGTGGTTTTTCAACACTAACACAAGTGCGAAAAGTGGTTTTTCAACACTAACACAAGTGCGAAAAGTGTTTTTTCAACACTAACACAAGTGCGAAAAGTGGTTTTTCAACAATAACAAAAGTGCGAAAAGTGGTTTTTCAACACTAACACAAGTGCGAAAAGTGTTTTTTCAACACTAACAGAAGTGCAAAAAGTGGTTTTTCAACACTATCACAAGTGCAAAAAGTGTTTTTTCCACACTAATACAAGTGCAAAAGTGGTTTCCTGCACCAACACAAGTGTGAAAAGTGGTTTTTCAACACTAACACAAGTGCGAAAAGTGGTTTTTCAACACCAACACAAGTGCGAAAAGTGGTTTTTCAACACTAACACAAGTGCGAAAAGTGTTTTTTCCACACTAATACAAGTGCAAAAGTGGTTTCCCGCACCAACACAAGTGCGAAAAGTGGTTTTTCAACACTAACACAAGTGCGAAAAGTGGTTTTTCAACACTAACACAAGTGCGAAAAGTGTTTTTTCCACACTAATAAAGTGCAAAAGTGGTTTCCTGCACCAACACAAGTGCGAAAAGTGGTTTTTCAACACTAACACAAGTGCGAAAAGTGGTTTTTCAACACTAACACAAGTGCAAAAAGTGGTTTTTCAACACTAACACAAGTGCGAAAAGTGGTTTTTCAACACTAACACAAGTGCAAAAAGTGGTTTTTCAACACTAACAGAAGTGCAAAAAGTAGTTTTTCAACACTAACACAAGTGCGAAAAGTGGTTTTTCCACACTAATACAAGTGAAAAAGTCGTTTCCTGCACCAACACAAGTGCGAAAAGTGGTTTTTCAACACTAACACAAGTGCGAAAAGTGCTTTTTCAACACTATCACAAGTGCAAAAATTGTTTTTTCCACACTAATACAAGTGCAAAAGTGGTTTCCTGCACCAACACAAGTGCGAAAAGTGGTTTTTCAACACTAACACAAGTGCGAAAAGTGGTTTTTCAACACTAACACAAGTGCGAAAAGTGGTTTTTCAACACTAACACAAGTGCGAAAAGTGGTTTTTCCACACTAATACAAGTGCAAAAGTGGTTTCCTGCACCAACACAAGTGCGAAAAGTGGTTTTTCAACACTAACACAAGTGCGAAAAGTGGTTTTTCAACACTAACACAAGTGCGAAAAGTGGTTTTTCAACACTAACACAAGTGAGAAAAGTGGTTTTTCAACACTAACAGAAGTGAAAAAAGTGGTTTTTCAACACTATCACAAGTGCAAAAAGTGTTTTTTCCACACTAATACAAGTGCAAAAGTGGTTTCCTGCACCAACACAAGTGCGAAAAGTGGTTTTTCAACACTAACACAAGTGCGAAAAGTGGTTTTTCAACACTAACACAAGTGCGAAAAGTGTTTTTTCCACACTAATACAAGTGCAAAAGTGGTTTCCTGCACCAACACAAGTGCGAAAAGTGTTTTTTCAACACTAACACAAGTGCGAAAAGTGGTTTTTCAACACTAACACAAGTGCGAAAAGTGGTTTTTCAACACCAACACAAGTGCGAAAAGTGGTTTTTCAACACTAACACAAGTGCGAAAAGTGGTTTTTCAACACTAACACAAGTGCGAAAAGTGGTTTTTCAACACTAACACAAGTTCGAAAAGTGGTTTTTCAACACGATCACAAGTGCAAAAAGTGTTTTTTCCACACTAATACAAGTGCAAAAGTGGTTTCCTGCACCAACACAAGTGCAAAAAGTGGTTTTTCAACACTAACACAAGTGCAAAAAGTGGTTTTTCAACACTAACACAAGTGCGAAAAGTGGTTTTTCAACACTAACACAAGTGCGAAAAGTGGTTTTTCAACACTACCACAAGTGCGAAAAGTGTTTTTTCAACACTAACACAAGTGCGAAAAGTGGTTTTTCAACAATAACAAAAGTGCGAAAAGTGGTTTTTCAACACTAACACAAGTGCGAAAAGTGTTTTTTCAACACTAACAGAAGTGCAAAAAGTGGTTTTTCAACACTATCACAAGTGCAAAAAGTGTTTTTTCCACACTAATACAAGTGCAAAAGTGGTTTCCTGCACCAACACAAGTGTGAAAAGTGGTTTTTCAACACTAACACAAGTGCGAAAAGTGGTTTTTCAACACCAACACAAGTGCGAAAAGTGGTTTTTCAACACTAACACAAGTGCGAAAAGTGTTTTTTCCACACTAATACAAGTGCAAAAGTGGTTTCCTGCACCAACACAAGTGTGAAAAGTGGTTTTTAAACACCAACACAAGTGCGAAAAGTGGTTTTTCAACACTAACACAAGTGCGAAAAGTGTTTTTTCCACACTAATAAAGTGCAAAAGTGGTTTCCTGCACCAACACAAGTGCGAAAAGTGGTTTTTCAACACTAACACAAGTGCGAAAAGTGGTTTTTCAACACTAACACAAGTGCGAAAAGTGGTTTTTCAACACTATCACAAGTGCAAAAAGTGTTTTTTCCACACTAATACAAGTGCAAAAGTGGTTTCCTGCACCAACACAAGTGTGAAAAGTGGTTTTTCAACACTAACACAAGTGCGAAAAGTGGTTTTTCAACACTATCACAAGTGCAAAAAGTGTTTTTTCCACACTAATACAAGTGCAAAAGTGGTTTCCTGCACCAACACAAGTGCAAAAAGTGGTTTTTCAACACTAACACAAGTGCAAAAAGTGGTTTTTCAACACTAACACAAGTGCGAAAAGTGGTTTTTCAACACTAACACAAGTGCGAAAAGTGGTTTTTCAACACTAACACAAGTGCGAAAAGTGCTTTTTCAACACTATCACAAGTGCAAAAATTGTTTTTTCCACACTAATACAAGTGCAAAAGTGGTTTCCTGCACCAACACAAGTGCGAAAAGTGGTTTTTCAACACTAACACAAGTGCGAAAAGTGGTTTTTCAACACTAACACAAGTGCGAAAAGTGGTTTTTCAACACTAACACAAGTGCGAAAAGTGGTTTTTCCACACTAATACAAGTGCAAAAGTGGTTTCCTGCACCAACACAAGTGCGAAAAGTGGTTTTTCAACACTAATACAAGTGCGAAAAGTGGTTTTTCAACACTAACACAAGTGCGAAAAGTGGTTTTTCAACACTAACACAAGTGAGAAAAGTGGTTTTTCAACACTAACAGAAGTGAAAAAAGTGGTTTTTCAACACTATCACAAGTGCAAAAAGTGTTTTTTCCACACTAATACAAGTGCAAAAGTGGTTTCCTGCACCAACACAAGTGCGAAAAGTGGTTTTTCAACACTAACACAAGTGCGAAAAGTGGTTTTTCAACACTAACACAAGTGCGAAAAGTGTTTTTTCCACACTAATACAAGTGCAAAAGTGGTTTCCTGCACCAACACAAGTGCGAAAAGTGTTTTTTCAACACTAACACAAGTGCGAAAAGTGGTTTTTCAACACTAACACAAGTGCGAAAAGTGGTTTTTCAACACCAACACAAGTGCGAAAAGTGGTTTTTCAACACTAACACAAGTGCGAAAAGTGCTTTTTCAACACTATCACAAGTGCAAAAATTGTTTTTTCCACACTAATACAAGTGCAAAAGTGGTTTCCTGCACCAACACAAGTGCGAAAAGTGGTTTTTCAACACTAACACAAGTGCAAAAAGTGGTTTTTCAACACTAACACAAGTGCGAAAAGTGGTTTTTCAACACTAACACAAGTGCGAAAAGTGGTTTTTCCACACTAATACAAGTGCAAAAGTGGTTTCCTGCACCAACACAAGTGCGAAAAGTGGTTTTTCAACACTAACACAAGTGCGAAAAGTGGTTTTTCAACACTAACACAAGTGCGAAAAGTGGTTTTTCAACACTAACACAAGTGAGAAAAGTGGTTTTTCAACACTAACAGAAGTGAAAAAAGTGGTTTTTCAACACTATCACAAGTGCAAAAAGTGTTTTTTCCACACTAATACAAGTGCAAAAGTGGTTTCCTGCACCAACACAAGTGCGAAAAGTGGTTTTTCAACACTAACACAAGTGCGAAAAGTGGTTTTTCAACACTAACACAAGTGCGAAAAGTGTTTTTTCCACACTAATACAAGTGCAAAAGTGGTTTCCTGCACCAACACAAGTGCGAAAAGTGTTTTTTCAACACTAACACAAGTGCGAAAAGTGGTTTTTCAACACTAACACAAGTGCGAAAAGTGGTTTTTCAACACCAACACAAGTGCGAAAAGTGGTTTTTCAACACTAACACAAGTGCGAAAAGTGGTTTTTCAACACTAACACAAGTGCGAAAAGTGGTTTTTCAACACTAACACAAGTTCGAAAAGTGGTTTTTCAACACTATCACAAGTGCAAAAAGTGTTTTTTCCACACTAATACAAGTGCAAAAGTGGTTTCCTGCACCAACACAAGTGCAAAAAGTGGTTTTTCAACACTAACACAAGTGCAAAAAGTGGTTTTTCAACACTAACACAAGTGCAAAAAGTGGTTTTTCAACACTAACACAAGTGCGAAAAGTGGTTTTTCAACACTAACACAAGTGCGAAAAGTGTTTTTTCAACACTAACACAAGTGCGAAAAGTGGTTTTTCAACAATAACAAAAGTGCGAAAAGTGGTTTTTCAACACTAACACAAGTGCGAAAAGTGTTTTTTCAACACTAACAGAAGTGCAAAAAGTGGTTTTTCAACACTATCACAAGTGCAAAAAGTGTTTTTTCCACACTAATACAAGTGCAAAAGTGGTTTCCTGCACCAACACAAGTGTGAAAAGTGGTTTTTCAACACTAACACAAGTGCGAAAAGTGGTTTTTCAACACCAACACAAGTGCGAAAAGTGGTTTTTCAACAATAACAAAAGTGCGAAAAGTGGTTTTTCAACACTAACACAAGTGCGAAAAGTGGTTTCCCGCACCAACACAAGTGCGAAAAGTGGTTTTTCAACACTAACACAAGTGCGAAAAGTGGTTTTTCAACACTAACACAAGTGCGAAAAGTGTTTTTTCCACACTAATACAAGTGCAAAAGTGGTTTCCTGCACCAACACAAGTGTGAAAAGTGGTTTTTCAACACTAACACAAGTGCGAAAAGTGGTTTTTCAACACCAACACAAGTGCGAAAAGTGGTTTTTCAACACTAACACAAGTGCGAAAAGTGTTTTTTCCACACTAATACAAGTGCAAAAGTGGTTTCCTGCACCAACACAAGTGTGAAAAGTGGTTTTTAAACACCAACACAAGTGCGAAAAGTGGTTTTTCAACACTAACACAAGTGCGAAAAGTGCTTTTTCCACACTAATACAAGTGCAAAAGTGGTTTCCTGCACCAACACAAGTGCGAAAAGTGGTTTTTCAACACTAACACAAGTTCGAAAAGTGGTTTTTCAACACTATCACAAGTGCAAAAAGTGATTTTCCACACTAATACAAGTGCAAAAGTGATTTCCTGCACATCAACACTAACACAAGTGCGAAAAATGGTTTTTCAACACTAACACTAGTGCGAAAAGTGGTTTTTCAACACTAACACAAGTGCGAAAAGTGGTTTTTCAACACTAACACAAGTTCGAAAAGTGGTTTTTCAACACTATCACAAGTGCAAAAAGTGTTTTTTCCACACTAATACAAGTGCAAAAGTGGTTTCCTGCACCAACACAAGTGCAAAAAGTGGTTTTTCAACACTAACACAAGTGCAAAAAGTGGTTTTTCAACACTAACACAAGTGCGAAAAGTGGTTTTTCAACACTAACACAAGTGCGAAAAGTGGTTTTTCAACACTAACACAAGTGCGAAAAGTGTTTTTTCAACACTAACACAAGTGCGAAAAGTGGTTTTTCAACAATAACAAAAGTGCGAAAAGTGTTTTTTCAACACTAACAGAAGTGCAAAAAGTGTTTTTTCAACACTAACACAAGTGCGAAAAGTGGTTTTTCAACAATAACACAAGTGCGAAAAGTGTTTTTTCAACACTAACAGAAGTGCAAAAAGTGGTTTTTCAACACTATCACAAGTGCAAAAAGTGTTTTTTCCACACTAATACAAGTGCAAAAGTGGTTTCCTGCACCAACACAAGTGCAAAAAGTGGTTTTTCAACACTAACACAAGTGCGAAAAGTGGTTTTTCAACACTAACACAAGTGCGAAAAGTGGTTTTTCAACACTAACACAAGTGCGAAAAGTGCTTTTTCCACACGGGCAAAAAGTGTTTTTTCCACACTAATACAAGTGCAAAAGTGGTTTCCTGCACCAACACAACACTAATACAAGTGCAAAAGTGGTTTCCTGCACCAACACAAGTGCGAAAAGTGGTTTTTCAACACTAACACAAGTGCGAAAAGTGGTTTTTCAACACTAACACAAGTGCGAAAAGTGGTTTTTCAACACTAACACAAGTGCGAAAAGTGGTTTTTCAACACTATCACAAGTGCAAAAAGTGTTTTTTCCACACTAATACAAGTGCAAAAGTGGTTTCCTGCACCAACACAAGTGCGAAAATTGGTTTTTCAACACTAACACAAGTGCGAAAAGTGGTTTTTCAACACTAACACAAGTGCGAAAAGTGGTTTTTCCACACTAATACAAGTGCAAAAGTGGTTTCCTGCACCAACACAAGTGCGAAAAGTGGTTTTTCAACACTAACACAAGTGCGAAAATTGGTTTTTCAACACTAACACAAGTGCGAAAAGTGTTTTTTCAACACTAACACAAGTGCGAAAAGTGGTTTTTCAACAATAACAAAAGTGCGAAAAGTGTTTTTTCAACACTAACACAAGTGCGAAAAGTGTTTTTTCAACACTAATACAAGTGCAAAAGTGGTTTCCTGCACCAACACAAGTGCGAAAATTGGTTTTTCAACACTAACACAAGTGCGAAAAGTGGTTTTTCAACACTAACACAAGTGCGAAAAGTGTTTTTTCCACACTAATACAAGTGCAAAAGTGGTTTCCTGCACCAACACAAGTGCGAAAATTGGTTTTTCAACACTAACACAAGTGCGAAAAGTGGTTTTTCAACACTAACACAAGTGCGAAAAGTGGTTTTTCAACACTATCACAAGTGCAAAAAGTGTTTTTTCCACACTAATACAAGTGCAAAAGTGGTTTCCTGCACCAACACAAGTGCGAAAATTGGTTTTTCAACACTAACACAAGTGCGAAAAGTGGTTTTTCAACACTAACACAAGTGCGAAAAGTGGTTTTTCCACACTAATACAAGTGCAAAAGTGGTTTCCTGCACCAACACAAGTGCGAAAAGTGGTTTTTCAACACTAACACAAGTGCGAAAATTGGTTTTTCAACACTAACACAAGTGCGAAAAGTGTTTTTTCAACACTAACACAAGTGCGAAAAGTGGTTTTTCAACAATAACAAAAGTGCGAAAAGTGTTTTTTCAACACTAACACAAGTGCGAAAAGTGTTTTTTCAACACTAATACAAGTGCAAAAGTGGTTTCCTGCACCAACACAAGTGCGAAAAGTGGTTTTTCAACACTAACACAAGTGCGAAAAGTGGTTTTTCAACACTAACACAAGTGCGAAAAGTGTTTTTTCCACACTAATACAAGTGCAAAAGTGGTTTCCTGCACCAACACAAGTGCGAAAAGTGTTTTTTCAACACTAACACAAGTGCGAAAAGTGGTTTTTCAACACTAACACAAGTGCGAAAAGTGGTTTTTCAACACCAACACAAGTGCGAAAAGTGGTTTTTAAACACCAACACAAGTGCGAAAAGTGGTTTTTCAACACTAACACAAGTGCGAAAAGTGCTTTTTCCACACTAATACAAGTGCAAAAGTGGTTTCCTGCACCAACACAAGTGCGAAAAGTGGTTTTTCAACACTAACACAAGTTCGAAAAGTGGTTTTTCAACACTATCACAAGTGCAAAAAGTGATTTTCCACACTAATACAAGTGCAAAAGTGATTTCCTGCACATCAACACTAACACAAGTGCGAAAAATGGTTTTTCAACACTAACACTAGTGCGAAAAGTGGTTTTTCAACACTAACACAAGTGCGAAAAGTGGTTTTTCAACACTAACACAAGTTCGAAAAGTGGTTTTTCAACACTATCACAAGTGCAAAAAGTGTTTTTTCCACACTAATACAAGTGCAAAAGTGGTTTCCTGCACCAACACAAGTGCAAAAAGTGGTTTTTCAACACTAACACAAGTGCAAAAAGTGGTTTTTCAACACTAACACAAGTGCGAAAAGTGGTTTTTCAACACTAACACAAGTGCGAAAAGTGGTTTTTCAACACTAACACAAGTGCGAAAAGTGTTTTTTCAACACTAACACAAGTGCGAAAAGTGGTTTTTCAACAATAACAAAAGTGCGAAAAGTGGTTTTTCAACACTAACACAAGTGCGAAAAGTGTTTTTTCAACACTAACAGAAGGGCAAAAAGTGGTTTTTCAACACTATCACAAGTGCAAAAAGTGTTTTTTCCACACTAATACAAGTGCAAAAGTGGTTTCCTGCACCAACACAAGTGCAAAAAGTGGTTTTTCAACACTAACACAAGTGCGAAAAGTGGTTTTTCAACACTAACACAAGTGCGAAAAGTGGTTTTTCAACACTAACACAAGTGCGAAAAGTGCTTTTTCCACACGGGCAAAAAGTGTTTTTTCCACACTAATACAAGTGCAAAAGTGGTTTCCTGCACCAACACAACACTAATACAAGTGCAAAAGTGGTTTCCTGCACCAACACAAGTGCGAAAAGTGGTTTTTCAACACTAACACAAGTGCGAAAAGTGGTTTTTCAACACTAACACAAGTGCGAAAAGTGGTTTTTCAACACTAACACAAGTGCGAAAAGTGGTTTTTCAACACTATCACAAGTGCAAAAAGTGTTTTTTCCACACTAATACAAGTGCAAAAGTGGTTTCCTGCACCAACACAAGTGCGAAAATTGGTTTTTCAACACTAACACAAGTGCGAAAAGTGGTTTTTCAACACTAACACAAGTGCGAAAAGTGGTTTTTCAACACTATCACAAGTGCAAAAAGTGTTTTTTCCACACTAATACAAGTGCAAAAGTGGTTTCCTGCACCAACACAAGTGCGAAAATTGGTTTTTCAACACTAACACAAGTGCGAAAAGTGGTTTTTCAACACTAACACAAGTGCGAAAAGTGGTTTTTCAACACTAACACAAGTGCGAAAAGTGGTTTTTCCACACTAATACAAGTGGAAAAGTGGTTTCCTACATCAACACAAGTGCGAAAAGTGGTTTTTCAACACTAACACAGGTGCGAAAAGTGGTTTTTCAACACTAACACAAGTGCGAAAAGTGTTTTTTCCACACTAATGCAAGTGCAAAAGTGGTTTCCTGCTCCAACACAAGTGCGAAAAGTGGTTTTTCAACACTAACACAAGTGCGAAAAGTGGTTTTTCAACACTAACACAAGTGCGAAAAGTGGTTTTTCCACACTAATACAAGTGCAAAAGTGGTTTCCTGCACCAACACAAGTGCGAAAAGTGGTTTTTCAACACTAACGCAAGTGCGAAAAGTGGTTTTTCAACACTATCACAAGTGCAAATGTGGTTTCCTGCACCAACACAAGTGCGAAAAGTGGTTTTTCAACACTAACACAAGTGCGAAAAGTGGTTTTTCAACACTAACACAAGTGCGAAAAGTGGTTTTTCCACACTAATACAAGTGCAAAAGTGGTTTCCTGCACCAACACAAGTGCGAAAAGTGGTTTTTCAACACTAACACAAGTGCGAAAAGTGGTTTTTCAACACTAACACAAGTGCGAAAAGTGTTTTTTCCACACTAATACAAGTGCAAAAGTGGTTTCCTGCACCAACACAAGTGCGAAAAGTGGTTTTTCAACACTAACACAAGTGCGAAAAGTGGTTTTTCAACACTAACACAAGTGCGAAAAGTGGTTTTTCAACACTAACACAAGTGCGAAAAGTGGTTTTTCCACACTAATACAAGTGCAAAAGTGGTTTCCTGCACCATCACAAGTGCGAAAAGTGGTTTTTCAACACTAACACAAGTTCGAAAAGTGGTTTTTCAACACTATCACGAGTGGAAAAAGTGTTTTTTCCACACTAATAAAGTGCAAAAGTGGTTTCCTGCACCAACACAAGTGCGAAAAGTGGTTTTTCAACACTAACACAAGTGTGAAAAGTGGTTTTACAACACTAACACAAGTGCGAAAAGTGGTTTTTCAACACTATCACAAGTGCAAAAAGTGTTTTTTCCACACTAATAAAGTGCAAAAGTGGTTTCCTGCACCAACACAAGTGCGAAAAGTGGTTTTTCAACACTAACACAAGTGCGAAAAGTGGTTTTTCAACACTAACACAAGTGCGAAAAGTGGTTTTTCAACACTAACACAAGTGCGAAAAGTGGTTTTTCAACACTAACACAAGTGCAAAAAGTGGTTTTTCAACACTAACAGAAGTGCAAAAAGTAGTTTTTCAACACTAACACAAGTGCGAAAAGTGGTTTTTCCACACTAATACAAGTGAAAAAGTCGTTTCCTGCACCAACACAAGTGCGAAAAGTGGTTTTTCAACACTAACACAAGTGCGAAAAGTGCTTTTTCAACACTATCACAAGTGCAAAAATTGTTTTTTCCACACTAATACAAGTGCAAAAGTGGTTTCCTGCACCAACACAAGTGCGAAAAGTGGTTTTTCAACACTAACACAAGTGCGAAAAGTGGTTTTTCAACACTAACACAAGTGCGAAAAGTGGTTTTTCAACACTAACACAAGTGCGAAAAGTGGTTTTTCCACACTAATACAAGTGCAAAAGTGGTTTCCTGCACCAACACAAGTGCGAAAAGTGGTTTTTCAACACTAACACAAGTGCGAAAAGTGGTTTTTCAACACTAACACAAGTGCGAAAAGTGGTTTTTCAACACTAACACAAGTGAGAAAAGTGGTTTTTCAACACTAACAGAAGTGAAAAAAGTGGTTTTTCAACACTATCACAAGTGCAAAAAGTGTTTTTTCCACACTTATACAAGTGCAAAAGTGGTTTCCTGCACCAACACAAGTGCGAAAAGTGGTTTTTCAACACTAACACAAGTGCGAAAAGTGGTTTTTCAACACTAACACAAGTGCGAAAAGTGTTTTTTCCACACTAATACAAGTGCAAAAGTGGTTTCCTGCACCAACACAAGTGCGAAAAGTGTTTTTTCAACACTAACACAAGTGCGAAAAGTGGTTTTTCAACACTAACACAAGTGCGAAAAGTGGTTTTTCAACACCAACACAAGTGCGAAAAGTGGTTTTTCAACACTAACACAAGTGCGAAAAGTGGTTTTTCAACACTAACACAAGTTCGAAAAGTGGTTTTTCAACACTATCACAAGTGCAAAAAGTGTTTTTTCCACACTAATACAAGTGCAAAAGTGGTTTCCTGCACCAACACAAGTGCAAAAAGTGGTTTTTCAACACTAACACAAGTGCAAAAAGTGGTTTTTCAACACTAACACAAGTGCGAAAAGTGGTTTTTCAACACTAACACAAGTGCGAAAAGTGGTTTTTCAACACTAACACAAGTGCGAAAAGTGTTTTTTCAACACTAACACAAGTGCGAAAAGTGGTTTTTCAACAATAACAAAAGTGCGAAAAGTGGTTTTTCAACACTAACACAAGTGCGAAAAGTGTTTTTTCAACACTAACAGAAGTGCAAAAAGTGGTTTTTCAACACTATCACAAGTGCAAAAAGTGTTTTTTCCACACTAATACAAGTGCAAAAGTGGTTTCCTGCACCAACACAAGTGTGAAAAGTGGTTTTTCAACACTAACACAAGTGCGAAAAGTGGTTTTTCAACACCAACACAAGTGCGAAAAGTGGTTTTTCAACACTAACACAAGTGCGAAAAGTGTTTTTTCCACACTAATACAAGTGCAAAAGTGGTTTCCTGCACCAACACAAGTGTGAAAAGTGGTTTTTCAACACCAACACAAGTGCGAAAAGTGGTTTTTCAACACTAACACAAGTGCGAAAAGTGCTTTTTCCACACTAATACAAGTGCAAAAGTGGTTTCCTGCACCAACACAAGTGCGAAAAGTGGTTTTTCAACACTAACACAAGTTCGAAAAGTGGTTTTTCAACACTATCACAAGTGCAAAAAGTGATTTTCCACACTAATACAAGTGCAAAAGTGATTTCCAGCACATCAACACTAACACAAGTGCGAAAAATGGTTTTTCAACACTAACACTAGTGCGAAAAGTGGTTTTTCAACACTAACACAAGTGCGAAAAGTGGTTTTTCAACACTAACACAAGTTCGAAAAGTGGTTTTTCAACACTATCACAAGTGCAAAAAGTGTTTTTTCCACACTAATACAAGTGCAAAAGTGGTTTCCTGCACCAACACAAGTGCAAAAAGTGGTTTTTCAACACTAACACAAGTGCAAAAAGTGGTTTTTCAACACTAACACAAGTGCGAAAAGTGGTTTTTCAACACTAACACAAGTGCGAAAAGTGGTTTTTCAACACTAACACAAGTGCGAAAAGTGTTTTTTCAACACTAACACAAGTGCGAAAAGTGGTTTTTCAACAATAACAAAAGTGCGAAAAGTGGTTTTTCAACACTAACACAAGTGCGAAAAGTGTTTTTTCAACACTAACAGAAGTGCAAAAAGTGGTTTTTCAACACTATCACAAGTGCAAAAAGTGTTTTTTCCACACTAATACAAGTGCAAAAGTGGTTTCCTGCACCAACACAAGTGCAAAAAGTGGTTTTTCAACACTAACACAAGTGCGAAAAGTGGTTTTTCAACACTAACACAAGTGCGAAAAGTGGTTTTTCAACACTAACACAAGTGCGAAAAGTGCTTTTTCCACACGGGCAAAAAGTGTTTTTTCCACACTAATACAAGTGCAAAAGTGGTTTCCTGCACCAACACAACACTAATACAAGTGCAAAAGTGGTTTCCTGCACCAACACAAGTGCGAAAAGTGGTTTTTCAACACTAACACAAGTGCGAAAAGTGGTTTTTCAACACTAACACAAGTGCGAAAAGTGGTTTTTCAACACTATCACAAGTGCAAAAAGTGTTTTTTCCACACTAATACAAGTGCAAAAGTGGTTTCCTGCACCAACACAAGTGCGAAAATTGGTTTTTCAACACTAACACAAGTGCGAAAAGTGGTTTTTCAACACTATCACAAGTGCAAATGTGGTTTCCTGCACCAACACAAGTGCGAAAAGTGGTTTTTCAACACTAACACAAGTGCGAAAAGTGGTTTTTCAACACTAACACAAGTGTGAAAAGTGGTTTTTCCACACTAATACAAGTGCAAAAGTGGTTTCCTGCACCAACACAAGTGCGAAAAGTGGTTTTTCAACACTAACACAAGTGCGAAAAGTGGTTTTTCAACACTAACACAAGTGCGAAAAGTGTTTTTTCCACACTAATACAAGTGCAAAAGTGGTTTCCTGCACCAACACAAGTGCGAAAAGTGGTTTTTCAACACTAACATAAGTGCGAAAAGTGGTTTTTCAACACTAACACAAGTGCGAAAAGTGGTTTTTCAACACTAACACAAGTGCGAAAAGTGGTTTTTCCACACTAATACAAGTGCAAAAGTGGTTTCCTGCACCATCACAAGTGCGAAAAGTGGTTTTTCAACACTAACACAAGTTCGAAAAGTGGTTTTTCAACACTATCATGAGTGCAAAAAGTGTTTTTTCCACACTAATACAAGTGCAAAAGTGGTTTCCTGCACCAACAAAAGTGCGAAAAGTGGTTTTTCAACGCTAACACAAGTGCGAAAAGTGGTTTTTCAACACTATCACAAGTGCAAATGTGGTTTCCTGCACCAACACAAGTGCGAAAAGTGGTTTTTCAACACTAACACAAGTGCGAAAAGTGGTTTTTCAACACTAACACAAGTGTGAAAAGTGGCTTTTCCACACTAATACAAGTGCAAAAGTGGTTTCCTGCACCAACACAAGTGCGAAAAGTGGTTTTTCAACACTAACACAAGTGCGAAAAGTGGTTTTTCAACACTAACACAAGTGTGAAAAGTGGCTTTTCCACACTAATACAAGTGCAAAAGTGGTTTCCTGCACCAACACAAGTGCGAAAAGTGGTTTTTCAACACTAACACAAGTGCGAAAAGTGGTTTTTCAACACTAACACAAGTGCGAAAAGTGTTTTTTCCACACTAATACAAGTGCAAAAGTGGTTTCCTGCACCAACACAAGTGCGAAAAGTGGTTTTTCAACACTAACATAAGTGCGAAAAGTGGTTTTTCAACACTAACACAAGTGCGAAAAGTGGTTTTTCAACACTAACACAAGTGCGAAAAGTGGTTTTTCCACACTAATACAAGTGCAAAAGTGGTTTCCTGCACCATCACAAGTGCGAAAAGTGGTTTTTCAACACTAACACAAGTTCGAAAAGTGGTTTTTCAACACTATCATGAGTGCAAAAAGTGTTTTTTCCACACTAATAAAGTGCAAAAGTGGTTTCCTGCACCAACACAAGTGCGTAAAGTGGTTTTTCAACACTAACACAAGTGTGAAAAGTGGTTTTTCAACACTAACACAAGTGCGAAAAGTGGTTTTTCAACACTATCACAAGTGCAAAAAGTGTTTTTTCCACACTAATACAAGTGCAAAAGTGGTTTCCTGCACCAACACAAGTGTGAAAAGTGGTTTTTCAACACTAACACAAGTGCGAAAAGTGGTTTTTCAACACTAACACAAGTGCGAAAAGTGTTTTCCACACTAATACAAGTGCAAAAGTGGTTTCCCGCACCAACACAAGTGCGAAAAGTGGTTTTTCAACACTAACACAAGTGCGAAAAGTGGTTTTTCAATACTAACACAAGTGCGAAAAGGGTTTTTTCCACACTAATAAAGTGCAAAAGTGGTTTCCTGCACCAACACAAGTGCGAAAAGTGGTTTTTCAACACTAACACAAGTGCGAAAAGTGGTTTTTCAACACTATCACAAGTGCAAAAATTGTTTTTTCCACACTAATACAAGTGCAAAAGTGGTTTCCTGCACAAACACAAGTGCGAAAAGTGGTTTTTCAACACTAACACAAGTGCGAAAAGTGGTTTTTCAACACTAGCACAAGTGCGAAAAGTGGTTTTTCAACACTAACACAAGTGCGAAAAGTGGTTTTTCCACACTAATACAAGTGCAAAAGTGGTTTCCTGCACCAACACAAGTGCGAAAAGTGGTTTTTCAACACTAACACAAGTGCGAAAAGTGGTTTTTCAACACTAACACAAGTGCGAAAAGTGGTTTTTCAACACTAACACAAGTGAGAAAAGTGGTTTTTCAACACTAACAGAAGTGAAAAAAGTGGTTTTTCAACACTATCACAAGTGCAAAAAGTGTTTTTTCCACACTAATACAAGTGCAAAAGTGGTTTCCTGCACCAACACAAGTGCGAAAAGTGTTTTTTCAACACTAACACAAGTGCGAAAAGTGGTTTTTCAACACTAACACAAGTGCGAAAAGTGGTTTTTGAACACCAACACAAGTGCGAAAAGTGGTTTTTCAACACTAACACAAGTGCGAAAAGTGGTTTTTCAACACTAACACAAGTGCGAAAAGTGTTTTTTCCACAGTAATACAAGTGCAAAAGTGGTTTCCTGCACCAACACAAGTGCGTAAAGTGGTTTTTCAACACTAACACAAGTGCGAAAAGTGGTTTTTCAACACTAACACAAGTGCGAAAAGTGTTTTTTCAACACGAACACAAGTGCGAAAAGTGGTTTTTCCACACTAATACAAGTGCAAAAGTGGTTTCCTGCACCAACACAAGTGTGAAAAGTGGTTTTTCAACACTAACACAAGTGCGAAAAGTGGTTTTTCAACACCAACACAAGTGCGAAAAGTGGTTTTTCAACACTAACACAAGTGCGAAAAGTGTTTTTTCCACACTAATACAAGTGCAAAAGTGGTTTCCTGCACCAACACAAGTGTGAAAAGTGGTTTTTCAACACTAACACAAGTGCGAAAAGTGGTTTTTCAACACTAACACAAGTGCGAAAAGTGGTTTTGTCCACACTAATACAAGTGCAAAAGTGGTTTCCTGCACCAACACAAGTGCGAAAAGTGGTTTTTCAACACTAACACAAGTTCGAAAAGTGGTTTTTCAACACTATCACAAGTGCAAAAAGTGATTTTCCACACTAATACAAGTGCAAAAGTGATTTCCTGCACATCAACACTAACACAAGTGCGAAAAATGGTTTTTCAACACTAACACTAGTGCGAAAAGTGGTTTTTCAACAATAACAAAAGTGCGAAAAGTGGTTTTCAACACTAACACAAGTGCGAAAAGTGTTTTTTCAACACTAACAGAAGTGCAAAAAGTGGTTTTTCAACACTATCACAAGTGCAAAAAGTGTTTTTTCCACACTAATACAAGTGCAAAAGTGGTTTCCTGCACCAACACAAGTGCAAAAAGTGGTTTTTCAACACTAACACAAGTGCGAAAAGTGGTTTTTCAACACTAACACAAGTGCGAAAAGTGCTTTTTCAACACTAACACAAGTGCGAAAAGTGCTTTTTCCACACGGGCAACAAGTGTTTTTTCCACACTAATACAAGTGCAAAAGTGGTTTCCTGCACCAACACAACACTAATACAAGTGCAAAAGTGGTTTCCTGCACCAACACAAGTGCGAAAAGTGGTTTTTCAACACTAACACAAGTGCGAAAAGTGGTTTTTCAACACTAACACAAGTGCGAAAAGTGGTTTTTCAACACTATCACAAGTGCAAAAAGTGTTTTTTCCACACTAATACAAGTGCAAAAGTGGTTTCCTGCACCAACACAAGTGCGAAAATTGGTTTTTCAACACTAACACAAGTGCGCAAAGTGGTTTTTCAACACTAACACAAGTGCGAAAAGTGGTTTTTCAACACTAACACAAGTGCGAAAAGTGGTTTTTCCACACTAATACAAGTGGAAAAGTGGTTTCCTGCATCAACACAAGTGCGAAAAGTGGTTTTTCAACACTAACACAGGTGCGAAAAGTGGTTTTTCAACACTAACACAAGTGCGAAAAGTGTTTTTTCCACACTAATGCAAGTGCAAAAGTGGTTTCCTGCACCAACACAAGTACGAAAAGTGGTTTTTCAACACTAACACAAGTGCGAAAAGTGGTTTTTCAACACTAACACAAGTGCGAAAAGTGGTTTTTCCACACTAATACAAGTGCAAAAGTGGTTTCCTGCACCAACACAAGTGCAAAAAGTGGTTTTTCAACACTAACGCAAGTGCGAAAAGTGGTTTTTCAACACTATCACAAGTGCAAATGTGGTTTCCTGCACCAACACAAGTGCGAAAAGTGGTTTTTCAACACTAACACAAGTGCGAAAAGTGGTTTTTCAACACTAACACAAGTGCGAAAAGTGGTTTTTCCACACTAATACAAGTGCAAAAGTGGTTCCTGCACCAACACAAGTGCGAAAAGTGGTTTTTCAACACTAACACAAGTGCGAAAAGTGGTTTTTCAACACTAACACAAGTGCGAAAAGTGTTTTTTCCACACTAATACAAGTGCAAAAGTGGTTTCCTGCACCAACACAAGTGCGAAAAGTGGTTTTTCAACACTAACACAAGTGCGAAAAGTGGTTTTTCAACACTAACACAAGTGCGAAAAGTGGTTTTTCAACACTAACACAAGTGCGAAAAGTGGTTTTTCCACACTAATACAAGTGCAAAAGTGGTTTCCTGCACCATCACAAGTGCGAAAAGTGGTTTTTCAACACTAACACAAGTGCAAAAAGTGTTTTTTCCACACTAATACAAGTGCAAAAGTGGTTTCCTGCACCAACACAAGTGCGAAAAGTGGTTTTTCAACACTAACACAAGTGCGAAAAGTGGTTTTTCAACACTAACACAAGTGCGAAAAGTGTTTTTTCCACACTAATACAAGTGCAAAAGTGGTTTCCTGCACCAACACAAGTGCGAAAAGTGTTTTTTCAACACTAACACAAGTGCGAAAAGTGTTTTTTCAACACTAACACAAGTGCGAAAAGTGGTTTTTCAACACCAACACAAGTGCGAAAAGTGGTTTTTCAACACTAACACAAGTGCGAAAAGTGGTTTTTCAACACTAACACAAGTGCGAAAAGTGGTTTTTCAACACTAACACAAGTGCGAAAAGTGGTTTTTCAACACTAACACAAGTGCGAAAAGTGGTTTTTCCACACTAATACAAGTGCAAAAGTGGTTTCCTGCACCAACACAAGTGCGAAAAGTGGTTTTTCAACACTAACACAAGTGCGAAAAGTGGTTTTTCAACACTAACACAAGTGCGAAAAGTGTTTTTTCCACACTAATACAAGTGCAAAAGTGGTTTCCTGCACCAACACAAGTGCGAAAAGTGGTTTTTCAACACTAACACAAGTGCGAAAAGTGGTTTTTCAACACTAACACAAGTGCGAAAAGTGGTTTTTCAACACGAACACAAGTGCGAAAAGTGGTTTTTCAACACTATCACAAGTGCAAAAATTGTTTTTTCCACACTAATACAAGTGCAAAAGTGGTTTCCTGCACAAACACAAGTGCGAAAAGTGGTTTTTCAACACTAACACAAGTGCGAAAAGTGGTTTTTCAACACTAGCACAAGTGCGAAAAGTGGTTTTTCAACACTAACACAAGTGCGAAAAGTGGTTTTTCCACACTAATACAAGTGCAAAAGTGGTTTCCTGCACCAACACAAGTGCGAAAAGTGGTTTTTCAACACTAACACAAGTGCGAAAAGTGGTTTTTCAACACTAACACAAGTGCGAAAAGTGGTTTTTCAACACTAACACAAGTGAGAAAAGTGGTTTTTCAACACTAACAGAAGTGAAAAAAGTGGTTTTTCAACACTATCACAAGTGCAAAAAGTGTTTTTTCCACACTAATACAAGTGCAAAAGTGGTTTCCTGCACCAACACAAGTGCGAAAAGTGTTTTTTCAACACTAACACAAGTGCGAAAAGTGGTTTTTCAACACTAACACAAGTGCGAAAAGTGGTTTTTGAACACCAACACAAGTGCGAAAAGTGGTTTTTCAACACTAACACAAGTGCGAAAAGTGGTTTTTCAACACTAACACAAGTGCGAAAAGTGTTTTTTCCACAGTAATACAAGTGCAAAAGTGGTTTCCTGCACCAACACAAGTGCGTAAAGTGGTTTTTCAACACTAACACAAGTGCGAAAAGTGGTTTTTCAACACTAACACAAGTGCGAAAAGTGTTTTTTCAACACGAACACAAGTGCGAAAAGTGGTTTTTCCACACTAATACAAGTGCAAAAGTGGTTTCCTGCACCAACACAAGTGTGAAAAGTGGTTTTTCAACACTAACACAAGTGCGAAAAGTGGTTTTTCAACACCAACACAAGTGCGAAAAGTGGTTTTTCAACACTAACACAAGTGCGAAAAGTGTTTTTTCCACACTAATACAAGTGCAAAAGTGGTTTCCTGCACCAACACAAGTGTGAAAAGTGGTTTTTCAACACTAACACAAGTGCGAAAAGTGGTTTTTCAACACTAACACAAGTGCGAAAAGTGGTTTTGTCCACACTAATACAAGTGCAAAAGTGGTTTCCTGCACCAACACAAGTGCGAAAAGTGGTTTTTCAACACTAACACAAGTTCGAAAAGTGGTTTTTCAACACTATCACAAGTGCAAAAAGTGATTTTCCACACTAATACAAGTGCAAAAGTGATTTCCTGCACATCAACACTAACACAAGTGCGAAAAATGGTTTTTCAACACTAACACTAGTGCGAAAAGTGGTTTTTCAACAATAACAAAAGTGCGAAAAGTGGTTTTTCAACACTAACACAAGTGCGAAAAGTGTTTTTTCAACACTAACAGAAGTGCAAAAACTGGTTTTTCAACACTATCACAAGTGCAAAAAGTGTTTTTTCCACACTAATACAAGTGCAAAAGTGGTTTCCTGCACCAACACAAGTGCAAAAAGTGGTTTTTCAACACTAACACAAGTGCGAAAAGTGGTTTTTCAACACTAACACAAGTGCGAAAAGTGCTTTTTCAACACTAACACAAGTGCGAAAAGTGCTTTTTCCACACGGGCAACAAGTGTTTTTTCCACACTAATACAAGTGCAAAAGTGGTTTCCTGCACCAACACAACACTAATACAAGTGCAAAAGTGGTTTCCTGCACCAACACAAGTGCGAAAAGTGGTTTTTCAACACTAACACAAGTGCGAAAAGTGGTTTTTCAACACTAACACAAGTGCGAAAAGTGGTTTTTCAACACTATCACAAGTGCAAAAAGTGTTTTTTCCACACTAATACAAGTGCAAAAGTGGTTTCCTGCACCAACACAAGTGCGAAAATTGGTTTTTCAACACTAACACAAGTGCGAAAAGTGGTTTTTCAACACTAACACAAGTGCGAAAAGTGGTTTTTCAACACTAACACAAGTGCGAAAAGTGGTTTTTCCACACTAATACAAGTGGAAAAGTGGTTTCCTGCATCAACACAAGTGCGAAAAGTGGTTTTTCAACACTAACACAGGTGCGAAAAGTGGTTTTTCAACACTAACACAAGTGCGAAAAGTGTTTTTTCCACACTAATGCAAGTGCAAAAGTGGTTTCCTGCACCAACACAAGTACGAAAAGTGGTTTTTCAACACTAACACAAGTGCGAAAAGTGGTTTTTCAACACTAACACAAGTGCGAAAAGTGGTTTTTCCACACTAATACAAGTGCAAAAGTGGTTTCCTGCACCAACACAAGTGCAAAAAGTGGTTTTTCAACACTAACGCAAGTGCGAAAAGTGGTTTTTCAACACTATCACAAGTGCAAATGTGGTTTCCTGCACCAACACAAGTGCGAAAAGTGGTTTTTCAACACTAACACAAGTGCGAAAAGTGGTTTTTCAACACTAACACAAGTGCGAAAAGTGGTTTTTCCACACTAATACAAGTGCAAAAGTGGTTCCTGCACCAACACAAGTGCGAAAAGTGGTTTTTCAACACTAACACAAGTGCGAAAAGTGGTTTTTCAACACTAACACAAGTGCGAAAAGTGTTTTTTCCACACTAATACAAGTGCAAAAGTGGTTTCCTGCACCAACACAAGTGCGAAAAGTGGTTTTTCAACACTAACATAAGTGCGAAAAGTGGTTTTTCAACACTAACACAAGTGCGAAAAGTGGTTTTTCAACACTAACACAAGTGCGAAAAGTGGTTTTTCCACACTAATACAAGTGCAAAAGTGGTTTCCTGCACCATCACAAGTGCGAAAAGTGGTTTTTCAACACTAACACAAGTTCGAAAAGTGGTTTTTCAACACTATCATGAGTGCAAAAAGTGTTTTTTCCACACTAATACAAGTGCAAAAGTGGTTTCCTGCACCAACAAAAGTGCGAAAAGTGGTTTTTCAACGCTAACACAAGTGCGAAAAGTGGTTTTTCAACACTATCACAAGTGCAAATGTGGTTTCCTGCACCAACACAAGTGCGAAAAGTGGTTTTTCAACACTAACACAAGTGCGAAAAGTGGTTTTTCAACACTAACACAAGTGTGAAAAGTGGCTTTTCCACACGAATACAAGTGCAAAAGTGGTTTCCTGCACCAACACAAGTGCGAAAAGTGGTTTTTCAACACTAACACAAGTGCGAAAAGTGGTTTTTCAACACTAACACAAGTGTGAAAAGTGGCTTTTCCACACTAATACAAGTGCAAAAGTGGTTTCCTGCACCAACACAAGTGCGAAAAGTGGTTTTTCAACACTAACACAAGTGCGAAAAGTGGTTTTTCAACACTAACACAAGTGCGAAAAGTGTTTTTTCCACACTAATACAAGTGCAAAAGTGGTTTCCTGCACCAACACAAGTGCGAAAAGTGGTTTTTCAACACTAACATAAGTGCGAAAAGTGGTTTTTCAACACTAACACAAGTGCGAAAAGTGGTTTTTCAACACTAACACAAGTGCGAAAAGTGGTTTTTCCACACTAATACAAGTGCAAAAGTGGTTTCCTGCACCATCACAAGTGCGAAAAGTGGTTTTTCAACACTAACACAAGTTCGAAAAGTGGTTTTTCAACACTATCATGAGTGCAAAAAGTGTTTTTTCCACACTAATAAAGTGCAAAAGTGGTTTCCTGCACCAACACAAGTGCGTAAAGTGGTTTTTCAACACTAACACAAGTGTGAAAAGTGGTTTTTCAACACTAACACAAGTGCGAAAAGTGGTTTTTCAACACTATCACAAGTGCAAAAAGTGTTTTTTCCACACTAATACAAGTGCAAAAGTGGTTTCCTGCACCAACACAAGTGTGAAAAGTGGTTTTTCAACACTAACACAAGTGCGAAAAGTGGTTTTTCAACACTAACACAAGTGCGAAAAGTGTTTTCCACACTAATACAAGTGCAAAAGTGGTTTCCCGCACCAACACAAGTGCGAAAAGTGGTTTTTCAACACTAACACAAGTGCGAAAAGTGGTTTTTCAACACTAACACAAGTGCGAAAAGGGTTTTTTCCACACTAATAAAGTGCAAAAGTGGTTTCCTGCACCAACACAAGTGCGAAAAGTGGTTTTTCAACACTAACACAAGTGCGAAAAGTGGTTTTTCAACACTATCACAAGTGCAAAAATTGTTTTTTCCACACTAATACAAGTGCAAAAGTGGTTTCCTGCACAAACACAAGTGCGAAAAGTGGTTTTTCAACACTAACACAAGTGCGAAAAGTGGTTTTTCAACACTAGCACAAGTGCGAAAAGTGGTTTTTCAACACTAACACAAGTGCGAAAAGTGGTTTTTCCACACTAATACAAGTGCAAAAGTGGTTTCCTGCACCAACACAAGTGCGAAAAGTGGTTTTTCAACACTAACACAAGTGCGAAAAGTGGTTTTTCAACACTAACACAAGTGCGAAAAGTGGTTTTTCAACACTAACACAAGTGAGAAAAGTGGTTTTTCAACACTAACAGAAGTGAAAAAAGTGGTTTTTCAACACTATCACAAGTGCAAAAAGTGTTTTTTCCACACTAATACAAGTGCAAAAGTGGTTTCCTGCACCAACACAAGTGCGAAAAGTGTTTTTTCAACACTAACACAAGTGCGAAAAGTGGTTTTTCAACACTAACACAAGTGCGAAAAGTGGTTTTTGAACACCAACACAAGTGCGAAAAGTGGTTTTTCAACACTAACACAAGTGCGAAAAGTGGTTTTTCAACACTAACACAAGTGCGAAAAGTGTTTTTTCCACAGTAATACAAGTGCAAAAGTGGTTTCCTGCACCAACACAAGTGCGTAAAGTGGTTTTTCAACACTAACACAAGTGCGAAAAGTGGTTTTTCAACACTAACACAAGTGCGAAAAGTGTTTTTTCAACACGAACACAAGTGCGAAAAGTGGTTTTTCCACACTAATACAAGTGCAAAAGTGGTTTCCTGCACCAACACAAGTGTGAAAAGTGGTTTTTCAACACTAACACAAGTGCGAAAAGTGGTTTTTCAACACCAACACAAGTGCGAAAAGTGGTTTTTCAACACTAACACAAGTGCGAAAAGTGTTTTTTCCACACTAATACAAGTGCAAAAGTGGTTTCCTGCACCAACACAAGTGTGAAAAGTGGTTTTTCAACACTAACACAAGTGCGAAAAGTGGTTTTTCAACACTAACACAAGTGCGAAAAGTGGTTTTGTCCACACTAATACAAGTGCAAAAGTGGTTTCCTGCACCAACACAAGTGCGAAAAGTGGTTTTTCAACACTAACACAAGTTCGAAAAGTGGTTTTTCAACACTATCACAAGTGCAAAAAGTGATTTTCCACACTAATACAAGTGCAAAAGTGATTTCCTGCACATCAACACTAACACAAGTGCGAAAAATGGTTTTTCAACACTAACACTAGTGCGAAAAGTGGTTTTTCAACAATAACAAAAGTGCGAAAAGTGGTTTTCAACACTAACACAAGTGCGAAAAGTGTTTTTTCAACACTAACAGAAGTGCAAAAAGTGGTTTTTCAACACTATCACAAGTGCAAAAAGTGTTTTTTCCACACTAATACAAGTGCAAAAGTGGTTTCCTGCACCAACACAAGTGCAAAAAGTGGTTTTTCAACACTAACACAAGTGCGAAAAGTGGTTTTTCAACACTAACACAAGTGCGAAAAGTGCTTTTTCAACACTAACACAAGTGCGAAAAGTGCTTTTTCCACACGGGCAACAAGTGTTTTTTCCACACTAATACAAGTGCAAAAGTGGTTTCCTGCACCAACACAACACTAATACAAGTGCAAAAGTGGTTTCCTGCACCAACACAAGTGCGAAAAGTGGTTTTTCAACACTAACACAAGTGCGAAAAGTGGTTTTTCAACACTAACACAAGTGCGAAAAGTGGTTTTTCAACACTATCACAAGTGCAAAAAGTGTTTTTTCCACACTAATACAAGTGCAAAAGTGGTTTCCTGCACCAACACAAGTGCGAAAATTGGTTTTTCAACACTAACACAAGTGCGCAAAGTGGTTTTTCAACACTAACACAAGTGCGAAAAGTGGTTTTTCAACACTAACACAAGTGCGAAAAGTGGTTTTTCCACACTAATACAAGTGGAAAAGTGGTTTCCTGCATCAACACAAGTGCGAAAAGTGGTTTTTCAACACTAACACAGGTGCGAAAAGTGGTTTTTCAACACTAACACAAGTGCGAAAAGTGTTTTTTCCACACTAATGCAAGTGCAAAAGTGGTTTCCTGCACCAACACAAGTACGAAAAGTGGTTTTTCAACACTAACACAAGTGCGAAAAGTGGTTTTTCAACACTAACACAAGTGCGAAAAGTGGTTTTTCCACACTAATACAAGTGCAAAAGTGGTTTCCTGCACCAACACAAGTGCAAAAAGTGGTTTTTCAACACTAACGCAAGTGCGAAAAGTGGTTTTTCAACACTATCACAAGTGCAAATGTGGTTTCCTGCACCAACACAAGTGCGAAAAGTGGTTTTTCAACACTAATACAAGTGCGAAAAGTGGTTTTTCAACACTAACACAAGTGCGAAAAGTGGTTTTTCCACACTAATACAAGTGCAAAAGTGGTTCCTGCACCAACACAAGTGCGAAAAGTGGTTTTTCAACACTAACACAAGTGCGAAAAGTGGTTTTTCAACACTAACACAAGTGCGAAAAGTGTTTTTTCCACACTAATACAAGTGCAAAAGTGGTTTCCTGCACCAACACAAGTGCGAAAAGTGGTTTTTCAACACTAACACAAGTGCGAAAAGTGGTTTTTCAACACTAACACAAGTGCGAAAAGTGGTTTTTCAACACTAACACAAGTGCGAAAAGTGGTTTTTCCACACTAATACAAGTGCAAAAGTGGTTTCCTGCACCATCACAAGTGCGAAAAGTGGTTTTTCAACACTAACACAAGTGCAAAAAGTGTTTTTTCCACACTAATACAAGTGCAAAAGTGGTTTCCTGCACCAACACAAGTGCGAAAAGTGGTTTTTCAACACTAACACAAGTGCGAAAAGTGGTTTTTCAACACTAACACAAGTGCGAAAAGTGTTTTTTCCACACTAATACAAGTGCAAAAGTGGTTTCCTGCACCAACACAAGTGCGAAAAGTGTTTTTTCAACACTAACACAAGTGCGAAAAGTGTTTTTTCAACACTAACACAAGTGCGAAAAGTGGTTTTTCAACACCAACACAAGTGCGAAAAGTGGTTTTTCAACACTAACACAAGTGCGAAAAGTGGTTTTTCAACACTAACACAAGTGCGAAAAGTGGTTTTTCAACACTAACACAAGTGCGAAAAGTGGTTTTTCAACACTAACACAAGTGCGAAAAGTGGTTTTTCCACACTAATACAAGTGCAAAAGTGGTTTCCTGCACCAACACAAGTGCGAAAAGTGGTTTTTCAACACTAACACAAGTGCGAAAAGTGGTTTTTCAACACTAACACAAGTGCGAAAAGTGTTTTTTCCACACTAATACAAGTGCAAAAGTGGTTTCCTGCACCAACACAAGTGCGAAAAGTGGTTTTTCAACACTAACACAAGTGCGAAAAGTGGTTTTTCAACACTAACACAAGTGCGAAAAGTGGTTTTTCAACACGAACACAAGTGCGAAAAGTGGTTTTTCAACACTATCACAAGTGCAAAAATTGTTTTTTCCACACTAATACAAGTGCAAAAGTGGTTTCCTGCACAAACACAAGTGCGAAAAGTGGTTTTTCAACACTAACACAAGTGCGAAAAGTGGTTTTTCAACACTAGCACAAGTGCGAAAAGTGGTTTTTCAACACTAACACAAGTGCGAAAAGTGGTTTTTCCACACTAATACAAGTGCAAAAGTGGTTTCCTGCACCAACACAAGTGCGAAAAGTGGTTTTTCAACACTAACACAAGTGCGAAAAGTGGTTTTTCAACACTAACACAAGTGCGAAAAGTGGTTTTTCAACACTAACACAAGTGAGAAAAGTGGTTTTTCAACACTAACAGAAGTGAAAAAAGTGGTTTTTCAACACTATCACAAGTGCAAAAAGTGTTTTTTCCACACTAATACAAGTGCAAAAGTGGTTTCCTGCACCAACACAAGTGCGAAAAGTGTTTTTTCAACACTAACACAAGTGCGAAAAGTGGTTTTTCAACACTAACACAAGTGCGAAAAGTGGTTTTTGAACACCAACACAAGTGCGAAAAGTGGTTTTTCAACACTAACACAAGTGCGAAAAGTGGTTTTTCAACACTAACACAAGTGCGAAAAGTGTTTTTTCCACAGTAATACAAGTGCAAAAGTGGTTTCCTGCACCAACACAAGTGCGTAAAGTGGTTTTTCAACACTAACACAAGTGCGAAAAGTGGTTTTTCAACACTAACACAAGTGCGAAAAGTGTTTTTTCAACACGAACACAAGTGCGAAAAGTGGTTTTTCCACACTAATACAAGTGCAAAAGTGGTTTCCTGCACCAACACAAGTGTGAAAAGTGGTTTTTCAACACTAACACAAGTGCGAAAAGTGGTTTTTCAACACCAACACAAGTGCGAAAAGTGGTTTTTCAACACTAACACAAGTGCGAAAAGTGTTTTTTCCACACTAATACAAGTGCAAAAGTGGTTTCCTGCACCAACACAAGTGTGAAAAGTGGTTTTTCAACACTAACACAAGTGCGAAAAGTGGTTTTTCAACACTAACACAAGTGCGAAAAGTGGTTTTGTCCACACTAATACAAGTGCAAAAGTGGTTTCCTGCACCAACACAAGTGCGAAAAGTGGTTTTTCAACACTAACACAAGTTCGAAAAGTGGTTTTTCAACACTATCACAAGTGCAAAAAGTGATTTTCCACACTAATACAAGTGCAAAAGTGATTTCCTGCACATCAACACTAACACAAGTGCGAAAAATGGTTTTTCAACACTAACACTAGTGCGAAAAGTGGTTTTTCAACAATAACAAAAGTGCGAAAAGTGGTTTTTCAACACTAACACAAGTGCGAAAAGTGTTTTTTCAACACTAACAGAAGTGCAAAAACTGGTTTTTCAACACTATCACAAGTGCAAAAAGTGTTTTTTCCACACTAATACAAGTGCAAAAGTGGTTTCCTGCACCAACACAAGTGCAAAAAGTGGTTTTTCAACACTAACACAAGTGCGAAAAGTGGTTTTTCAACACTAACACAAGTGCGAAAAGTGCTTTTTCAACACTAACACAAGTGCGAAAAGTGCTTTTTCCACACGGGCAACAAGTGTTTTTTCCACACTAATACAAGTGCAAAAGTGGTTTCCTGCACCAACACAACACTAATACAAGTGCAAAAGTGGTTTCCTGCACCAACACAAGTGCGAAAAGTGGTTTTTCAACACTAACACAAGTGCGAAAAGTGGTTTTTCAACACTAACACAAGTGCGAAAAGTGGTTTTTCAACACTATCACAAGTGCAAAAAGTGTTTTTTCCACACTAATACAAGTGCAAAAGTGGTTTCCTGCACCAACACAAGTGCGAAAATTGGTTTTTCAACACTAACACAAGTGCGAAAAGTGGTTTTTCAACACTAACACAAGTGCGAAAAGTGGTTTTTCAACACTAACACAAGTGCGAAAAGTGGTTTTTCCACACTAATACAAGTGGAAAAGTGGTTTCCTGCATCAACACAAGTGCGAAAAGTGGTTTTTCAACACTAACACAGGTGCGAAAAGTGGTTTTTCAACACTAACACAAGTGCGAAAAGTGTTTTTTCCACACTAATGCAAGTGCAAAAGTGGTTTCCTGCACCAACACAAGTACGAAAAGTGGTTTTTCAACACTAACACAAGTGCGAAAAGTGGTTTTTCAACACTAACACAAGTGCGAAAAGTGGTTTTTCCACACTAATACAAGTGCAAAAGTGGTTTCCTGCACCAACACAAGTGCAAAAAGTGGTTTTTCAACACTAACGCAAGTGCGAAAAGTGGTTTTTCAACACTATCACAAGTGCAAATGTGGTTTCCTGCACCAACACAAGTGCGAAAAGTGGTTTTTCAACACTAACACAAGTGCGAAAAGTGGTTTTTCAACACTAACACAAGTGCGAAAAGTGGTTTTTCCACACTAATACAAGTGCAAAAGTGGTTCCTGCACCAACACAAGTGCGAAAAGTGGTTTTTCAACACTAACACAAGTGCGAAAAGTGGTTTTTCAACACTAACACAAGTGCGAAAAGTGTTTTTTCCACACTAATACAAGTGCAAAAGTGGTTTCCTGCACCAACACAAGTGCGAAAAGTGGTTTTTCAACACTAACACAAGTGCGAAAAGTGGTTTTTCAACACTAACACAAGTGCGAAAAGTGGTTTTTCAACACTAACACAAGTGCGAAAAGTGGTTTTTCCACACTAATACAAGTGCAAAAGTGGTTTCCTGCACCATCACAAGTGCGAAAAGTGGTTTTTCAACACTAACACAAGTGCAAAAAGTGTTTTTTCCACACTAATACAAGTGCAAAAGTGGTTTCCTGCACCAACACAAGTGCGAAAAGTGGTTTTTCAACACTAACACAAGTGCGAAAAGTGGTTTTTCAACACTAACACAAGTGCGAAAAGTGTTTTTTCCACACTAATACAAGTGCAAAAGTGGTTTCCTGCACAAACACAAGTGCGAAAAGTGGTTTCCTGCACCAACACAAGTGCGAAAAGTGGTTTTTCAACACTAACACAAGTGCGAAAAGTGGTTTTTCAACACTAACACAAGTGCGAAAAGTGGTTTTTCAACACTAACACAAGTGCGAAAAGTGGTTTTTCCACACTAATACAAGTGCAAAAGTGGTTTCCTGCACCATCACAAGTGCGAAAAGTGGTTTTTCAACACTAACACAAGTGCAAAAAGTGTTTTTTCCACACTAATACAAGTGCAAAAGTGGTTTCCTGCACCAACACAAGTGCGAAAAGTGGTTTTTCAACACTAACACAAGTGCGAAAAGTGGTTTTTCAACACTAACACAAGTGCGAAAAGTGTTTTTTCCACACTAATACAAGTGCAAAAGTGGTTTCCTGCACCAACACAAGTGCGAAAAGTGGTTTTTCAACACTAACACAAGTGCGAAAAGTGTTTTTTCAACACTAACACAAGTGCGAAAAGTGTTTTTTCCACACTAATACAAGTGCAAAAGTGGTTTCCTGCACCAACACAAGTGCGAAAAGTGGTTTTTCAACACTAACACAAGTGCGAAAAGTGGTTTTTCAACACTAACACAAGTGCGAAAAGTGGTTTTTCAACACGAACACAAGTGCGAAAAGTGGTTTTTCCACACTAATACAAGTGCAAAAGTGGTTTCCCGCACCAACACAAGTGCGAAAAGTGGTTTTTCAACACTAACACAAGTGCGAAAAGTGGTTTTTCAACACTAACACAAGTGCGAAAAGTGTTTTTTCCACACTAATAAAGTGCAAAAGTGGTTTCCTGCACCAACACAAATGCGAAAAGTGGTTTTTCAACACTAACACAAGTGCGAAAAGTGGTTTTTCAACACTAACACAAGTGCAAAAAGTGGTTTTTCAACACTAACACAAGTGCGAAAAGTGGTTTTTCAACACTAACACAAGTGCAAAAAGTGGTTTTTCAACACTAACAGAAGTGCAAAAAGTAGTTTTTCAACACTAACACAAGTGCGAAAAGTGGTTTTTCCACACTAATACAAGTGAAAAAGTCGTTTCCTGCACCAACACAAGTGCGAAAAGTGGTTTTTCAACACTAACACAAGTGCGAAAAGTGCTTTTTCAACACTATCACAAGTGCAAAAATTGTTTTTTCCACACTAATACAAGTGCAAAAGTGGTTTCCTGCACCAACACAAGTGCGAAAAGTGGTTTTTCAACACTAACACAAGTGCGAAAAGTGGTTTTTCAACACTAACACAAGTGCGAAAAGTGGTTTTTCAACACTAACACAAGTGCGAAAAGTGGTTTTTCCACACTAATACAAGTGCAAAAGTGGTTTCCTGCACCAACACAAGTGCGAAAAGTGGTTTTTCAACACTAACACAAGTGCGAAAAGTGGTTTTTCAACACTAACACAAGTGCGAAAAGTGGTTTTTCAACACTAACAGAAGTGAGAAAAGTGGTTTTTCAACACTAACAGAAGTGAAAAAAGTGGTTTTTCAACACTATCACAAGTGCAAAAAGTGTTTTTTCCACACTAATACAAGTGCAAAAGTGGTTTCCTGCACCAACACAAGTGCGAAAAGTGGTTTTTCAACACTAACACAAGTGCGAAAAGTGGTTTTTCAACACTAACACAAGTGCGAAAAGTGTTTTTTCCACACTAATACAAGTGCAAAAGTGGTTTCCTGCACCAACACAAGTGCGAAAAGTGTTTTTTCAACACTAACACAAGTGCGAAAAGTGGTTTTTCAACACTAACACAAGTGCGAAAAGTGGTTTTTCAACACCAACACAAGTGCGAAAAGTGGTTTTTCAACACTAACACAAGTGCGAAAAGTGGTTTTTCAACACTAACACTAGTGCGAAAAGTGGTTTTTCAACAATAACAAAAGTGCGAAAAGTGGTTTTTCAACACTAACACAAGTGCGAAAAGTGTTTTTTCAACACTAACAGAAGTGCAAAAACTGGTTTTTCAACACTATCACAAGTGCAAAAAGTGTTTTTTCCACACTAATACAAGTGCAAAAGTGGTTTCCTGCACCAACACAAGTGCAAAAAGTGGTTTTTCAACACTAACACAAGTGCGAAAAGTGGTTTTTCAACACTAACACAAGTGCGAAAAGTGCTTTTTCAACACTAACACAAGTGCGAAAAGTGCTTTTTCCACACGGGCAACAAGTGTTTTTTCCACACTAATACAAGTGCAAAAGTGGTTTCCTGCACCAACACAACACTAATACAAGTGCAAAAGTGGTTTCCTGCACCAACACAAGTGCGAAAAGTGGTTTTTCAACACTAACACAAGTGCGAAAAGTGGTTTTTCAACACTAACACAAGTGCGAAAAGTGGTTTTTCAACACTATCACAAGTGCAAAAAGTGTTTTTTCCACACTAATACAAGTGCAAAAGTGGTTTCCTGCACCAACACAAGTGCGAAAATTGGTTTTTCAACACTAACACAAGTGCGAAAAGTGGTTTTTCAACACTAACACAAGTGCGAAAAGTGGTTTTTCAACACTAACACAAGTGCGAAAAGTGGTTTTTCCACACTAATACAAGTGGAAAAGTGGTTTCCTGCATCAACACAAGTGCGAAAAGTGGTTTTTCAACACTAACACAGGTGCGAAAAGTGGTTTTTCAACACTAACACAAGTGCGAAAAGTGTTTTTTCCACACTAATGCAAGTGCAAAAGTGGTTTCCTGCACCAACACAAGTACGAAAAGTGGTTTTTCAACACTAACACAAGTGCGAAAAGTGGTTTTTCAACACTAACACAAGTGCGAAAAGTGGTTTTTCCACACTAATACAAGTGCAAAAGTGGTTTCCTGCACCAACACAAGTGCAAAAAGTGGTTTTTCAACACTAACGCAAGTGCGAAAAGTGGTTTTTCAACACTATCACAAGTGCAAATGTGGTTTCCTGCACCAACACAAGTGCGAAAAGTGGTTTTTCAACACTAACACAAGTGCGAAAAGTGGTTTTTCAACACTAACACAAGTGCGAAAAGTGGTTTTTCCACACTAATACAAGTGCAAAAGTGGTTCCTGCACCAACACAAGTGCGAAAAGTGGTTTTTCAACACTAACACAAGTGCGAAAAGTGGTTTTTCAACACTAACACAAGTGCGAAAAGTGTTTTTTCCACACTAATACAAGTGCAAAAGTGGTTTCCTGCACCAACACAAGTGCGAAAAGTGGTTTTTCAACACTAACACAAGTGCGAAAAGTGGTTTTTCAACACTAACACAAGTGCGAAAAGTGGTTTTTCAACACTAACACAAGTGCGAAAAGTGGTTTTTCCACACTAATACAAGTGCAAAAGTGGTTTCCTGCACCATCACAAGTGCGAAAAGTGGTTTTTCAACACTAACACAAGTGCAAAAAGTGTTTTTTCCACACTAATACAAGTGCAAAAGTGGTTTCCTGCACCAACACAAGTGCGAAAAGTGGTTTTTCAACACTAACACAAGTGCGAAAAGTGGTTTTTCAACACTAACACAAGTGCGAAAAGTGTTTTTTCCACACTAATACAAGTGCAAAAGTGGTTTCCTGCACCAACACAAGTGCGAAAGGTGGTTTTTCAACACTAACACAAGTGCGAAAAGTGTTTTTTCAACACTAACACAAGTGCGAAAAGTGGTTTTTCAACACCAACACAAGTGCGAAAAGTGGTTTTTCAACACTAACACAAGTGCGAAAAGTGGTTTTTCAACACTAACACAAGTGCGAAAAGTGGTTTTTCAACACTAACACAAGTGCGAAAAGTGGTTTTTCAACACTAACACAAGTGCGAAAAGTGGTTTTTCCACACTAATACAAGTGCAAAAGTGGTTTCCTGCACCAACACAAGTGCGAAAAGTGGTTTTTCAACACTAACACAAGTGCGAAAAGTGGTTTTTCAACACTAACACAAGTGCGAAAAGTGTTTTTTCCACACTAATACAAGTGCAAAAGTGGTTTCCTGCACCAACACAAGTGCGAAAAGTGGTTTTTCAACACTAACACAAGTGCGAAAAGTGGTTTTTCAACACTAACACAAGTGCGAAAAGTGGTTTTTCAACACGAACACAAGTGCGAAAAGTGGTTTTTCCACACTAATACAAGTGCAAAAGTGGTTTCCCGCACCAACACAAGTGCGAAAAGTGGTTTTTCAACACTAACACAAGTGCGAAAAGTGGTTTTTCAACACTAACACAAGTGCGAAAAGTGTTTTTTCCACACTAATAAAGTGCAAAAGTGGTTTCCTGCACCAACACAAGTGCGAAAAGTGGTTTTTCAACACTAACACAAGTGCGAAAAGTGGTTTTTCAACACTAACACAAGTGCAAAAAGTGGTTTTTCAACACTAACACAAGTGCGAAAAGTGGTTTTTCAACACTAACACAAGTGCAAAAAGTGGTTTTTCAACACTAACAGTAGTGCAAAAAGTAGTTTTTCAACACTAACACAAGTGCGAAAAGTGGTTTTTCCACACTAATACAAGTGAAAAAGTCGTTTCCTGCACCAACACAAGTGCGAAAAGTGGTTTTTCAACACTAACACAAGTGCGAAAAGTGCTTTTTCAACACTATCACAAGTGCAAAAATTGTTTTTTCCACACTAATACAAGTGCAAAAGTGGTTTCCTGCACCAACACAAGTGCGAAAAGTGGTTTTTCAACACTAACACAAGTGCGAAAAGTGGTTTTTCAACACTAACACAAGTGCGAAAAGTGGTTTTTCAACACTAACACAAGTGCGAAAAGTGGTTTTTCCACACTAATACAAGTGCAAAAGTGGTTTCCTGCACCAACACAAGTGCGAAAAGTGGTTTTTCAACACTAACACAAGTGCGAAAAGTGGTTTTTCAACACTAACACAAGTGCGAAAAGTGGTTTTTCAACACTAACACAAGTGAGAAAAGTGGTTTTTCAACACTAACAGAAGTGAAAAAAGTGGTTTTTCAACACTATCACAAGTGCAAAAAGTGTTTTTTCCACACTAATACAAGTGCAAAAGTGGTTTCCTGCACCAACACAAGTGCGAAAAGTGGTTTTTCAACACTAACACAAGTGCGAAAAGTGGTTTTTCAACACTAACACAAGTGCGAAAAGTGTTTTTTCCACACTAATACAAGTGCAAAAGTGGTTTCCTGCACCAACACAAGTGCGAAAAGTGTTTTTTCAACACTAACACAAGTGCGAAAAGTGGTTTTTCAACACTAACACAAGTGCGAAAAGTGGTTTTTCAACACCAACACAAGTGCGAAAAGTGGTTTTTCAACACTAACACAAGTGCGAAAAGTGGTTTTTCAACACTAACACAAGTGCGAAAAGTGGTTTTTCAACACTAACACAAGTTCGAAAAGTGGTTTTTCAACACTATCACAAGTGCAAAAAGTGTTTTTTCCACACTAATACAAGTGCAAAAGTGGTTTCCTGCACCAACACAAGTGCAAAAAGTGGTTTTTCAACACTAACACAAGTGCAAAAAGTGGTTTTTCAACACTAACACAAGTGCGAAAAGTGGTTTTTCAACACTAACACAAGTGTGAAAAGTGGTTTTTCAACACTAACACAAGTGCGAAAAGTGTTTTTTCAACACTAACACAAGTGCGAAAAGTGGTTTTTCAACAATAACAAAAGTGCGAAAAGTGGTTTTTCAACACTAACACAAGTGCGAAAAGTGTTTTTTCAACACTAACAGAAGTGCAAAAAGTGGTTTTTCAACACTATCACAAGTGCAAAAAGTGTTTTTTCCACACTAATACAAGTGCAAAAGTGGTTTCCTGCACCAACACAAGTGTGAAAAGTGGTTTTTTAACACTAACACAAGTGCGAAAAGTGGTTTTTCAACACCAACACAAGTGCGAAAAGTGGTTTTTCAACACCAACACAAGTGCGAAAAGTGTTTTTTCCACACTAATACAAGTGCAAAAGTGGTTTCCTGCACCAACACAAGTGTGAAAAGTGGTTTTTAAACACCAACACAAGTGCGAAAAGTGGTTTTTCAACACTAACACAAGTGCGAAAAGTGTTTTTTCCACACTAATAAAGTGCAAAAGTGGTTTCCTGCACCAACACAAGTGCGAAAAGTGGTTTTTCAACACTAACACAAGTGCGAAAAGTGGTTTTTCAACACTAACACAAGTGCGAAAAGTGGTTTTTCAACACTATCACAAGTGCAAAAAGTGTTTTTTCCACACTAATACAAGTGCAAAAGTGGTTTCCTGCACCAACACAAGTGTGAAAAGTGGTTTTTCAACACTAACACAAGTGCGAAAAGTGGTTTTTCAACACTATCACAAGTGCAAAAAGTGTTTTTTCCACACTAATACAAGTGCAAAAGTGGTTTCCTGCACCAACACAAGTGCAAAAAGTGGTTTTTCAACACTAACACAAGTGCAAAAAGTGGTTTTTCAACACTAACACAAGTGCGAAAAGTGGTTTTTCAACACTAACACAAGTGCGAAAAGTGGTTTTTCAACACTAACACAAGTGCGAAAAGTGTTTTTTCAACACTAACACAAGTGCGAAAAGTGGTTTTTCAACAATAACAAAAGTGCGAAAAGTGGTTTTTCAACACTAACACAAGTGCGAAAAGTGTTTTTTCAACACTAACAGAAGTGCAAAAAGTGGTTTTTCAACACTATCACAAGTGCAAAAAGTGTTTTTTCCACACTAATACAAGTGCAAAAGTGGTTTCCTGCACCAACACAAGTGTGAAAAGTGGTTTTTCAACACTAACACAAGTGCGAAAAGTGGTTTTTCAACACCAACACAAGTGCGAAAAGTGGTTTTTCAACACTAACACAAGTGCGAAAAGTGTTTTTTCCACACTAATACAAGTGCAAAAGTGGTTTCCTGCACCAACACAAGTGTGAAAAGTGGTTTTTAAACACCAACACAAGTGCGAAAAGTGGTTTTTCAACACTAACACAAGTGCGAAAAGTGCTTTTTCCACACTAATACAAGTGCAAAAGTGGTTTCCTGCACCAACACAAGTGCGAAAAGTGGTTTTTCAACACTAACACAAGTTCGAAAAGTGGTTTTTCAACACTATCACAAGTGCAAAAAGTGATTTTCCACACTAATACAAGTGCAAAAGTGATTTCCTGCACATCAACACTAACACAAGTGCGAAAAATGGTTTTTCAACACTAACACTAGTGCGAAAAGTGGTTTTTCAACACTAACACAAGTGCGAAAAGTGGTTTTTCAACACTAACACAAGTTCGAAAAGTGGTTTTTCAACACTATCACAAGTGCAAAAAGTGTTTTTTCCACACTAATACAAGTGCAAAAGTGGTTTCCTGCACCAACACAAGTGCAAAAAGTGGTTTTTCAACACTAACACAAGTGCAAAAAGTGGTTTTTCAACACTAACACAAGTGCGAAAAGTGGTTTTTCAACACTAACACAAGTGCGAAAAGTGGTTTTTCAACACTAACACAAGTGCGAAAAGTGTTTTTTCAACACTAACACAAGTGCGAAAAGTGGTTTTTCAACAATAACAAAAGTGCGAAAAGTGGTTTTTCAACACTAACACAAGTGCGAAAAGTGTTTTTTCAACACTAACAGAAGTGCAAAAAGTGGTTTTTCAACACTATCACAAGTGCAAAAAGTGTTTTTTCCACACTAATACAAGTGCAAAAGTGGTTTCCTGCACCAACACAAGTGCAAAAAGTGGTTTTTCAACACTAACACAAGTGCGAAAAGTGGTTTTTCAACACTAACACAAGTGCGAAAAGTGGTTTTTCAACACGAACACAAGTGCGAAAAGTGCTTTTTCCACACGGGCAAAAAGTGTTTTTTCCACACTAATACAAGTGCAAAAGTGGTTTCCTGCACCAACACAACACTAATACAAGTGCAAAAGTGGTTTCCTGCACCAACACAAGTGCGAAAAGTGGTTTTTCAACACTAACACAAGTGCGAAAAGTGGTTTTTCAACACTAACACAAGTGCGAAAAGTGGTTTTTCAACACTAACACAAGTGCGAAAAGTGGTTTTTCAACACTATCACAAGTGCAAAAAGTGTTTTTTCCACACTAATACAAGTGCAAAAGTGGTTTCCTGCACCAACACAAGTGCGAAAATTGGTTTTTCAACACTAACACAAGTGCGAAAAGTGGTTTTTCAACACTAACACAAGTGCGAAAAGTGGTTTTTCAACACTATCACAAGTGCAAAAAGTGTTTTTTCCACACTAATACAAGTGCAAAAGTGGTTTCCTGCACCAACACAAGTGCGAAAATTGGTTTTTCAACACTAACACAAGTGCGAAAAGTGGTTTTTCAACACTAACACAAGTGCGAAAAGTGGTTTTTCAACACTATCACAAGTGCAAAAAGTGTTTTTTCCACACTAATACAAGTGCAAAAGTGGTTTCCTGCACCAACACAAGTGCGAAAATTGGTTTTTCAACACTAACACAAGTGCGAAAAGTGTTTTTTCAACACTAACACAAGTGCGAAAAGTGGTTTTTCAACAATAACAAAAGTGCGAAAAGTGGTTTTTCAACACTAACACAAGTGCGAAAAGTGTTTTTTCAACACTAACAGAAGTGCAAAAAGTGGTTTTTCAACACTATCACAAGTGCAAAAAGTGTTTTTTCCACACTAATACAAGTGCAAAAGTGGTTTCCTGCACCAACACAAGTGTGAAAAGTGGTTTTTCAACACTAACACAAGTGCGAAAAGTGGTTTTTCAACACCAACACAAGTGCGAAAAGTGGTTTTTCAACACTAACACAAGTGCGAAAAGTGTTTTTTCCACACTAATACAAGTGCAAAAGTGGTTTCCTGCACCAACACAAGTGTGAAAAGTGGTTTTTAAACACCAACACAAGTGCGAAAAGTGGTTTTTCAACACTAACACAAGTGCGAAAAGTGCTTTTTCCACACTAATACAAGTGCAAAAGTGGTTTCCTGCACCAACACAAGTGCGAAAAGTGGTTTTTCAACACTAACACAAGTTCGAAAAGTGGTTTTTCAACACTATCACAAGTGCAAAAAGTGATTTTCCACACTAATACAAGTGCAAAAGTGATTTCCTGCACATCAACACTAACACAAGTGCGAAAAATGGTTTTTCAACACTAACACTAGTGCGAAAAGTGGTTTTTCAACACTAACACAAGTGCGAAAAGTGGTTTTTCAACACTAACACAAGTTCGAAAAGTGGTTTTTCAACACTATCACAAGTGCAAAAAGTGTTTTTTCCACACTAATACAAGTGCAAAAGTGGTTTCCTGCACCAACACAAGTGCAAAAAGTGGTTTTTCAACACTAACACAAGTGCAAAAAGTGGTTTTTCAACACTAACACAAGTGCGAAAAGTGGTTTTTCAACACTAACACAAGTGCGAAAAGTGGTTTTTCAACACTAACACAAGTGCGAAAAGTGTTTTTTCAACACTAACACAAGTGCGAAAAGTGGTTTTTCAACAATAACAAAAGTGCGAAAAGTGGTTTTTCAACACTAACACAAGTGCGAAAAGTGTTTTTTCAACACTAACAGAAGTGCAAAAAGTGGTTTTTCAACACTATCACAAGTGCAAAAAGTGTTTTTCCACACTAATACAAGTGCAAAAGTGGTTTCCTGCACCAACACAAGTGCAAAAAGTGGTTTTTCAACACTAACACAAGTGCGAAAAGTGGTTTTTCAACACTAACACAAGTGCGAAAAGTGGTTTTTCAACACTAACACAAGTGCGAAAAGTGCTTTTTCCACACGGGCAAAAAGTGTTTTTTCCACACTAATACAAGTGCAAAAGTGGTTTCCTGCACCAACACAACACTAATACAAGTGCAAAAGTGGTTTCCTGCACCAACACAAGTGCGAAAAGTGGTTTTTCAACACTAACACAAGTGCGAAAAGTGGTTTTTCAACACTAACACAAGTGCGAAAAGTGGTTTTTCAACACTAACACAAGTGCGAAAAGTGGTTTTTCAACACTATCACAAGTGCAAAAAGTGTTTTTTCCACACTAATACAAGTGCAAAAGTGGTTTCCTGCACCAACACAAGTGCGAAAATTGGTTTTTCAACACTAACACAAGTGCGAAAAGTGGTTTTTCAACACTAACACAAGTGCGAAAAGTGGTTTTTCAACACTATCACAAGTGCAAAAAGTGTTTTTTCCACACTAATACAAGTGCAAAAGTGGTTTCCTGCACCAACACAAGTGCGAAAATTGGTTTTTCAACACTAACACAAGTGCGAAAAGTGGTTTTTCAACACTAACACAAGTGCGAAAAGTGGTTTTTCAACACTAACACAAGTGCGAAAAGTGGTTTTTCCACACTAATACAAGTGGAAAAGTGGTTTCCTACATCAACACAAGTGCGAAAAGTGGTTTTTCAACACTAACACAGGTGCGAAAAGTGGTTTTTCAACACTAACACAAGTGCGAAAAGTGTTTTTTCCACACTAATGCAAGTGCAAAAGTGGTTTCCTGCTCCAACACAAGTGCGAAAAGTGGTTTTTCAACACTAACACAAGTGCGAAAAGTGGTTTTTCAACACTAACACAAGTGCGAAAAGTGGTTTTTCCACACTAATACAAGTGCAAAAGTGGTTTCCTGCACCAACACAAGTGCGAAAAGTGGTTTTTCAACACTAACGCAAGTGCGAAAAGTGGTTTTTCAACACTATCACAAGTGCAAATGTGGTTTCCTGCACCAACACAAGTGCGAAAAGTGGTTTTTCAACACTAACACAAGTGCGAAAAGTGGTTTTTCAACACTAACACAAGTGCGAAAAGTGGTTTTTCCACACTAATACAAGTGCAAAAGTGGTTTCCTGCACCAACACAAGTGCGAAAAGTGGTTTTTCAACACTAACACAAGTGCGAAAAGTGGTTTTTCAACACTAACACAAGTGCGAAAAGTGGTTTTTCAACACTAACACAAGTGCGAAAAGTGGTTTTTCCACACTAATACAAGTGCAAAAGTGGTTTCCTGCACCATCACAAGTGCGAAAAGTGGTTTTTCAACACTAACACAAGTTCGAAAAGTGGTTTTTCAACACTATCACGAGTGGAAAAAGTGTTTTTTCCACACTAATAAAGTGCAAAAGTGGTTTCCTGCACCAACACAAGTGCGAAAAGTGGTTTTTCAACACTAACACAAGTGTGAAAAGTGGTTTTACAACACTAACACAAGTGCGAAAAGTGGTTTTTCAACACTATCACAAGTGCAAAAAGTGTTTTTTCCACACTAATAAAGTGCAAAAGTGGTTTCCTGCACCAACACAAGTGCGAAAAGTGGTTTTTCAACACTAACACAAGTGCGAAAAGTGGTTTTTCAACACTAACACAAGTGCGAAAAGTGGTTTTTCAACACTAACACAAGTGCGAAAAGTGGTTTTTCAACACTAACACAAGTGCAAAAAGTGGTTTTTCAACACTAACAGAAGTGCAAAAAGTAGTTTTTCAACACTAACACAAGTGCGAAAAGTGGTTTTTCCACACTAATACAAGTGAAAAAGTCGTTTCCTGCACCAACACAAGTGCGAAAAGTGGTTTTTCAACACTAACACAAGTGCGAAAAGTGCTTTTTCAACACTATCACAAGTGCAAAAATTGTTTTTTCCACACTAATACAAGTGCAAAAGTGGTTTCCTGCACCAACACAAGTGCGAAAAGTGGTTTTTCAACACTAACACAAGTGCGAAAAGTGGTTTTTCAACACTAACACAAGTGCGAAAAGTGGTTTTTCAACACTAACACAAGTGCGAAAAGTGGTTTTTCCACACTAATACAAGTGCAAAAGTGGTTTCCTGCACCAACACAAGTGCGAAAAGTGGTTTTTCAACACTAACACAAGTGCGAAAAGTGGTTTTTCAACACTAACACAAGTGCGAAAAGTGGTTTTTCAACACTAACACAAGTGAGAAAAGTGGTTTTTCAACACTAACAGAAGTGAAAAAAGTGGTTTTTCAACACTATCACAAGTGCAAAAAGTGTTTTTTCCACACTTATACAAGTGCAAAAGTGGTTTCCTGCACCAACACAAGTGCGAAAAGTGGTTTTTCAACACTAACACAAGTGCGAAAAGTGGTTTTTCAACACTAACACAAGTGCGAAAAGTGTTTTTTCCACACTAATACAAGTGCAAAAGTGGTTTCCTGCACCAACACAAGTGCGAAAAGTGTTTTTTCAACACTAACACAAGTGCGAAAAGTGGTTTTTCAACACTAACACAAGTGCGAAAAGTGGTTTTTCAACACCAACACAAGTGCGAAAAGTGGTTTTTCAACACTAACACAAGTGCGAAAAGTGGTTTTTCAACACTAACACAAGTTCGAAAAGTGGTTTTTCAACACTATCACAAGTGCAAAAAGTGTTTTTTCCACACTAATACAAGTGCAAAAGTGGTTTCCTGCACCAACACAAGTGCAAAAAGTGGTTTTTCAACACTAACACAAGTGCAAAAAGTGGTTTTTCAACACTAACACAAGTGCGAAAAGTGGTTTTTCAACACTAACACAAGTGCGAAAAGTGGTTTTTCAACACTAACACAAGTGCGAAAAGTGTTTTTTCAACACTAACACAAGTGCGAAAAGTGGTTTTTCAACAATAACAAAAGTGCGAAAAGTGGTTTTTCAACACTAACACAAGTGCGAAAAGTGTTTTTTCAACACTAACAGAAGTGCAAAAAGTGGTTTTTCAACACTATCACAAGTGCAAAAAGTGTTTTTTCCACACTAATACAAGTGCAAAAGTGGTTTCCTGCACCAACACAAGTGTGAAAAGTGGTTTTTCAACACTAACACAAGTGCGAAAAGTGGTTTTTCAACACCAACACAAGTGCGAAAAGTGGTTTTTCAACACTAACACAAGTGCGAAAAGTGTTTTTTCCACACTAATACAAGTGCAAAAGTGGTTTCCTGCACCAACACAAGTGTGAAAAGTGGTTTTTCAACACCAACACAAGTGCGAAAAGTGGTTTTTCAACACTAACACAAGTGCGAAAAGTGCTTTTTCCACACTAATACAAGTGCAAAAGTGGTTTCCTGCACCAACACAAGTGCGAAAAGTGGTTTTTCAACACTAACACAAGTTCGAAAAGTGGTTTTTCAACACTATCACAAGTGCAAAAAGTGATTTTCCACACTAATACAAGTGCAAAAGTGATTTCCAGCACATCAACACTAACACAAGTGCGAAAAATGGTTTTTCAACACTAACACTAGTGCGAAAAGTGGTTTTTCAACACTAACACAAGTGCGAAAAGTGGTTTTTCAACACTAACACAAGTTCGAAAAGTGGTTTTTCAACACTATCACAAGTGCAAAAAGTGTTTTTTCCACACTAATACAAGTGCAAAAGTGGTTTCCTGCACCAACACAAGTGCAAAAAGTGGTTTTTCAACACTAACACAAGTGCAAAAAGTGGTTTTTCAACACTAACACAAGTGCGAAAAGTGGTTTTTCAACACTAACACAAGTGCGAAAAGTGGTTTTTCAACACTAACACAAGTGCGAAAAGTGTTTTTTCAACACTAACACAAGTGCGAAAAGTGGTTTTTCAACAATAACAAAAGTGCGAAAAGTGGTTTTTCAACACTAACACAAGTGCGAAAAGTGTTTTTTCAACACTAACAGAAGTGCAAAAAGTGGTTTTTCAACACTATCACTAGTGCAAAAAGTGTTTTTTCCACACTAATACAAGTGCAAAAGTGGTTTCCTGCACCAACACAAGTGCAAAAAGTGGTTTTTCAACACTAACACAAGTGCGAAAAGTGGTTTTTCAACACTAACACAAGTGCGAAAAGTGGTTTTTCAACACTAACACAAGTGCGAAAAGTGCTTTTTCCACACGGGCAAAAAGTGTTTTTTCCACACTAATACAAGTGCAAAAGTGGTTTCCTGCACCAACACAACACTAATACAAGTGCAAAAGTGGTTTCCTGCACCAACACAAGTGCGAAAAGTGGTTTTTCAACACTAACACAAGTGCGAAAAGTGGTTTTTCAACACTAACACAAGTGCGAAAAGTGGTTTTTCAACACTATCACAAGTGCAAAAAGTGTTTTTTCCACACTAATACAAGTGCAAAAGTGGTTTCCTGCACCAACACAAGTGCGAAAAGTGGTTTTTCAACACTAACACAAGTGCGAAAAGTGTTTTTTCCACACTAATACAAGTGCAAAAGTGGTTTCCTGCACCAACACAAGTGCGAAAAGTGGTTTTTCAACACTAACACAAGTGCGAAAAGTGTTTTTTCAACACTAACACAAGTGCGAAAAGTGGTTTTTCAACACCAACACAAGTGCGAAAAGTGGTTTTTCAACACTAACACAAGTGCGAAAAGTGGTTTTTCAACACTAACACAAGTGCGAAAAGTGGTTTTTCAACACTAACACAAGTGCGAAAAGTGGTTTTTCAACACTAACACAAGTGCGAAAAGTGGTTTTTCCACACTAATACAAGTGCAAAAGTGGTTTCCTGCACCAACACAAGTGCGAAAAGTGGTTTTTCAACACTAACACAAGTGCGAAAAGTGGTTTTTCAACACTAACACAAGTGCGAAAAGTGTTTTTTCCACACTAATACAAGTGCAAAAGTGGTTTCCTGCACCAACACAAGTGCGAAAAGTGGTTTTTCAACACTAACACAAGTGCGAAAAGTGGTTTTTCAACACTAACACAAGTGCGAAAAGTGTTTTTTCAACACTAACACAAGTGCGAAAAGTGTTTTTTCAACACTAACAGAAGTGCAAAAAGTGGTTTTTCAACACTATCACAAGTGCAAAAAGTGTTTTTTCCACACTAATACAAGTGCAAAAGTGGTTTCCTGCACCAACACAAGTGTGAAAAGTGGTTTTTCAACACTAACACAAGTGCGAAAAGTGGTTTTTCAACACCAACACAAGTGCGAAAAGTGGTTTTTCAACACTAACACAAGTGCGAAAAGTGTTTTTTCCACACTAATACAAGTGCAAAAGTGGTTTCCTGCACCAACACAAGTGTGAAAAGTGGTTTTTCAACACCAACACAAGTGCGAAAAGTGGTTTTTCAACACTAACACAAGTGCGAAAAGTGCTTTTTCCACACTAATACAAGTGCAAAAGTGGTTTCCTGCACCAACACAAGTGCGAAAAGTGGTTTTTCAACACTAACACAAGTTCGAAAAGTGGTTTTTCAACACTATCACAAGTGCAAAAAGTGATTTTCCACACTAATACAAGTGCAAAAGTGATTTCCAGCACATCAACACTAACACAAGTGCGAAAAATGGTTTTTCAACACTAACACTAGTGCGAAAAGTGGTTTTTCAACACTAACACAAGTGCGAAAAGTGGTTTTTCAACACTAACACAAGTTCGAAAAGTGGTTTTTCAACACTATCACAAGTGCAAAAAGTGTTTTTTCCACACTAATACAAGTGCAAAAGTGGTTTCCTGCACCAACACAAGTGCAAAAAGTGGTTTTTCAACACTAACACAAGTGCAAAAAGTGGTTTTTCAACACTAACACAAGTGCGAAAAGTGGTTTTTCAACACTAACACAAGTGCGAAAAGTGGTTTTTCAACACTAACACAAGTGCGAAAAGTGTTTTTTCAACACTAACACAAGTGCGAAAAGTGGTTTTTCAACAATAACAAAAGTGCGAAAAGTGGTTTTTCAACACTAACACAAGTGCGAAAAGTGTTTTTTCAACACTAACAGAAGTGCAAAAAGTGGTTTTTCAACACTATCACAAGTGCAAAAAGTGTTTTTTCCACACTAATACAAGTGCAAAAGTGGTTTCCTGCACCAACACAAGTGCAAAAAGTGGTTTTTCAACACTAACACAAGTGCGAAAAGTGGTTTTTCAACACTAACACAAGTGCGAAAAGTGGTTTTTCAACACTAACACAAGTGCGAAAAGTGCTTTTTCCACACGGGCAAAAAGTGTTTTTTCCACACTAATACAAGTGCAAAAGTGGTTTCCTGCACCAACACAACACTAATACAAGTGCAAAAGTGGTTTCCTGCACCAACACAAGTGCGAAAAGTGGTTTTTCAACACTAACACAAGTGCGAAAAGTGGTTTTTCAACACTAACACAAGTGCGAAAAGTGGTTTTTCAACACTATCACAAGTGCAAAAAGTGTTTTTTCCACACTAATACAAGTGCAAAAGTGGTTTCCTGCACCAACACAAGTGCGAAAAGTGGTTTTTCAACACTAACACAAGTGCGAAAAGTGTTTTTTCCACACTAATACAAGTGCAAAAGTGGTTTCCTGCACCAACACAAGTGCGAAAAGTGGTTTTTCAACACTAACACAAGTGCGAAAAGTGTTTTTTCAACACTAACACAAGTGCGAAAAGTGGTTTTTCAACACCAACACAAGTGCGAAAAGTGGTTTTTCAACACTAACACAAGTGCGAAAAGTGGTTTTTCAACACTAACACAAGTGCGAAAAGTGGTTTTTCAACACTAACACAAGTGCGAAAAGTGGTTTTTCAACACTAACACAAGTGCGAAAAGTGGTTTTTCCACACTAATACAAGTGCAAAAGTGGTTTCCTGCACCAACACAAGTGCGAAAAGTGGTTTTTCAACACTAACACAAGTGCGAAAAGTGGTTTTTCAACACTAACACAAGTGCGAAAAGTGTTTTTTCCACACTAATACAAGTGCAAAAGTGGTTTCCTGCACCAACACAAGTGCGAAAAGTGGTTTTTCAACACTAACACAAGTGCGAAAAGTGGTTTTTCAACACTAACACAAGTGCGAAAAGTGGTTTTTCAACACGAACACAAGTGCGAAAAGTGGTTTTTCCACACTAATACAAGTGCAAAAGTGGTTTCCCGCACCAACACAAGTGCGAAAAGTGGTTTTTCAACACTAACATAAGTGCGAAAAGTGGTTTTTCAACACTAACACAAGTGCGAAAAGTGTTTTTTCCACACTAATAAAGTGCAAAAGTGGTTTCCTGCACCAACACAAGTGCGAAAAGTGGTTTTTCAACACTAACACAAGTGCGAAAAGTGGTTTTTCAACACTAACACAAGTGCAAAAAGTGGTTTTTCAACACTAACACAAGTGCGAAAAGTGGTTTTTCAACACTAACACAAGTGCAAAAAGTGGTTTTTCAACACTAACAGAAGTGCAAAAAGTAGTTTTTCAACACTAATACAAGTGAAAAAGTCGTTTCCTGCACCAACACAAGTGCGAAAAGTGGTTTTTCAACACTAACACAAGTGCGAAAAGTGCTTTTTCAACACTATCACAAGTGCAAAAATTGTTTTTTCCACACTAATACAAGTGCAAAAGTGGTTTCCTGCACCAACACAAGTGCGAAAAGTGGTTTTTCAACACTAACACAAGTGCGAAAAGTGGTTTTTCAACACTAACACAAGTGCGAAAAGTGGTTTTTCAACACTAACACAAGTGCGAAAAGTGGTTTTTCCACACTAATACAAGTGCAAAAGTGGTTTCCTGCACCAACACAAGTGCGAAAAGTGGTTTTTCAACACTAACACAAGTGCGAAAAGTGGTTTTTCAACACTAACACAAGTGCGAAAAGTGGTTTTTCAACACTAACACAAGTGAGAAAAGTGGTTTTTCAACACTAACAGAAGTGAAAAAAGTGGTTTTTCAACACTATCACAAGTGCAAAAAGTGTTTTTTCCACACTAATACAAGTGCAAAAGTGGTTTCCTGCACCAACACAAGTGCGAAAAGTGGTTTTTCAACACTAACACAAGTGCGAAAAGTGGTTTTTCAACACTAACACAAGTGCGAAAAGTGTTTTTTCCACACTAATACAAGTGCAAAAGTGGTTTCCTGCACCAACACAAGTGCGAAAAGTGTTTTTTCAACACTAACACAAGTGCGAAAAGTGGTTTTTCAACACTAACACAAGTGCGAAAAGTGGTTTTTCAACACCAACACAAGTGCGAAAAGTGGTTTTTCAACACTAACACAAGTGCGAAAAGTGGTTTTTCAACACTAACACAAGTGCGAAAAGTGGTTTTTCAACACTAACACAAGTTCGAAAAGTGGTTTTTCAACACTATCACAAGTGCAAAAAGTGTTTTTTCCACACTAATACAAGTGCAAAAGTGGTTTCCTGCACCAACACAAGTGCAAAAAGTGGTTTTTCAACACTAACACAAGTGCAAAAAGTGGTTTTTCAACACTAACACAAGTGCGAAAAGTGGTTTTTCAACACTAACACAAGTGCGAAAAGTGGTTTTTCAACACTAACACAAGTGCGAAAAGTGTTTTTTCAACACTAACACAAGTGCGAAAAGTGGTTTTTCAACAATAACAAAAGTGCGAAAAGTGGTTTTTCAACACTAACACAAGTGCGAAAAGTGTTTTTTCAACACTAACAGAAGTGCAAAAAGTGGTTTTTCAACACTATCACAAGTGCAAAAAGTGTTTTTTCCACACTAATACAAGTGCAAAAGTGGTTTCCTGCACCAACACAAGTGTGAAAAGTGGTTTTTCAACACTAACACAAGTGCGAAAAGTGGTTTTTCAACACCAACACAAGTGCGAAAAGTGGTTTTTCAACACCAACACAAGTGCGAAAAGTGTTTTTTCCACACTAATACAAGTGCAAAAGTGGTTTCCTGCACCAACACAAGTGTGAAAAGTGGTTTTTAAACACCAACACAAGTGCGAAAAGTGGTTTTTCAACACTAACACAAGTGCGAAAAGTGTTTTTTCCACACTAATAAAGTGCAAAAGTGGTTTCCTGCACCAACACAAGTGCGAAAAGTGGTTTTTCAACACTAACACAAGTGCGAAAAGTGGTTTTTCAACACTAACACAAGTGCGAAAAGTGGTTTTTCAACACTATCACAAGTGCAAAAAGTGTTTTTTCCACACTAATACAAGTGCAAAAGTGGTTTCCTGCACCAACACAAGTGTGAAAAGTGGTTTTTCAACACTAACACAAGTGCGAAAAGTGGTTTTTCAACACTATCACAAGTGCAAAAAGTGTTTTTTCCACACTAATACAAGTGCAAAAGTGGTTTCCTGCACCAACACAAGTGCAAAAAGTGGTTTTTCAACACTAACACAAGTGCAAAAAGTGGTTTTTCAACACTAACACAAGTGCGAAAAGTGGTTTTTCAACACTAACACAAGTGCGAAAAGTGGTTTTTCAACACTAACACAAGTGCGAAAAGTGTTTTTTCAACACTAACACAAGTGCGAAAAGTGGTTTTTCAACAATAACAAAAGTGCGAAAAGTGGTTTTTCAACACTAACACAAGTGCGAAAAGTGTTTTTTCAACACTAACAGAAGTGCAAAAAGTGGTTTTTCAACACTATCACAAGTGCAAAAAGTGTTTTTTCCACACTAATACAAGTGCAAAAGTGGTTTCCTGCACCAACACAAGTGTGAAAAGTGGTTTTTCAACACTAACACAAGTGCGAAAAGTGGTTTTTCAACACCAACACAAGTGCGAAAAGTGGTTTTTCAACACTAACACAAGTGCGAAAAGTGTTTTTTCCACACTAATACAAGTGCAAAAGTGGTTTCCTGCACCAACACAAGTGTGAAAAGTGGTTTTTAAACACCAACACAAGTGCGAAAAGTGGTTTTTCAACACTAACACAAGTGCGAAAAGTGCTTTTTCCACACTAATACAAGTGCAAAAGTGGTTTCCTGCACCAACACAAGTGCGAAAAGTGGTTTTTCAACACTAACACAAGTTCGAAAAGTGGTTTTTCAACACTATCACAAGTGCAAAAAGTGATTTTCCACACTAATACAAGTGCAAAAGTGATTTCCTGCACATCAACACTAACACAAGTGCGAAAAATGGTTTTTCAACACTAACACTAGTGCGAAAAGTGGTTTTTCAACACTAACACAAGTGCGAAAAGTGGTTTTTCAACACTAACACAAGTTCGAAAAGTGGTTTTTCAACACTATCACAAGTGCAAAAAGTGTTTTTTCCACACTAATACAAGTGCAAAAGTGGTTTCCTGCACCAACACAAGTGCAAAAAGTGGTTTTTCAACACTAACACAAGTGCAAAAAGTGGTTTTTCAACACTAACACAAGTGCGAAAAGTGGTTTTTCAACACTAACACAAGTGCGAAAAGTGGTTTTTCAACACTAACACAAGTGCGAAAAGTGGTTTTTCAACAATAACAAAAGTGCGAAAAGTGGTTTTTCAACACTAACACAAGTGCGAAAAGTGTTTTTTCAACACTAACAGAAGTGCAAAAAGTGGTTTTTCAACACTATCACAAGTGCAAAAAGTGTTTTTTCCACACTAATACAAGTGCAAAAGTGGTTTCCTGCACCAACACAAGTGCAAAAAGTGGTTTTTCAACACTAACACTAGTGCGAAAAGTGGTTTTTCAACACTAACACAAGTGCGAAAAGTGGTTTTTCAACACTAACACAAGTGCGAAAAGTGCTTTTTCCACACGGGCAAAAAGTGTTTTTTCCACACTAATACAAGTGCAAAAGTGGTTTCCTGCACCAACACAAGTGCGAAAAGTGGTTTTTCAACACTAACACAAGTGCGAAAAGTGGTTTTTCAACACTAACACAAGTGCGAAAAGTGGTTTTTCAACACTAACACAAGTGCGAAAAGTGGTTTTTCAACACTATCACAAGTGCAAAAAGTGTTTTTTCCACACTAATACAAGTGCAAAAGTGGTTTCCTGCACCAACACAAGTGCGAAAATTGGTTTTTCAACACTAACACAAGTGCGAAAAGTGGTTTTTCAACACTAACACAAGTGCGAAAAGTGGTTTTTCAACACTATCACAAGTGCAAAAAGTGTTTTTTCCACACTAATACAAGTGCAAAAGTGGTTTCCTGCACCAACACAAGTGCGAAAATTGGTTTTTCAACACTAACACAAGTGCGAAAAGTGGTTTTTCAACACTAACACAAGTGCGAAAAGTGGTTTTTCAACACTATCACAAGTGCAAAAAGTGTTTTTTCCACACTAATACAAGTGCAAAAGTGGTTTCCTGCACCAACACAAGTGCGAAAATTGGTTTTTCAACACTAACACAAGTGCGAAAAGTGTTTTTTCAACACTAACACAAGTGCGAAAAGTGGTTTTTCAACAATAACAAAAGTGCGAAAAGTGGTTTTTCAACACTAACACAAGTGCGAAAAGTGTTTTTTCAACACTAACAGAAGTGCAAAAAGTGGTTTTTCAACACTATCACAAGTGCAAAAAGTGTTTTTTCCACACTAATACAAGTGCAAAAGTGGTTTCCTGCACCAACACAAGTGTGAAAAGTGGTTTTTCAACACTAACACAAGTGCGAAAAGTGGTTTTTCAACACCAACACAAGTGCGAAAAGTGGTTTTTCAACACTAACACAAGTGCGAAAAGTGTTTTTTCCACACTAATACAAGTGCAAAAGTGGTTTCCTGCACCAACACAAGTGTGAAAAGTGGTTTTTAAACACCAACACAAGTGCGAAAAGTGGTTTTTCAACACTAACACAAGTGCGAAAAGTGCTTTTTCCACACTAATACAAGTGCAAAAGTGGTTTCCTGCACCAACACAAGTGCGAAAAGTGGTTTTTCAACACTAACACAAGTTCGAAAAGTGGTTTTTCAACACTATCACAAGTGCAAAAAGTGATTTTCCACACTAATACAAGTGCAAAAGTGATTTCCTGCACATCAACACTAACACAAGTGCGAAAAATGGTTTTTCAACACTAACACTAGTGCGAAAAGTGGTTTTTCAACACTAACACAAGTGCGAAAAGTGGTTTTTCAACACTAACACAAGTTCGAAAAGTGGTTTTTCAACACTATCACAAGTGCAAAAAGTGTTTTTTCCACACTAATACAAGTGCAAAAGTGGTTTCCTGCACCAACACAAGTGCAAAAAGTGGTTTTTCAACACTAACACAAGTGCAAAAAGTGGTTTTTCAACACTAACACAAGTGCGAAAAGTGGTTTTTCAACACTAACACAAGTGCGAAAAGTGGTTTTTCAACACTAACACAAGTGCGAAAAGTGTTTTTTCAACACTAACACAAGTGCGAAAAGTGGTTTTTCAACAATAACAAAAGTGCGAAAAGTGGTTTTTCAACACTAACACAAGTGCGAAAAGTGTTTTTTCAACACTAACAGAAGTGCAAAAAGTGGTTTTTCAACACTATCACAAGTGCAAAAAGTGTTTTTTCCACACTAATACAAGTGCAAAAGTGGTTTCCTGCACCAACACAAGTGCAAAAAGTGGTTTTTCAACACTAACACAAGTGCGAAAAGTGGTTTTTCAACACTAACACAAGTGCGAAAAGTGGTTTTTCAACACTAACACAAGTGCGAAAAGTGCTTTTTCCACACGGGCAAAAAGTGTTTTTTCCACACTAATACAAGTGCAAAAGTGGTTTCCTGCACCAACACAACACTAATACAAGTGCAAAAGTGGTTTCCTGCACCAACACAAGTGCGAAAAGTGGTTTTTCAACACTAACACAAGTGCGAAAAGTGGTTTTTCAACACTAACACACGTGCGAAAAGTGGTTTTTCAACACTAACACAAGTGCGAAAAGTGGTTTTTCAACACTATCACAAGTGCAAAAAGTGTTTTTTCCACACTAATACAAGTGCAAAAGTGGTTTCCTGCACCAACACAAGTGCGAAAATTGGTTTTTCAACACTAACACAAGTGCGAAAAGTGGTTTTTCAACACTAACACAAGTGCGAAAAGTGGTTTTTCAACACTATCACAAGTGCAAAAAGTGTTTTTTCCACACTAATACAAGTGCAAAAGTGGTTTCCTGCACCAACACAAGTGCGAAAATTGGTTTTTCAACACTAACACAAGTGCGAAAAGTGGTTTTTCAACACTAACACAAGTGCGAAAAGTGGTTTTTCAACACTAACACAAGTGCGAAAAGTGGTTTTTCCACACTAATACAAGTGGAAAAGTGGTTTCCTACATCAACACAAGTGCGAAAAGTGGTTTTTCAACACTAACACAGGTGCGAAAAGTGGTTTTTCAACACTAACACAAGTGCGAAAAGTGTTTTTTCCACACTAATGCAAGTGCAAAAGTGGTTTCCTGCTCCAACACAAGTGCGAAAAGTGGTTTTTCAACACTAACACAAGTGCGAAAAGTGGTTTTTCAACACTAACACAAGTGCGAAAAGTGGTTTTTCCACACTAATACAAGTGCAAAAGTGGTTTCCTGCACCAACACAAGTGCGAAAAGTGGTTTTTCAACACTAACGCAAGTGCGAAAAGTGGTTTTTCAACACTATCACAAGTGCAAATGTGGTTTCCTGCACCAACACAAGTGCGAAAAGTGGTTTTTCAACACTAACACAAGTGCGAAAAGTGGTTTTTCAACACTAACACAAGTGCGAAAAGTGGTTTTTCCACACTAATACAAGTGCAAAAGTGGTTTCCTGCACCAACACAAGTGCGAAAAGTGGTTTTTCAACACTAACACAAGTGCGAAAAGTGGTTTTTCAACACTAACACAAGTGCGAAAAGTGTTTTTTCCACACTAATACAAGTGCAAAAGTGGTTTCCTGCACCAACACAAGTGCGAAAAGTGGTTTTTCAACACTAACACAAGTGCGAAAAGTGGTTTTTCAACACTAACACAAGTGCGAAAAGTGGTTTTTCAACACTAACACAAGTGCGAAAAGTGGTTTTTCCACACTAATACAAGTGCAAAAGTGGTTTCCTGCACCATCACAAGTGCGAAAAGTGGTTTTTCAACACTAACACAAGTTCGAAAAGTGGTTTTTCAACACTATCACGAGTGGAAAAAGTGTTTTTTCCACACTAATAAAGTGCAAAAGTGGTTTCCTGCACCAACACAAGTGCGAAAAGTGGTTTTTCAACACTAACACAAGTGTGAAAAGTGGTTTTACAACACTAACACAAGTGCGAAAAGTGGTTTTTCAACACTATCACAAGTGCAAAAAGTGTTTTTTCCACACTAATAAAGTGCAAAAGTGGTTTCCTGCACCAACACAAGTGCGAAAAGTGGTTTTTCAACACTAACACAAGTGCGAAAAGTGGTTTTTCAACACTAACACAAGTGCGAAAAGTGGTTTTTCAACACTAACACAAGTGCGAAAAGTGGTTTTTCAACACTAACACAAGTGCAAAAAGTGGTTTTTCAACACTAACAGAAGTACAAAAAGTAGTTTTTCAACACTAACACAAGTGCGAAAAGTGGTTTTTCCACACTAATACAAGTGAAAAAGTCGTTTCCTGCACCAACACAAGTGCGAAAAGTGGTTTTTCAACACTAACACAAGTGCGAAAAGTGCTTTTTCAACACTATCACAAGTGCAAAAATTGTTTTTTCCACACTAATACAAGTGCAAAAGTGGTTTCCTGCACCAACACAAGTGCGAAAAGTGGTTTTTCAACACTAACACAAGTGCGAAAAGTGGTTTTTCAACACTAACACAAGTGCGAAAAGTGGTTTTTCAACACTAACACAAGTGCGAAAAGTGGTTTTTCCACACTAATACAAGTGCAAAAGTGGTTTCCTGCACCAACACAAGTGCGAAAAGTGGTTTTTCAACACTAACACAAGTGCGAAAAGTGGTTTTTCAACACTAACACAAGTGCGAAAAGTGGTTTTTCAACACTAACACAAGTGAGAAAAGTGGTTTTTCAACACTAACAGAAGTGAAAAAAGTGGTTTTTCAACACTATCACAAGTGCAAAAAGTGTTTTTTCCACACTTATACAAGTGCAAAAGTGGTTTCCTGCACCAACACAAGTGCGAAAAGTGGTTTTTCAACACTAACACAAGTGCGAAAAGTGGTTTTTCAACACTAACACAAGTGCGAAAAGTGTTTTTTCCACACTAATACAAGTGCAAAAGTGGTTTCCTGCACCAACACAAGTGCGAAAAGTGTTTTTTCAACACTAACACAAGTGCGAAAAGTGGTTTTTCAACACTAACACAAGTGCGAAAAGTGGTTTTTCAACACCAACACAAGTGCGAAAAGTGGTTTTTCAACACTAACACAAGTGCGAAAAGTGGTTTTTCAACACTAACACAAGTTCGAAAAGTGGTTTTTCAACACTATCACAAGTGCAAAAAGTGTTTTTTCCACACTAATACAAGTGCAAAAGTGGTTTCCTGCACCAACACAAGTGCAAAAAGTGGTTTTTCAACACTAACACAAGTGCAAAAAGTGGTTTTTCAACACTAACACAAGTGCGAAAAGTGGTTTTTCAACACTAACACAAGTGCGAAAAGTGGTTTTTCAACACTAACACAAGTGCGAAAAGTGTTTTTTCAACACTAACACAAGTGCGAAAAGTGGTTTTTCAACAATAACAAAAGTGCGAAAAGTGGTTTTTCAACACTAACACAAGTGCGAAAAGTGTTTTTTCAACACTAACAGAAGTGCAAAAAGTGGTTTTTCAACACTATCACAAGTGCAAAAAGTGTTTTTTCCACACTAATACAAGTGCAAAAGTGGTTTCCTGCACCAACACAAGTGTGAAAAGTGGTTTTTCAACACTAACACAAGTGCGAAAAGTGGTTTTTCAACACCAACACAAGTGCGAAAAGTGGTTTTTCAACACTAACACAAGTGCGAAAAGTGTTTTTTCCACACTAATACAAGTGCAAAAGTGGTTTCCTGCACCAACACAAGTGTGAAAAGTGGTTTTTCAACACCAACACAAGTGCGAAAAGTGGTTTTTCAACACTAACAGAAGTGCGAAAAGTGCTTTTTCCACACTAATACAAGTGCAAAAGTGGTTTCCTGCACCAACACAAGTGCGAAAAGTGGTTTTTCAACACTAACACAAGTTCGAAAAGTGGTTTTTCAACACTATCACAAGTGCAAAAAGTGATTTTCCACACTAATACAAGTGCAAAAGTGATTTCCAGCACATCAACACTAACACAAGTGCGAAAAATGGTTTTTCAACACTAACACTAGTGCGAAAAGTGGTTTTTCAACACTAACACAAGTGCGAAAAGTGGTTTTTCAACACTAACACAAGTTCGAAAAGTGGTTTTTCAACACTATCACAAGTGCAAAAAGTGTTTTTTCCACACTAATACAAGTGCAAAAGTGGTTTCCTGCACCAACACAAGTGCAAAAAGTGGTTTTTCAACACTAACACAAGTGCGAAAAGTGGTTTTTCAACACTAACACAAGTGCGAAAAGTGGTTTTTCAACACTAACACAAGTGCGAAAAGTGTTTTTTCAACACTAACACAAGTGCGAAAAGTGGTTTTTCAACAATAACAAAAGTGCGAAAAGTGGTTTTTCAACACTAACACAAGTGCGAAAAGTGTTTTTTCAACACTAACAGAAGTGCAAAAAGTGGTTTTTCAACACTATCACAAGTGCAAAAAGTGTTTTTTCCACACTAATACAAGTGCAAAAGTGGTTTCCTGCACCAACACAAGTGCAAAAAGTGGTTTTTCAACACTAACACAAGTGCGAAAAGTGGTTTTTCAACACTAACACAAGTGCGAAAAGTGGTTTTTCAACACTAACACAAGTGCGAAAAGTGCTTTTTCCACACGGGCAAAAAGTGTTTTTTCCACACTAATACAAGTGCAAAAGTGGTTTCCTGCACCAACACAACACTAATACAAGTGCAAAAGTGGTTTCCTGCACCAACACAAGTGCGAAAAGTGGTTTTTCAACACTAACACAAGTGCGAAAAGTGGTTTTTCAACACTAACACAAGTGCGAAAAGTGGTTTTTCAACACTATCACAAGTGCAAAAAGTGTTTTTTCCACACTAATACAAGTGCAAAAGTGGTTTCCTGCACCAACACAAGTGCGAAAATTGGTTTCTCAACACTAACACAAGTGCGAAAAGTGGTTTTTCAACACTATCACAAGTGCAAATGTGGTTTCCTGCACCAACACAAGTGCGAAAAGTGGTTTTTCAACACTAACACAAGTGCGAAAAGTGGTTTTTCAACACTAACACAAGTGTGAAAAGTGGTTTTTCCACACTAATACAAGTGCAAAAGTGGTTTCCTGCACCAACACAAGTGCGAAAAGTGGTTTTTCAACACTAACACAAGTGCGAAAAGTGGTTTTTCAACACTAACACAAGTGCGAAAAGTGTTTTTTCCACACTAATACAAGTGCAAAAGTGGTTTCCTGCACCAACACAAGTGCGAAAAGTGGTTTTTCAACACTAACATAAGTGCGAAAAGTGGTTTTTCAACACTAACACAAGTGCGAAAAGTGGTTTTTCAACACTAACACAAGTGCGAAAAGTGGTTTTTCCACACTAATACAAGTGCAAAAGTGGTTTCCTGCACCATCACAAGTGCGAAAAGTGGTTTTTCAACACTAACAGAAGTTCGAAAAGTGGTTTTTCAACACTATCATGAGTGCAAAAAGTGTTTTTTCCACACTAATAAAGTGCAAAAGTGGTTTCCTGCACCAACACAAGTGCGTAAAGTGGTTTTTCAACACTAACACAAGTGTGAAAAGTGGTTTTTCAACACTAACACAAGTGCGAAAAGTGGTTTTTCAACACTATCACAAGTGCAAAAAGTGTTTTTTCCACACTAATACAAGTGCAAAAGTGGTTTCCTGCACCAACACAAGTGTGAAAAGTGGTTTTTCAACACTAACACAAGTGCGAAAAGTGGTTTTTCAACACTAACACAAGTGCGAAAAGTGTTTTCCACACTAATACAAGTGCAAAAGTGGTTTCCCGCACCAACACAAGTGCGAAAAGTGGTTTTTCAACACTAACACAAGTGCGAAAAGTGGTTTTTCAACACTAACACAAGTGCGAAAAGGGTTTTTTCCACACTAATAAAGTGCAAAAGTGGTTTCCTGCACCAACACAAGTGCGAAAAGTGGTTTTTCAACACTAACACAAGTGCGAAAAGTGGTTTTTCAACACTATCACAAGTGCAAAAATTGTTTTTTCCACACTAATACAAGTGCAAAAGTGGTTTCCTGCACAAACACAAGTGCGAAAAGTGGTTTTTCAACACTAACACAAGTGCGAAAAGTGGTTTTTCAACACTAGCACAAGTGCGAAAAGTGGTTTTTCAACACTAACACAAGTGCGAAAAGTGGTTTTTCCACACTAATACAAGTGCAAAAGTGGTTTCCTGCACCAACACAAGTGCGAAAAGTGGTTTTTCAACACTAACACAAGTGCGAAAAGTGGTTTTTCAACACTAACACAAGTGCGAAAAGTGGTTTTTCAACACTAACACAAGTGAGAAAAGTGGTTTTTCAACACTAACAGAAGTGAAAAAAGTGGTTTTTCAACACTATCACAAGTGCAAAAAGTGTTTTTTCCACACTAATACAAGTGCAAAAGTGGTTTCCTGCACCAACACAAGTGCGAAAAGTGTTTTTTCAACACTAACACAAGTGCGAAAAGTGGTTTTTCAACACTAACACAAGTGCGAAAAGTGGTTTTTGAACACCAACACAAGTGCGAAAAGTGGTTTTTCAACACTAACACAAGTGCGAAAAGTGGTTTTTCAACACTAACACAAGTGCGAAAAGTGTTTTTTCCACAGTAATACAAGTGCAAAAGTGGTTTCCTGCACCAACACAAGTGCGTAAAGTGGTTTTTCAACACTAACACAAGTGCGAAAAGTGGTTTTTCAACACTAACACAAGTGCGAAAAGTGTTTTTTCAACACGAACACAAGTGCGAAAAGTGGTTTTTCCACACTAATACAAGTGCAAAAGTGGTTTCCTGCACCAACACAAGTGTGAAAAGTGGTTTTTCAACACTAACACAAGTGCGAAAAGTGGTTTTTCAACACCAACACAAGTGCGAAAAGTGGTTTTTCAACACTAACACAAGTGCGAAAAGTGTTTTTTCCACACTAATACAAGTGCAAAAGTGGTTTCCTGCACCAACACAAGTGTGAAAAGTGGTTTTTCAACACTAACACAAGTGTGAAAAGTGGTTTTTCAACACTAACACAAGTGCGAAAAGTGGTTTTGTCCACACTAATACAAGTGCAAAAGTGGTTTCCTGCACCAACACAAGTGCGAAAAGTGGTTTTTCAACACTAACACAAGTTCGAAAAGTGGTTTTTCAACACTATCACAAGTGCAAAAAGTGATTTTCCACACTAATACAAGTGCAAAAGTGATTTCCTGCACATCAACACTAACACAAGTGCGAAAAATGGTTTTTCAACACTAACACTAGTGCGAAAAGTGGTTTTTCAACAATAACAAAAGTGCGAAAAGTGGTTTTTCAACACTAACACAAGTGCGAACAGTGTTTTTTCAACACTAACAGAAGTGCAAAAAGTGGTTTTTCAACACTATCACAAGTGCAAAAAGTGTTTTTTCCACACTAATACAAGTGCAAAAGTGGTTTCCTGCACCAACACAAGTGCAAAAAGTGGTTTTTCAACACTAACACAAGTGCGAAAAGTGGTTTTTCAACACTAACACAAGTGCGAAAAGTGCTTTTTCAACACTAACACAAGTGCGAAAAGTGCTTTTTCCACACGGGCAACAAGTGTTTTTTCCACACTAATACAAGTGCAAAAGTGGTTTCCTGCACCAACACAACACTAATACAAGTGCAAAAGTGGTTTCCTGCACCAACACAAGTGCGAAAAGTGGTTTTTCAACACTAACACAAGTGCGAAAAGTGGTTTTTCAACACTAACACAAGTGCGAAAAGTGGTTTTTCAACACTATCACAAGTGCAAAAAGTGTTTTTTCCACACTAATACAAGTGCAAAAGTGGTTTCCTGCACCAACACAAGTGCGAAAATTGGTTTTTCAACACTAACACAAGTGCGAAAAGTGGTTTTTCAACACTAACACAAGTGCGAAAAGTGGTTTTTCAACACTAACACAAGTGCGAAAAGTGGTTTTTCCACACTAATACAAGTGGAAAAGTGGTTTCCTGCATCAACACAAGTGCGAAAAGTGGTTTTTCAACACTAACACAGGTGCGAAAAGTGGTTTTTCAACACTAACACAAGTGCGAAAAGTGTTTTTTCCACACTAATGCAAGTGCAAAAGTGGTTTCCTGCACCAACACAAGTACGAAAAGTGGTTTTTCAACACTAACACAAGTGCGAAAAGTGGTTTTTCAACACTAACACAAGTGCGAAAAGTGGTTTTTCCACACTAATACAAGTGCAAAAGTGGTTTCCTGCACCAACACAAGTGCAAAAAGTGGTTTTTCAACACTAACGCAAGTGCGAAAAGTGGTTTTTCAACACTATCACAAGTGCAAATGTGGTTTCCTGCACCAACACAAGTGCGAAAGTGGTTTTTCAACACTAACACAAGTGCAAAAAGTGGTTTTTCAACACTAACACAAGTGCGAAAAGTGGTTTTTCCACACTAATACAAGTGCAAAAGTGGTTCCTGCACCAACACAAGTGCGAAAAGTGGTTTTTCAACACTAACACAAGTGCGAAAAGTGGTTTTTCAACACTAACACAAGTGCGAAAAGTGTTTTTTCCACACTAATACAAGTGCAAAAGTGGTTTCCTGCACCAACACAAGTGCGAAAAGTGGTTTTTCAACACTAACACAAGTGCGAAAAGTGGTTTTTCAACACTAATACAAGTGCAAAAGTGGTTTCCTGCACCATCACAAGTGCGAAAAGTGGTTTTTCCACACTAATACAAGTGCAAAAGTGGTTTCCTGCACCATCACAAGTGCGAAAAGTGGTTTTTCAACACTAACACAAGTGCAAAAAGTGTTTTTTCCACACTAATACAAGTGCAAAAGTGGTTTCCTGCACCAACACAAGTGCGAAAAGTGGTTTTTCCACACTAATACAAGTGCAAAAGTGGTTTCCTGCACCATCACAAGTGCGAAAAGTGGTTTTTCAACACTAACACAAGTGCAAAAAGTGTTTTTTCCACACTAATACAAGTGCAAAAGTGGTTTCCTGCACCAACACAAGTGCGAAAAGTGGTTTTTCAACACTAACACAAGTGCGAAAAGTGGTTTTTCAACACTAACACAAGTGCGAAAAGTGTTTTTTCCACACTAATACAAGTGCAAAAGTGGTTTCCTGCACCAACACAAGTGCGAAAAGTGTTTTTTCAACACTAACACAAGTGCGAAAAGTGTTTTTTCAACACTAACACAAGTGCGAAAAGTGGTTTTTCAACACCAACACAAGTGCGAAAAGTGGTTTTTCAACACTAACACAAGTGCGAAAAGTGGTTTTTCAACACTAACACAAGTGCGAAAAGTGGTTTTTCAACACTAACACAAGTGCGAAAAGTGGTTTTTCAACACTAACACAAGTGCGAAAAGTGGTTTTTCCACACTAATACAAGTGCAAAAGTGGTTTCCTGCACCAACACAAGTGCGAAAAGTGGTTTTTCAACACTAACACAAGTGCGAAAAGTGGTTTTTCAACACTAACACAAGTGCGAAAAGTGTTTTTTCCACACTAATACAAGTGCAAAAGTGGTTTCCTGCACCAACACAAGTGCGAAAAGTGGTTTTTCAACACTAACACAAGTGCGAAAAGTGGTTTTTCAACACTAACACAAGTGCGAAAAGTGGTTTTTCAACACGAACACAAGTGCGAAAAGTGGTTTTTCCACACTAATACAAGTGCAAAAGTGGTTTCCTGCACCATCACAAGTGCGAAAAGTGGTTTTTCAACACTAACACAAGTTCGAAAAGTGGTTTTTCAACACTATCATGAGTGCAAAAAGTGTTTTTTCCACACTAATAAAGTGCAAAAGTGGTTTCCTGCACCAACACAAGTGCGAAAAGTGGTTTTTCAACACTAACACAAGTGCGAAAAGTGGTTTTTCAACACTAACACAAGTGCGAAAAGTGGTTTTTCAACACTAACACAAGTGCGAAAAGTGGTTTTTCCACACTAATACAAGTGCAAAAGTGGTTTCCTGCACCAACACAAGTGCGAAAAGTGGTTTTTCAACACTAACACAAGTGCGAAAAGTGGTTTTTCAACACTAACACAAGTGCGAAAAGTGTTTTTTCCACACTAATACAAGTGCAAAAGTGGTTTCCTGCACCAACACAAGTGCGAAAAGTGGTTTTTCAACACTAACACAAGTGCGAAAAGTGGTTTTTCAACACTAACACAAGTGCGAAAAGTGGTTTTCAACACTAACACAAGTGCGAAAAGTGGTTTTTCCACACTAATACAAGTGCAAAAGTGGTTTCCTGCACCATCACAAGTGCGAAAAGTGGTTTTTCAACACTAACACAAGTTCGAAAAGTGGTTTTTCAACACTATCATGAGTGCAAAAAGTGTTTTTTCCACACTAATAAAGTGCAAAAGTGGTTTCTTGCACCAACACAAGTGCGAAAAGTGGTTTTTCAACACTAACACAAGTGCGAAAAGTGGTTTTTCAACACTATCACAAGTGCAAAAAGTGTTTTTTCCACACTAATACAAGTGCAAAAGTGGTTTCCTGCACCAACACAAGTGTGAAAAGTGGTTTTTCAACACTAACACAAGTGCGAAAAGTGGTCTTTCAACACTAACACAAGTGCGAAAAGTGGTTTTTCAACACTAACACAAGTGCGAAAAGTGTTTTCCACACTAATACAAGTGCAAAAGTGGTTTCCCGCACCAACACAAGTGCGAAAAGTGGTTTTTCAACACTAACACAAGTGCGAAAAGTGGTTTTTCAACACTAACACAAGTGCGAAAAGTGTTTTTTCCACACTAATAAAGTGCAAAAGTGGTTTCCTGCACCAACACAAGTGCGAAAAGTGGTTTTTCAACACTAACACAAGTGCGAAAAGTGGTTTTTCAACACTAACACAAGTGCGAAAAGTGGTTTTTCAACACTAACACAAGTGCGAAAAGTGGTTTTTCAACACTAACACAAGTGCGAAAAGTGGTTTTTCCACACTAATACAAGTGAAAAAGTCGTTTCCTGCACCAACACAAGTGCGAAAAGTGGTTTTTCAACACTAACACAAGTGCGAAAAGTGCTTTTTCAACACTATCACAAGTGCAAAAATTGTTTTTTCCACACTAATACAAGTGCAAAAGTGGTTTCCTGCACAAACACAAGTGCGAAAAGTGGTTTTTCAACACTAACACAAGTGCGAAAAGTGGTTTTTCAACACTAACACAAGTGCGAAAAGTGGTTTTTCAACACTAACACAAGTGCGAAAAGTGGTTTTTCCACACTAATACAAGTGCAAAAGTGGTTTCCTGCACCAACACAAGTGCGAAAAGTGGTTTTTCAACACTAACACAAGTGCGAAAAGTGGTTTTTCAACACTAACACAAGTGCGAAAAGTGGTTTTTCAACACTAACACAAGTGAGAAAAGTGGTTTTTCAACACTAACAGAAGTGAAAAAAGTGGTTTTTCAACACTATCACAAGTGCAAAAAGTGTTTTTTCCACACTAATACAAGTGCAAAAGTGGTTTCCTGCACCAACACAAGTGCGAAAAGTGGTTTTTCAACACTAACACAAGTGCGAAAAGTGGTTTTTCAACACTAACACAAGTGCGAAAAGTGTTTTTTCCACACTAATACAAGTGCAAAAGTGGTTTCCTGCACCAACACAAGTGCGAAAAGTGTTTTTTCAACACTAACACAAGTGCGAAAAGTGGTTTTTCAACACTAACACAAGTGCGAAAAGTGGTTTTTCAACACCAACACAAGTGCGAAAAGTGGTTTTTCAACACTAACACAAGTGCGAAAAGTGGTTTTTCAACACTAACACAAGTGCGAAAAGTGTTTTTTCCACAGTAATACAAGTGCAAAAGTGGTTTCCTGCACCAACACAAGTGCGTAAAGTGGTTTTTCAACACTAACACAAGTGCGAAAAGTGGTTTTTCAACACTAACACAAGTGCGAAAAGTGTTTTTTCAACACGAACACAAGTGCGAAAAGTGGTTTTTCCACACTAATACAAGTGCAAAAGTGGTTTCCTGCACCAACACAAGTGTGAAAACTGGTTTTTCAACACTAACACAAGTGCGAAAAGTGGTTTTTCAACACCAACACAAGTGCGAAAAGTGGTTTTTCAACACTAACACAAGTGCGAAAAGTGTTTTTTCCACACTAATACAAGTGCAAAAGTGGTTTCCTGCACCAACACAAGTGTGAAAAGTGGTTTTTCAACACTAACACAAGTGCGAAAAGTGGTTTTTCAACACTAACACAAGTGCGAAAAGTGCTTTTTCCACACTAATACAAGTGCAAAAGTGGTTTCCTGCACCAACACAAGTGCGAAAAGTGGTTTTTCAACACTAACACAAGTTCGAAAAGTGGTTTTTCAACACTATCACAAGTGCAAAAAGTGATTTTCCACACTAATACAAGTGCAAAAGTGATTTCCTGCACATCAACACTAACACAAGTGCGAAAAATGGTTTTTCAACACTAACACTAGTGCGAAAAGTGGTTTTTCAACACTAACACAAGTGCGAAAAGTGGTTTTTCAACACTAACACAAGTTCGAAAAGTGGTTTTTCAACACTATCACAAGTGCAAAAAGTGTTTTTTCCACACTAATACAAGTGCAAAAGTGCTTTCCTGCACCAACACAAGTGCAAAAAGTGGTTTTTCAACACTAACACAAGTGCAAAAAGTGGTTTTTCAACACTAACACAAGTGCGAAAAGTGGTTTTTCAACACTAACACAAGTGCGAAAAGTGGTTTTTCAACACTAACACAAGTGCGAAAAGTGTTTTTTCAACACTAATACAAGTGCAAAAGTGGTTTCCTGCACAAACACAAGTGCGAAAAGTGGTTTTTCAACACTAACACAAGTGCGAAAAGTGGTTTTTCAACACTAGCACAAGTGCGAAAAGTGGTTTTTCAACACTAACACAAGTGCGAAAAGTGGTTTTTCCACACTAATACAAGTGCAAAAGTGGTTTCCTGCACCAACACAAGTGCGAAAAGTGGTTTTTCAACACTAACACAAGTGCGAAAAGTGGTTTTTCAACACTAACACAAGTGCGAAAAGTGGTTTTTCAACACTAACACAAGTGAGAAAAGTGGTTTTTCAACACTATCACAAGTGCAAAAAGTGTTTTTTCCACACTAATACAAGTGCAAAAGTGGTTTCCTGCACCAACACAAGTGCAAAAAGTGGTTTTTCAACACTAACACAAGTGCGAAAAGTGGTTTTTCAACACTAACACAAGTGCGAAAAGTGATTTTTCCACACTAATACAAGTGCAAAAGTGGTTTCCTGCACCAACACAAGTGCGAAAAGTGTTTTTTCAACACTAACACAAGTGCGAAAAGTGGTTTTTCAACACTAACACAAGTGCGAAAAGTGGTTTTTGAACACCAACACAAGTGCGAAAAGTGGTTTTTCAACACTAACACAAGTGCGAAAAGTGGTTTTTCAACACTAACACAAGTGCGAAAAGTGTTTTTTCCACAGTAATACAAGTGCAAAAGTGGTTTCCTGCACCAACACAAGTGCGTAAAGTGGTTTTTCAACACTAACACAAGTGCGAAAAGTGGTTTTTCAACACTAACACAAGTGCGAAAAGTGTTTTTTCAACACGAACACAAGTGCGAAAAGTGGTTTTTCCACACTAATACAAGTGCAAAAGTGGTTTCCTGCACCAACACAAGTGTGAAAAGTGGTTTTTAAACACTAACACAAGTGCGAAAAGTGGTTTTTCAACACCAACACAAGTGCGAAAAGTGGTTTTTCAACACTAACACAAGTGCGAAAAGTGTTTTTTCCACACTAATACAAGTGCAAAAGTGGTTTCCTGCACCAACACAAGTGTGAAAAGTGGTTTTTCAACACTAACACAAGTGCGAAAAGTGGTTTTTCAACACTAACACAAGTGCGAAAAGTGGTTTTGTCCACACTAATACAAGTGCAAAAGTGGTTTCCTGCACCAACACAAGTGCGAAAAGTGGTTTTTCAACACTAACACAAGTTCGAAAAGTGGATTTTCCACACTAATACAAGTGCAAAAGTGATTTCCTGCACATCAACACTAACACAAGTGCGAAAAATGGTTTTTCAACACTAACACTAGTGCGAAAAGTGGTTTTTCAACAATAACAAAAGTGCGAAAAGTGGTTTTTCAACACTAACACAAGTGCGAAAAGTGTTTTTTCAACACTAACAGAAGTGCAAAAAGTGGTTTTTCAACACTATCACAAGTGCAAAAAGTGTTTTTTCCACACTAATACAAGTGCAAAAGTGGTTTCCTGCACCAACACAAGTGCAAAAAGTGGTTTTTCAACACTAACACAAGTGCGAAAAGTGGTTTTTCAACACTAACACAAGTGCGAAAAGTGCTTTTTCAACACTAACACAAGTGCGAAAAGTGCTTTTTCCACACGGGCAACAAGTGTTTTTTCCACACTAATACAAGTGCAAAAGTGGTTTCCTGCACCAACACAACACTAATACAAGTGCAAAAGTGGTTTCCTGCACCAACACAAGTGCGAAAAGTGGTTTTTCAACACTAACACAAGTGCGAAAAGTGGTTTTTCAACACTAACACAAGTGCGAAAAGTGGTTTTTCAACACTATCACAAGTGCAAAAAGTGTTTTTTCCACACTAATACAAGTGCAAAAGTGGTTTCCTGCACCAACACAAGTGCGAAAATTGGTTTTTCAACACTAACACAAGTGCGAAAAGTGGTTTTTCAACACTAACACAAGTGCGAAAAGTGGTTTTTCAACACTAACACAAGTGCGAAAAGTGGTTTTTCCACACTAATACAAGTGGAAAAGTGGTTTCCTGCATCAACACAAGTGCGAAAAGTGGTTTTTCAACACTAACACAGGTGCGAAAAGTGGTTTTTCAACACTAACACAAGTGCGAAAAGTGTTTTTTCCACACTAATGCAAGTGCAAAAGTGGTTTCCTGCACCAACACAAGTGCGAAAAGTGGTTTTTCAACACTAACACAAGTGCGAAAAGTGGTTTTTCAACACTAACACAAGTGCGAAAAGTGGTTTTTCCACACTAATACAAGTGCAAAAGTGGTTTCCTGCACCAACACAAGTGCAAAAAGTGGTTTTTCAACACTAACGCAAGTGCGAAAAGTGGTTTTTCAACACTATCACAAGTGCAAATGTGGTTTCCTGCACCAACACAAGTGCGAAAAGTGGTTTTTCAACACTAACACAAGTGCGAAAAGTGGTTTTTCAACACTAACACAAGTGCGAAAAGTGGTTTTTCCACACTAATACAAGTGCAAAAGTGGTTCCTGCACCAACACAAGTGCGAAAAGTGGTTTTTCAACACTAACACAAGTGCGAAAAGTGGTTTTTCAACACTAACACAAGTGCGAAAAGTGTTTTTTCCACACTAATACAAGTGCAAAAGTGGTTTCCTGCACCAACACAAGTGCGAAAAGTGGTTTTTCAACACTAACACAAGTGCGAAAAGTGGTTTTTCAACACTAACACAAGTGCGAAAAGTGGTTTTTCAACACTAACACAAGTGCGAAAAGTGGTTTTTCCACACTAATACAAGTGCAAAAGTGGTTTCCTGCACCATCACAAGTGCGAAAAGTGGTTTTTCAACACTAACACAAGTGCAAAAAGTGTTTTTTCCACACTAATACAAGTGCAAAAGTGGTTTCCTGCACCAACACAAGTGCGAAAAGTGGTTTTTCAACACTAACACAAGTGCGAAAAGTGGTTTTTCAACACTAACACAAGTGCGAAAAGTGTTTTTTCCACACTAATACAAGTGCAAAAGTGGTTTCCTGCACCAACACAAGTGCGAAAAGTGTTTTTTCAACACTAACACAAGTGCGAAAAGTGGTTTTTCAACACTAACACAAGTGCGAAAAGTGGTTTTTCAACACCAACACAAGTGCGAAAAGTGGTTTTTCAACACTAACACAAGTGCGAAAAGTGGTTTTTCAACACTAACACAAGTGCGAAAAGTGGTTTTTCCACACTAATACAAGTGCAAAAGTGGTTTCCTGCACCAACACAAGTGCGAAAAGTGGTTTTTCAACACTAACACAAGTGCGAAAAGTGGTTTTTCAACACTAACACAAGTGCGAAAAGTGTTTTTTCCACACTAATACAAGTGCAAAAGTGGTTTCCTGCACCAACACAAGTGCGAAAAGTGGTTTTTCAACACTAACACAAGTGCGAAAAGTGGTTTTTCAACACTAACACAAGTGCGAAAAGTGGTTTTTCAACACGAACACAAGTGCGAAAAGTGGTTTTTCCACACTAATACAAGTGCAAAAGTGGTTTCCTGCACCATCACAAGTGCGAAAAGTGGTTTTTCAACACTAACACTAGTAGTGTAATAATGTTGCTTCTGGGACACCTCCGTTTAACATGGGAAATCCCTATCTAATGTCATTTACCCCCTTGTCTTTTTCAAAAATCATAAACACCTCTATTTCTCCCACCCTCATCTTTATGAACCTTTTGTCTGTCGTACCTATCCTTAATGTTGTTCATTAGACCACTCAAACACTACAAATATTTGTTTTCTCTTATAGACCTATCATCCTTCTTCTACATATCATCTGGCAGATTAATCTTTGACCCATTCACTTCCATATTGACCCTAAAGACCTCTATTTCTCTCACCCTGTTCTTTACGAACCTTCTAACCTTTTGACATGTTATCCTTATTCATTAGACCACTTAAACACCTGTGATCCTTCTGACCTCATGGACCTTTTAACCTTTTACTCTTAATATCATCTGGTGAATATAACCCACTCAAACATCGATCCGACAAATATTTGTTTATGCGTGGGAAATAATTTAATTCTCTTGCCACTCTCTTCACCATCTAATATATTAACAAAAAATATGTTTGAGTTTGGTTCTTTATTAAGATATTTTAACTGAGCTAAGATAAAATGGTAAACCTCCCTCAATGTTCTTGTTTGAGCACCTCCAGTGCCACATACCATTTTAAAATTAAAGTATATATTTTCCTGACAACCATCAAAGTTTTCCGTCCACTCAAAAATATTTCCATCTTTTTTACCCAATTCACCGGTATTTAAATTAATTCTCTTATTTGTTTTGTGAATTTTTTTACCAGTTGCCTTTTCAATTATACCTATTTGATATTTTTCACATTCATTATGTTTTCCATTTATATACCAAGGTTGATTACACCTCCACTCTTTAGTCTGGTTGATACTTGGTTCTATCATTTATATAATAGTAAAAAAGGCGGCGGTAGCCCGTTAAAATCCCCAACCCCCCCCCTTTTTAACTTATCACTTATATATATCTTATCACTTATATATATCTTATCACTTATGTATATCTTATCACTTATATATATATCTTATCACTTATATACTTATATAACCATAAGGGAGACTATCAATTCCATTTTCTAAAATAAACCTCTTATCATCAAAAGCCCCCAATGCTTTCTTATTTATCTCTTCTGAATATAATTGATGTTTATAACTTCTTATTCCATTAATCTTTCTAAACTCTTCTTTCTTTGTTGTTAAACAGTTATAATAATCCTTAAAGTTTATTGTTTCTTTAATAACATTTTTCTTTACACCTTTTAACTTCTTATCAGTCTTTTCAACGTTATTCACAATGTATTTATAAGCATAAGCCTTTGACCTCAATCCCACAAATTCACTCATAACATTTCCTCCTAATTCATCCTTGAACTTTCCAATCACCTTTTTATTTTTAGAAGAGAACAACTCACTCTCTGGACTGTAATTACTCGTGTCATAGATATTAATGTCTCTTTTCATGTCTGAATAAACATCGTTGGTATTAATTTTCAAAATAAAACTATCTGTATCCATATAAAGTAGATTAACATCATTTTGATATTTCTTCCTCAAGTTATTATAAAAGTAATCATACATTAATGACTTTGATAAATCAAGAATTGTTGTTCCAATATAAATAGGTTTGTTCATTTCAATACTCTCTTTAATCAAATGGATCGCACAAAAGTTCTCAGTAAAGACCTCAGCTCGAGTAAAACTCGGTCTATTAATTAATTTTGATGCTTGTTCCCAAGATGTTGATAGTCTGATATTTTGTCTTTTCCTCACATTCTCCATAGTCTTACCAAAGACCGCATTATTCATCAATTTATAAAAGTCTTTCTCAAAATCTGTTTTTGACTCTGTTCTTCTTTGTGTATTAAAATCAATGTACCCCTTTAACCAATGACTTTGATTGAACTTTAGAACCCTATGGATCTTCTCTACTCTTAGACCTTTTGATAAATATTGTCGCAAATTTCTTTGGTGTAGAACATAATTTTTCTTGTTATATAATGTAGTAAGTAATTTTTCTGTTGATTCACCTATATCAAACGATCGTTGATAATCACTCAACCATTCTTTCTTTGGACTTTCTTTCTCACAAGCAAATGGGAGATCTTTGTGTAGGTTATGGAGTTCCTCTGGATATTTTAAATCAATTTCAAAATAATAACCAACTTTTTCTTCATCCAATTCTTTTTGTGTAGAGATACATACATCTTGTAAAACGTTTTTGTAGTCTTTTTCCTTTACCCATCTAAGTTTTCCATAAGGAAGAGCCTGAGACATTGCCCAGCCATACAGGTTGTTCGCGTCATAGTACATCAAGTAAGAACTCTCTTTCGTTGGATCATAATTTGGAAGATATTTGTTATTTGCTTTTGCGTATCTACTCGAGCAGACTTGTGAAATTCCACCTCTTTTTGCCTTTTCAATCATCAAAAGCATATCAACATCGGTTATCAAATCCAAATCTTGTTTTGTCATTTTCAACATCGCACTCCAGGCCAATCCAGGTGCTGTGTAGTAGTGAGCAGGATCCAATCCATATCCAGTGCGACAAACAGATCTAAAGGCTTCAAATACATCGGCCAATAAAAGCACATCAGTTTTGAGATACAAATCGTGATACTCGCCAAGATTCTTGATGTTATATTTTTCCCAAACATTTTGTGCGTGTACATAATCTTTATCAGATATATGACTATTATTTAATTTGTTATAGAAATTTTCTTTTGAAGGAAGTTGTGTTTCATTGAATCTCTCAAATGAGTCCATATAGTCATAGGGGTAAATTCCCTTTTGTGTTAGAAAATCTTTATCTAAAAAATACTCTGAAAGACATGGAAACTCTTTTAGATTTTGAACCAAGTTAACCAATGGACTTGCCATGAATTTAAATGTATCAAGAAATCTGATATGAGTAATAGGAGATGTGTGAATTGTTTTTGTGAATGAAATGTATTTCTGATCCGTGTTTGGAATTGCTGAGATACTTCCAGAAGTCTTTGAGAGTTCCTTGATAAATAGATGTGTATCATAATGAGCGTTGTTATGAAGAAAGACAGGAATGAAAGAGGGGAGTTGATAATTAATATTACAACTTTGATGAGCCGGACCTCTATATTTACCAGTGAGATGACAATGGTCTCTAACCTTTAGACCTTTACCAATTTTCTCCTCACAAATATGACAGACATTGTTTTTTATAAATTCCCTTTTTTCTTTACTTGTTAAGGACATTGGTTTATTGGTTTCTCTCATTATCTTGGTTAATCGAACACAGTCTTTTTCTAGTCGTTTCACAAACTCCTCTGGGGTATTTGAGCCTCTATACATCTCTAACTTGTTATATTTATCACCAACGGATGATTTGATATAATAACAAAAACCACAAGGAGTATGTTTTTGATATTTATTTGTGTATGATTCTTTTGGATCTTGAGAAGCAGTATCAATTTTTTCTAAAATACTTTCAAAATCAGCATATATAACAAATGGATGTTTGATCTTTTTATTTTCATCTTTGAATGTGATCTTTGAGCCTTCTTTAGGCATATTGATTACCGTTGATTTATGTTCGCCACAATAATTTGAATGTTTATCTAATCTTTCTTGTGAATTGAAGAAGTTAAGACAACGCAAACAAATATATATTTTATTTGTTCTCTTACAGACTTGTGGTTTTATTAATTTAGCAATATCTTTGATGTATGTATAATGTGAATTTTCGCCTGAATTAAAATATAGAAGATTAATATGAGTTTGTTTACAATTGTCAGAAAGCTTTAAAACCTGGATGTTGTTTGTTTCTGTTAGACCATAAACATTAACTGATAAATTATTCATCTTTTCAAATTTAGGAATATCATTTAAAGTCATCGGAAACTTTAGATCTTTCGTATTTAATGTATTCTCATATTTTTTATAATGAGATACTCTTTCATCATGAAAATGTGGAGGATGTAAGTGTGCTAAAATAGACCAGAGAAAACATTTATTGTCTTTATTTTTGATATTGATAACTGCTTTTCTATTTTTGATAACACTGGGTAAATCAATGTAAGAAGAAGCTTTTAGAGGATCTGATTTAAGAATATGAATGTCTATGTAAATAATTTTTCCTATATTGAATCCACTTCCTACGATTGAATTATCCACATCTTGCTCTTGTTTAATAAGTTCATCATAGACTCCTGATGTTTTAAAATCTTGATATGAAGATATAAAGTGTGGCTCAGTTCTCATGTATGGTGCATCTATAACTCCTTCATCCTTTGTCATTTCTAATTTTACTCCCATATAAAATTTAAGTGGTTTCATTTCCTTTAGTGTTTTTTCAATCAACGTTTGAACAGCAGGTTTAACTATTTCTACAGCATCAACTATAGACTCTGGTTCAGGAGGTTTGAAGTTAAAGACTCTTATTTTAATATGTCCTTTGAATGCTCCATCAGAGTTTTTAGTTGTGATAAAATTTGATAAATGTAGATTTGTTTTAAGATGTATTTTGAAGCCTTTCTTGAGGATATTTTTATTACATGTAGAACAGTGTTTTGTTTCAGGTGGAAGAGGGGAAAGTTTGTTTAAAATGTTGTATGTATGTTTTGCGGTGAGAATATGTTGTTTATAATATTTTACTTCCTTCTCGCAAGTATCACAATAAACCATATTTATAGCGTGAGAAAACGTGGTGTTTTATATATATCACTGTGCTTAAAATAAAACACTTTTGAGCTTTACAGCTCCGTTTTATATATATCACTGTGCTTAAACTAAAACACTTTTTCACTCAGAATCATCTAAGTCATAACTATCACATGAATACTCAGAATCATACTCAGAGTCATCAATAAAGCTACTCTCATAACTATCATTTGAGCACAAACTATTAGTATCATAACTATCATCTGTGTTCAATGAAATACTATCATCACCATCGTCCGAGTTCAATGAAATACTATCATCACTATCGTCCGAGTTCAATGAAATAGTAAAATCTTCACTGCTGTAATGACTCATATTTAATTAGCAGAAAAAACCTTTCCATCTATACCAATATACTTTCTTTCATTAACGGATTCAATCTCTACATTTTTAATATCAAAAGTTATCTTTAAATAATCTCTAACTATCATAGAACGAAATGACATTTCACCAGAAATATTAACATCATTCATTTTACTTAGATCTACACCCTTTGGATTATTAAAGAAAATACAAATGTCTCCTCTAGAATTATTAATGGTCTTATCATTCTTTTTCAAAGTATCGTGGTCAATCACTTTTTCAAGCTTTGAATAAATTGCCAGGAGTAGAGGAGAAACTTTTGTTAGATTTACTTTAATGGATGTCTTTCCAGGTATAGTTAGAGCTCTTCCTTTAAATGAAATAGAGGGGCTCATGTTATTTTCCATAACTGGTTTTACCCAAAAATTTCCATATTTATCTTTGTTCAATTTAACATCTTTGACATATTTTTCTATATCTTCCACCGAAGTAGAGATTGATTGAAATTTGTCTTTTGTGCTTTGAAACATTGTATTTATTAATGAATAAACTTGCGTTTAGTTTAAGTAAAAATTTACCACATAAATATGATAAGTTCTGAAGGATATTTAGAATTTCCAGACTCTCCATATGATAAATTAGAGAATTGTCCGGCTTGTGATAGAGTGGGGCTTAATGATGAGGATTCATATAAACAATGTATTTTCTGTGATTTAATTTTAATTAATGATAATAAGAAATATAAAAAAATATATAACTCTTTTAAATTAGAACCAAAAATGAATTACTTTACAAGATTAATAAGAGAGATGAATGTTAAGTATTGTGATGATAATACACCATTTCTTTCAAGGGAAGAGACTAATTGTATTGAGGAAATGTATAAGGGTTTAATGATATTTATTATTCAAAATAATTTTAATGGAAATGTTAATACAAGATACTATATAAATAAAATAATGGATTATTTTGAAATTAAACCCGAACTCAGGATAAAATATAGAGTTTCTCAAATAGCTCAAAAAAAGTTGGATAACTTGTTTTCCAAATATATAAATGAATGATTTTTTACCCGTTTGGGAAAATAAGATAAAATTTAATAACCATAAAAACATTCCAAATTCATTGAGATGTCTAATAGTTGGTTCAAGCGGATGTGGAAAAACCTGTTTACTTTTAAAGATGCTCCTTGGTTCTAATTTTTTAGATTATGATAATTTAATAATTTTTACAAAGTCAAGTTTTCAACCCGAGTATCAACTACTCTCACAGGGTTTTAATGCGGGTCTTAAAAAGGAAGACATTATCGGTTTATTTAAACTTCAAAACAAACTAAATGATTATAATATTGATGATATAATACAATTATTTTGTGATACACAGAAATCAAAATCGAAACCCATAACTTGTATTCTCAGTGATAATACGGATGATATACCTTCACCTCAAGATTTAGATAAATCAAAAAAGAACCTTGTCATCTTTGATGATTGTGTTAATGAGAGAAACCAAACAGTAATGGATAGCTACTATACAAGAGGGAGACATTCTTCTTGTAATTGTATATATCTTAGTCAATCATATTTTCAACTCCCTCGACGCTCAATAAGAAACAATGCCAATACTTTTATTTTATTTAAGTTAAATTCAATAGATGTAAATAATTTTTGGAGAGATAATTGCTCTACGTTATGTAGTAAAAAAGAATTTGAAAATTATATGAAACACACGATTGGAAAATATAAATATATTGTTGTGAAACAAGATGAGATACTAAATGATATTTTTCAATAAATAAATACAGAAAATGAATACTGAAGAAAGAGAAAGAAAGTTTAAGGAACATCAACAATTAGTTTCAAAAGTTGTTAAACAACAGGAAGAGATAAAGAAGAAACGGAGACAGAAACTAACTGGTGAAGAAGCCTTTGAAAGAAAACAAGAGAAATTCTTTAAACCACTTTTGAAAACTCAACACCCTACAGTTCCCACGGTAGAATTTACTCCGAAAAAACTTCAAATGCTCAAAGATTTTAGTCAGATAACAAAACAAGAACTTGGTGAATTAGAATATGATGACGAGGGATTATTTCGGAAACTTGAGGAGGTAAATCAACCCCCTAATTATGTTGTGGAAGCTCTTCAAAACAATGAATATTCGGCGGGTTCAAAAACCAGAGCAGGTCTCATTCCAACAGAAGAACCAGCAGTGTTTCATCTTGTGGAAGAAAAGGTATTGATATTTAATGATGAATTGATGTTCTTGAGTTCTACTCAACCAAATGTTAAATTAACTCCAAGATTAATGTTTCTTCTAACAAACCCCGGATTCAGCGGTTCAAAATATTTTGAGGAACCACTTGATATGGAAAGAGAGGAAGATAGGGTATATATTGAGTTGTTAAATGCACTTGATTATGGAGTTTCTGTTGCTGGTAAAAGTAAGAAGAATGAGAAGGAGAAACATATTATTGATGCTTTAAGTAAACTTGGTTCAGGTGTTAGTTTTCTTCCAAATGACCCATCACAATTAGTTAATAGGCTATTATTGTTGTTAGGTAGTAAGAAGGCTGGAAACAACAATTGTTTTAATGAATCCTCAGCCATTTTAGATCAGTTGATGAATATGAAAATAATTAATAAATGTCAATACAAAGATATTTTATTAGATATTAAATAAGATGAGAAGCACAATTCTTAGTTTTAATTTCACAACGAGCGATTACACAGCTTCATTCCCTTACCCACTACAACTTGACCCCCTTACCTCATATGAGGCATCTTTATTGTCGATGGAAACTTATAATACCTTGTTTAATATCACAGAGAAAAACAGCAAGTTTAGTTATAATCCAGGAAGTGGATATAAAACTATAACTGTTTCACCTGGAGCTTACGAGATTTCTCAAATATCTTCAGAAGTCTCTCGCCTTATGAAAGAAAAAGGTGATGAACCAAAAAATATTGTAATAGATATTCAAAAACACACTTCAAAATCAACTATTAAACTTAAAAATAATTATAAAGTTGATTTCACGATTGAAAATTCGTTTAGAGAGCTATTGGGTTTCTCTTCAAAAAAGATTGAAAATAACGGGACGTTTTACAGTGATAATGTTATCCAAATATCCTCCGGTATAAATTCAGTATTAATTCATTGTGATTTGATTGATGGTGCTTATAACGATGGAATAAGAACAAATACAATATTTTCATTCAGTGCATACTCAACCCCGATTGGTTATAAATTTAATATGGAACCAAAAAATCTTGTCTATTTACCTGTGTCAGGAAAAACCATATACAGAGTAAATTTTAGGATAACCGACCAAGATAATCGTATGATATCCTTTAATGATGAAATTATATCCATCAGAATTCACCTACGTGAAGTTTTTCAATAAATAAATAATGGTTATTGTGAGAAAACACGAGTTGGGAAAATATAAAATAATTACAGGGGAGGGCATGTTCCTTTCACCAGACTATACAAGGTATGTGGGTAGAGGATACTATAAACCTAAGAGACAACGAGGTGTAGGTCATCAATTTCGAAATAAAGGAG